>NC_142011.1:44631973-44946640 GCF_049901735.1 Notechis scutatus
GCACTTGAGACCCTCAGTATGGCTTGAAGATGGTCATCAGTAAGTCTGGACCTGTACTTGGACTTGTTTAAAGTTCAGGGTGGAGAAGAAGCCACGACGAGGAACGGCGGGCGGGACTTCCTTCAGAGGTCCATTCCCCCTGTGGGCCGCACTAATATTATACTTTCATATCATGGTGGGGGCCACAGGATATCATCCTGCGGGCCGCAACTGGCCCGTGGGCCGCGAGTTTGATACCCCTGTTTTAGGCATATCAGACTGGAAAAAACAAGTAGGCTGGCAAGGGAACTAGAAAAAGGGAAAGACTATGGGTAAGATGGACAGACAGGATCAAAGACATTGTGGGAAATTTACTGGAAAAGCTATGGTATTATCTCTGGAGGCAAATTTAAACATCCATCATCCTATCACCAGAATCTGGGCCAGATTCAGCAGCACTCGACTAACTAGCTTGCTACTGATACATTATGAGATCAAGAAAGATAAAGAACACAGTAGATTTAGTGGCCTAAAGTTTATCCAAGCCTATTTGAAATAATTTTTTGGAAACTCCTTGGAAGAATTGGGTTTGAAGTCTTAGGACTTTTTCAATATTCCCCTTGCTAAAGAGTAGCAGAATATGAACATATGTATTAGGCTTGAAGAAATCTATTCTATCCCTTCATACCTCTTTCTGTGAAAGCTTGATCTCCTCTATCTTGAATTCGACTGAAGAGTTCCCCTCCATCCAAGCTGAAATTCATAAACAAATTTAGTTATGATAACAATTGCTGTCTCAACCCAAAACTATGAACACATTTCTATCACCTCTGAACCTCAAATACTCAGATCTTCAGAATATTGTCCCTTTTAAGTAAATTGGCATTGCAGTAGATTGGTTGATTACACTGATGCACAAAACCAGCAATGTCCAACTTGGCAACTTTAAGACTCGTACACTTCAGTTCTCAGAATTTCCCAGCCACAATGTGAAATAGCCACAATGTGAATCATAAAACATACTTTTCAAACTATAGCAGCTGAAATCAGGCATTCCTGCTAAGCAAAATCAAACTATAAAATCTTCTGGTTACATAAGAATGTGAACTCAGTCACTGTCTCAATATTCAGATAATTGTGTTCATTGGCTAAAGAAGAAACAACAGAGTTATATGTAAAGTTAGACTAATATATTAGGTGTGATGCAGTCCACAAACCTCCCACCTCCCACGATAATAAACACGGGGTATTAGAGGGGCACAAGACAATTATTGTCTCAACAGTAAGTATGTTAATTCTCCAAATCAAATCAAAGCATGGAATGGATCAGTAATGCAGCAACTTCAAAGATTAAGATATATAGCCACTGAGAATATATTCCACAACATAATCATTCCTATAACCAAGAAATAGGTTTCTACCCATATTCAAGGCCCCAAGACCAGGCATGGGGCCAGATCATTAAGGACTTGCTTCCTTAAGAAACCTGTCAAGAAAATTGCTTACAGCAGTAAGATCCACCCTGGGATGTAAATTTGCTACTTGGAAAAGCACCTAAGATTTACAACCTCCAAATGAAAGAATGAGAAAGTTGCTCATTTTAAGCAGTTTTCTCTTAAATGTTGCAGCTATTTGGAAGGTCAGATGATCCAGTTACTAAGATAGATAGTGGCCCACAGCATCCGGTGCCACAGGATTCTTGGAAGTAGAAATACTTTTGAAAGGTCAGTGGGAGGGTAGAATTCAGTATACAAGTGTGCTAAGCTGGGGTAGAAGCCTGCACAGTTACATACTCTGATAATGACTTTGCATTCACAAAATTACTACTGGTAGCATAAAGTAATTAGAATGGGAGTTGGTACTTACCTGACATGCCATTTCTCTTCGAGCTGCGAGGAGCATCCAGAAGTAGGGTGGTGCTCACTGGTAGGCTGAGCTTAATTTTGAGGAACGCTCCTCCTCCTCCACGTGGCTCCAGTGTAGCGTTCCCCAGTTTTTGCGAAGACGAGAGGAAAAAGAATTCGTGCTCTCATCCTAACTAGCTAAAGGTTCATTGGCCGAAACAAGACCCCACCAGACGGTGAAAATTTAGGGTGGGGCTGGATGCTCCTTGCAGCTCGAAGAGAAATGGCGTGTCAGGTAAGTACCAACGCCCATTCTCCTTAGAGCTGCTTGGAGCATCCAGAAGTGGGACATACCAAAGCTGGGCCTGTCCTACGGGAGGGGCTCCGTCTGGTCTGAAACCACCTCGGGTTCTCTAAAAACTCTCTGTAGAACCCTTATACTAAAGAAGCCTCAGCTGAGGCAAACATGTCAATTCTATAGTGACTGATAAAGGGTGACAGGGATGCCCACGTCGTCGCCCGGCAGATATCAGTTATTGGTGCCTGAGTGGCCAAAGCTGCCGAAAGCCACTGCACTCCTGGTGGAATGAGCAGTGATACCTCTGGGTTCCTGCAAGGCCTGTGACTGGTATGACCTAGCAATAGCCGCCTTATCCAGCGGCCTATGGTGGACGGAGACACCTTGTGACCTTACGTTTGGGCTGAGAGGAAAGGAAAAAAGCCTTCGACTTCCTGAAGGGCTCTGTGCGCTTGATGTACATTCGCACATCGAGCTTGTACCATTGACTTTCCCTTTCCTGTGATGGCCTGGGACAAAAGTTTGGAAGGATGAGTTCCTGTGCTCTATGGGAAACCAAATTGACTTTGGGTAAAAAGGTGGGATCGGGCCGGAGGACCACCCGATCAGCTTGAAATACGCAAGGTCCTTTCTAATGGATAAGGCTGCGATTTCCGATATCCGACGGGCGGATGCAATAGCTACAAGGAAAAACTACCCTATATGTCAGGGACTGGAGAGTTGACTCCCTTAAGGGTTCAAAGGGGTGTTTAGTGAATGAAGTAAGAACTCTGTTAAGGTCCCAGGTTGGGAACCTATGCACAGTTGGAGGGTGTAAATTAGTGGCTCCTCTAAAAGGCCTGAATACAGGGATGATGGGAAGGGAACCAACACCCTCGCAGGAGTAACCGCTGTTAGAGCTGCTACCTGTCGTTTCATGGTATTAGGGGACAGACCCTTACTGAGTCCCTCCTGAAGGAAGCCTAAAATTTGGACAACAGAAGGAGAACTGGGTTAATTTGGAACTTGTTAAACCATTTACAGAAATGACCCATGTGGCGTTGTAAATTTAAATGGTTGAGGGCCGTCTGGCAACTAGAATGGTATCAAAGACCCTGCTAGAGAACTTTCTCTCTTCAGGCGTTCCCGCTCAACCTCCAGACAGCTAATTGGAGCCATTGAGGATCTGGATGCAGGAGGGGACCTTGAGAAAGTGAGATCCTGTCTGGTGGGATCCTCCAGGGAGGGGCCACTGATAGACTGCGGAGGTCCGCAAACCATGGCCGTCTGGGCCAGTAAGGAATCACGAGGAGTAGCTTTGCTCTCTCGTGTAGCAACTTCTGGATAACCCTGGGCACCAGTGCTAATGGGGGGAATGCATACAGGAGCCCCGTGGGCCAGGGGCAGCATAGCGCGTTGTAATTCTCCACCCCCTGGGAAAGGTATCCTGAGAGGAATCTCGGGAGCTGGGTATTGAGAGGGGAGGCAAATAAGTCTACCACCGGTTGTCCGAATATTCCTGCTGTTTCCTTGAACAGGGATGGGTGGAGGTGCCACTCCGACTGGTCTATGGTGGCACTACTTAACCAATCTGCTTGAGTAATTGATACTCCAGAGATGTGTTCTGCCCTGATGGAGGGGAGATTGTTCTCCGCCCAGCGGCAAAGGCCACCTCTAGGCCACTGCACTACCCCGAATTTGACTGAGTGAAATGAGGCGTAGGCAGAGAATTCTGCAGCGGCCGTGAGCCTAGCGATGTCCTGATGTGCCCTGACATTGGATGAGGGGACATGTTGTTTGAGCTGGCAGAGCTATCGAATCAAGGACCTAGTGAAAAGGGAAGGGCTGTAGCCGATCTGGTTGCCCAGGCATCCAATTGGTGTGCCCGGCGCAAGGCCAGCTCGGCCCGCTTGTCCTCTGGTTTCAGGGCCTCCAGTGAGTCACTCGGGGACGAGAAGGTGACTAGGCCCATGATGGGCTTGTCAACCTCAGGGATAACCAGTAATTTAGAGAATTCTGGGTCCAATTGGAGAACGTCTTATCGTGGCCAGACGGGGCTGGAGGTGCAGCTGCGGGGGCCAGTGTTTTAACGCCAGATAGGAGAAAATGGGTGGGGTAGGGATAACCTCGGCCTCCACCACAGGCTGCTTGAAGATGGAGTCATCTGGACCCTCCGAAGCTGTAGGAGTGGGGTCAGATGGTGACTGCGTGACTAGGCTCGAGATATTCTTGGCCTTGAATAGGAGGGAACCTAAATAAATGTGGTTTGAACAGGCCCACGAAGGAGGACCAATCGGGGGTAAGCCCTTCGTCCTGGGACATCTCCCCTTCCAGAGGGTCTGCCTCTGATAAGGGTCTGTTATACTGCCTGGACCCCAACTCAAGCTCTACATGTTCCCTGAACAGGTCCAGTTCCCCTTCCTCCTCTTCCTCCTCTCTATCTGTAGGGGGGATATCCCTCTGGAAGAGTACCTGACCATGGAGTTGGCCCGCTCTGGGCAAGGACCTTACAGAATGAGCCTCGTGATCAGAAACCACCAGGTAGTGACCAGGCCTGGCTATTTGCTGGAGTCCGGCCGTGATACCTTGGCGGATAGTCAGCTCCATCCAGGATCTTACTCGCTCTGGAACCTCGTCTGTGATTGAGTCCTCTTGACGGAGGCCGGCTGCTGTAGGGGTGAAGGTGGCTTCAGAGGCCCTTCTAGCCGGCGTTCCAGGAATCAGAGCCTGTTGTTCTTGCAAGGGCGAGCTGCGCCTGGATAAGGAGGGAAAAACTAGAGGAGGGGGGGAGCAGAAGGGAATAGAAGGCTGGAGGACCGGAGGCACTGTAAGAGCCTCTTTGGTGTGTGTGTGTGTGTTGTTGTTGTTTTTTAGAGCCTTGTGGTATCTCAAGGCATCTCTTTGGGAGGCTTTGGAGGTCTTCTTAGCCTGTCTGCGCAAGTGATGGGTTTTGGATTTTGCCTTCAAAGAAGGAGCTCTGGAGGTGTTAGCATTTGCCATTTCAGTGAGTAATATGAGTACTGTATGATATATTAGGAATCAAGATTGAGGCGGTTGGCACGCCCATGGGCCGATCTGCGGAAAGACCGGGAGCCCTGATTATTTCACGACCCCCGGTTTTTTTTTTTGGTTTTTATATCTATATCTATATCTATATCTATATCTATATCTATCTATCTATCTATCTATCTATCTATCTATCTATCTATCTATCTATATCTATATCTATATCTATATCTATATCTATATCTATATCTATATCTATATCTATATCTATCTATCTATCTATCTATCTATCTATCTATCTATATATATATATATCTCTATATATATATATATATATATATATATATGAATATATATGTGTGAGAAAATTGAGTCGTAGCACCCTAAAATTGTTCAGAAAGGGTAATAACATAGGTATCTTGCCACGCAAAATTGGCCCCTTGGTCCAATAATAACTGCCTGGTGCCAAAAAGAAAATTAACCAAATTATCCAATCAGCCGGATTTGAACGCCTATGGCCTGAGATAAAGGAGAAACTAGGGCCTGCAGCCTTCAGCCCAGGCGGAACTGGGTGGTTGCTGCTGCTGCTATGAGCCTTCAGCCCAGGCGGAACTGGGTGGTTGCTGCAGCTATTACTGCGCCGCTGAGAAGCTGTGGGATAGCCAACAATTCTCAAATGAAGGATCAAACCCAGTGCTAGCAGGCTAAATGGGTTTGAATGGCTCTGAAACAGGCCTACGGGTCCTGTATCCTCGAGCCGATTACACACACAGCAAGAAAGCGAAAACAAAAAATGGTGTCCGGCCACGAGGAGGCTCTCAAAATGGCGGCCACCAAAAGAACGAGCGATCCTTGAGTCGCTCAGCGGCGAATTTCCCTCCCAGGGGGCAAGCCGAGGCTTTAAAAGCTGAGAGGGGCAGGGAAGGGAAGAACCATCCTTCCCCGCAGAAACGGTGTTCGGTGGGGGGGGGGGAATTAGCAAAACGACTCAAACGCGAAAGGCAATTCAAACCCCAATAAAAAAACGGCGCGAAGATAAGGCAGGGAAGGAAATTTGGACCTTGGGAGGTGGTGCAAAGGCACCTGTGGCCCTCCCGTTTGCCTCCCTCTGGGGGTGCAAAGACGCTTCCCTTGGGGGGGTAAGGGGCCCAAATAAACAGTTGCGCAGGGCTAGAGAAGAGGATAAATCCAACCTGAAAGGAAGCTGATTTAGAGCTGATTGAGAGCTGAGGGAATCCAAAATTCTTGCTTCGGCCAGGAGCTACTAATAGAACAGCCTGTCTCTGCGAGGCTGAGCAAAAAACTGGGGAACGCTACGGTGGAGTCACGTGGAGGAGGAGGAGCGTTCCTCAAAATTAAGCTCAGCCTACCAGTGCAGAGACTGAAGCACCACCCTACTTCTGGATGCTCCGAGCAGCTCTAAGGAGAAATGTATAAGTCATCATTATAGACAGAATTTCTATTATACAATATTAAATAATATTTTTTTCAAGCAAGATTCATCATTCCCCATTCCTCATTTGCTTTAGAGAACAATTTCTGGGGGAAAAATTCCTTTAATTCTCTCTACAAAGTCTCTATATTTCAGTGATGCACTGGTGTTAACCGTTCCATTTGGGTGGAGAGATTTAGAATTTCTTCCAATGCTTAAAAACTGGGCAGAAGCATTTCTCACTAATTACAAAAATTCTCTCTCTCTTCAGCCTATACTCTACTGCACAAAACTGTCTGCCTTCCTGGCTTTGCCTAATGACCAGCATGAAGCTAGGCACAGAGGAAAAGATACAAGGCCCACAATCTGTATGGAGGCATGTAGAATGGAGTTATCCCAAAGATGTTTTTTCAAGAGGCAATTGGACTTCCTTGTTTTTTCTTTGAAGACGTTTCATGTCTCATCTAAGAAGCTTCTTCATCTCTGACTGGATGGTAAGGAATGGAAAGATTTATATTCTTTGCAGACAGCTGGTCATTTGCATTCTTTTAGAGAGTTGTTGAGGCCACTTGGGGGTTTGTCTGTATCCTCAGAGTCACCTGAGTAGTGCAAATGGAGCCTTCTTGGAACTGTCATTCCCCACCATCCAGTCAGAGCTGAAGAAGTTTCTTGGATGAGAAGCGAAACAACTTCAAAGAAAAAGAAGAAAGTCCAGGTGCTTCTTGAAAAAGCACCTTTGGGACGACCATGACCTGGATGATAGACCTGTAGAATGGAGTTAGCAGTTTGCTGCAGCCCACTTGGACAAGTAGAAAATGAAATGAAATGAATCATTCCACATCCTCTTACCCCTGTCTTTCTCTTCTAGGTCTTACTATAGCACCCATTCCCTCTTCCTCTTTTAGCCAGAGAATGCTTATTTGCTTAAATTGCAATATGCTCAAGTTTAAAATAATATGTCCTATTTTCTAAAAAAATCTTACTTTTATATTTAAATTATGACTTAAATTGATTGGATGGTTTACTTTACCTTTGAGTATGAGATGGGACTACCTTTAGAAACTGCCCAGAAAATTCAGCTGATCCAAAAAGCTGCAAAAGTGCTAACATGATCACTTAGCAATGAATATATTATCTGGCCCTTGAAAGATAGAATTTGACTTCTATTATCTTTATGAGCCTGATTCAACAAGTTGACTTTGGTTATATAGCCCTGAGTGGCCAAGGCTAAATAATGTGAAAAACCATATTCTTTCTACCGTGCTATGCCGTTTACAAAACCCTTATCTTACATGCTTTGTTTTGGCATAAGGCAAATGGAATTCAAAAGAAGAACATCTCCACGGAGCGGAAGCGAACTACTATGCTTCTAGATTTCCACTCTCCCCCCCGCCCCCAACCAATAAATGACACTCACCATTCCATAACTATCAGGAGACATTTTCGACTCTGGTAAAGATTTTCATAGACATCCATGATCTTCACAATATGGGAACACTGAGATGCTCTCCAGTGGAGTTCAACTTCCCTTCGAGCTTTTGGACAGTCTTGCAACATCTAGAAAGGACAAAAGGAGAAAGAGGGATTTCTCCCTTAATTTGAGAAGCACACTTTGAGAGCATCTTTGGTCAATACTGATCAGTAACCATAGGATACTGCAGATTAGAATCTCAACTCCTTTACCAATTGGAAACTAGATTTCACATGGTCTACCATAATAACACATTCGTTAAAAATGAATGATTTACTAATTTTACATATCTGCCACTTCCAAGTACTTCCTTTGCACTCCTGGAATAGATGGGGAGATTTTGTTTCCAGTTTGTTCTTTGGTTGGGGGTATTAAGGATTTTAAGGCCCTTTCCTAAATTCACATCCTGAATAGATATTTCTCATTTTGTAGCAAGTTGACACAATCAAAACCTTCAAAATCACTTTAAAGGCTTTATAAAAAGAAACTAAATTGCAAAACATTTTGAGCCCTTTAAAAAGGTCTCAGCTCATGATGTGCCCTCTAGTGGTGGACAATTAGAGAAATGAAGAATCTTGCAACCTCAAAAGATAAACATGTAAATGAAGGGAAGCTTTGTCATTTAGCCATAAGTATAAAACCTCTTTAATTGGCCCAACTGTTCCCATGTAATGTTAATATGGTATCTGGACTACTTGTTTAAAATTAACATTCAGTATTTAAAGGGAAGTGGTGCATAGTTCCAGCTCTGTACATGTTGCTTTTAAAAGTTATCAAATGTATATTAAAAGGGTAGGCTTAAAGTGGAGGAAGTTGGTTGTGTGGGCTTCATAATCTTCCTGCATAAATTTAAATACTGTTTCACTGCTTGTTGCAGGCAATGAAACTTGTACAATTCTCTCACCCCATTTGCTCAGAAATCAAGTATACAAAGCATGAGAAGAATAATCCTGACTAAGCCAATACAATAATCAATAATCAATCTCTCACAAAGCTCTCTAATAAACATGTGCATACTTCAAAAATGATTTGGAAGGATTACTTTAGAAAAACTTTTTCAGGTTTTTAAATGAGCATGTTCCTTGAAGCAATATTATCTTTCTTCATACTTGAGAGAAAAACTGAAAAAGTTGTGTGGGATATTTTAATGAACACTGGAGAGATGTTGTGCTCATACTGACATAAGATCCACAGAACTTCTTTTTGAAGCATGCATTGCCATACATTCACAAATTCCTTCCCAAATATGACACAGAGACAGCAAAAACAAATGATAAAATGATGCAAAACTTTAATGATGCAATAGTCACAGCACAACAATGGGAAGAATTCTGGACCAAATCCATAACATTCACTCCAAGCCTAAACAAAATTGATACATAATGTTTTACTGATAGTATACAACTCCACAACTAATCCCCAAGATAGATAAATCATACAATAATAATGTTGGAAATGTCATGGAGCAGAAGGAACATTTTATCACATGTAGTAGATACATAACCAAATTCAAGCAAGAATGATTCCGATATATAATATATTACACACCAAGCAAATACAAACATTTACAAGGTGGCTTCTAAGGGGGCCTACATATAAACTGGTCAAAGTATTAAAAAGGAACCAAATACTTTTTGAACTTTTTTGAATGACTTTTGATTAGTTTTTTTCCTCTTTTCTAATATGCATAAACAACAAGAAGTAACAATAGAGTGGAGACCCTAGTGTTAAATATTAAGCTTAAGACAGAAACCTTTATTAAGTAACAAAACATTAATGGTTTTTGCAGCTGTTTATCAATGCCATACTAGTTGTGGATATATGATTTAAGCAACCTTATATTAATTAGCATTTTAGAAATCATAATATTGATACATTTTCCCTTATCTTTAAAGGTTTATATTATATAAATTTAACTCAAGGAAATCATGCACACTCTTAGAGAAAGAAAATCACCCCAATCAACAGAAAGGAAATCACCCCAATACAAAGCCAATTGTGCCACCTGGTGGCAAATGTTCATCTATACATTAATTAACTCATATTTTTATATAACTAGCATTCTCCTTTTCAAAATGGTATCGCTGACTAAATACCTTTCCTGAGATTCATTCAGTAATCCTGAGTTTTCATTATTTCTCAAGTCTTGAGCGATCATTAATTTAAAAAGTAATTAAATACGAAAGCTGCCATAAGTCATTTAGGGGTTTAAAAAAGGCTTATTTTAAAAATCCAATTTTCAAAAAAATAAGTATCTTCAAAATTAAAACTTTATCTTGTAGTTTCTATAGAAAAATGATAATGAAAATTCTTGCTGGATCAGACAAAAATATCCCCAGTGTAGCATCCTTTTTCCATGTTGGCCGTCTTACTGGTAAGAGTGGTGGACACAAATGCTGTCATTCCAACTATGTCCTGCTTGAGGTATTTTTCTTGGTCCCAAATCTTTCTATAATGATATGTGAGAATGACTTTGGGGGATGAAAGAAAGAGCTGCAAACTATGCAACCATACTATAAACCAGCAGGAAAAAGGGGCATTTCAGAAGGGACCCTACACCTCATTTTCTGGAAAGTAAAAAATAAAGGAGGGGAGAAATGCTTTCAAATTTGAAAGATTGTCTTACTGTAACCCTACAATAAAGTTGTGGCTAATTTAACTCATGGTTTGGGCTTCTTTTCTGGACTACCTTGCAGTGGCTTCACTTCACACTTTCAGCATCTTTGACTGACATTCAGTTGTTGCTTTGAGAGGAGAATGTTTTCATATCTTATCTTCCTAGCAAAATCATTCTATACACCTGCAGCATATTCTTTGCTGGTCATTCAATCCCTTCCCCAGATTATAACTTTACCTCAAAAAGGGATTCTTCTATCCCCCTGAAATCTTTTAGCTAATTTTTTCATTGGGATTCCTTTGGCCACCATAGAATGCAAATGCACAAAGGCCACAAAGGCCACGTTCCATCTGTGAAAATTTCACTTGAAAGAAATGACCTCTGCCCAAGCTATGATGAGAGTTGTAATCCAATATAAATGAAGGTGGCACTAGATGAGAAAAATTAAAATATTAAATATATTATGACAAAGACCTTTTCAGATTGCTTACAAGAAAGATCCGACTGCTTGATACTAAATCACAGCTTTTCCTTTTTCCTAGGAAATGTTTATTAACCTAGCAAATTTCCACCATTTATCTATGTGCAACTAACAGCTGCCACCTTTGGGAATAAAACATGTTAATTAGTGTAAACTGTGCCTGTTTATACATAGCATTGAGGTGTCTATATTTGAAATTTTTGGGATGTTTGATGGGATCTAAATTAGATGCCAACTATAATTGGAATCTAAATTTGGCCTTTTCCAGTTTTTTAGCAGAAATCAAGGCAGAACACATTCCCCCCTACTCCATCCCCACAGAAAATATAAGCCAATAAACATGCTTGTATTGCTGGCTAAATCTAATGTTTTCCTGGATGATTGTTTTAAGAGGAACTTTCAATCATGTGATAGTTTCTCCTTCAATCATGTGATAGTTTCTCCTTCTGCATGGAATTTGTGTTATATTCAGGCTGGCAGCTATGGTTTAGTGTTGCAATGCTTTCCTGGCAAAGCAAAACTACTATGTTACCTTAGCAAACTACTGCTTTCTAGACTTGGAAATATGTCTCTGGAGTCTAATTTGTTTAATTATATGTATAGTATACATTTTTTTAATTTTGATGTTAACAATAATAACTTCCCTAGCAAAGAACAACAGCTTTACAGAGAAGAGAGAGAAAGAGACAGAAGAGAAAGAGAAAGAAGGCCTTACTCAGGGAAACATGATAGCCAGCATTTGACTTAGCTTCTCAGGTCACACAGTCAAGGCTCAAAATAAATCCTGTCTTTCAAGCAGACAACATCAAAAGAACTGCATAATCTCAAACTTGAAAGATTGGGAGAGTTGGCTTAATATTATAGCAACATTTGTCACATGTCCACATGGAGGGTTAAAAATCTAGTAAAAAGTTCCCCATATTGGGCAAATATTGCCAATTCATCTCCAAGCATGAGAATCAAATACTTCTGGAGGGCATCAGGTTGGGAAATGCTGACCTAATCCATGCTTCTATGATGCTCCATTGAAGTTTACAAAGAAGATATCAGATCAAAATAATCCCCTGGTATTTGTCCCTTTCTTCTAATATTAGAAATATACAAATGTAGTTTCATTTAATGATCTTGCCTGATAGGAAAGGCTTCCAGGGATGAATCGGGTAAAGGAATTTCAAACTTGTTTTGAATGGAATTAAGGGAACAGAAGCTGGCAGGGTGGATTGGATTATAACACTACTCCTGTTGGGAGGCGCCAAAACAGTGAGGGAGAATCTGACCTAAGATAAGAACTTCCACAATCTGTGACATGCTTTGGAAGATCTTCCATACTCTACGTATTTTTATCTTCATATACATCCTACAATTAAAGTTTATTGTAAAAATATTTCTATTGTTTACCTCCTAAATACAGCCATGAATGGTAACACTATTTGTTAAACTTTTTTGCCGCTCAACTTGCCATGGGTCTACTCTAGGTGGCAGTACTAGTTGTACTTTACATACTTTGAAGAAAATGCCCCCAAGGAGGATGTCAAAGATGGTGAAGGTTTTATCCTGTTTTTATTTTAGTTTATTATATTAAATGTAGGAAGGAATTTAAATGATTAAATGCTTCTACATTTTTTGAAGAAAAATATCATTCAGGAAGGTTAGGTTTGTCTAGAACTCTAGAACATGTTCATTTTTTTTTTAAGTATGGAGAATGTTTTTTTGTATGGATGAACATTCAAGACAGCTGTGAGCCCATGATAGTCTGAAATGATAGAGGCCAGAAACACATTTGCTGCCTAAGTAGAAGGAAATTTTTATTGTGTCTTGAACTTTACATTGTAAAACCCCTTGACAGTTGTCTGGCTAAGGTTCAGGAAAGCTTGACATTAGTAGAAAATACTTAAGCCCGGGTGCTAAAGAAGATGAAATTCCCTGATAATATCTCTGACCATGGAAAGAAGCTAAATGTTAATAAGTTTATGTGGCTTCTCACAATGGCTTACAATTCTGAGAATTGCAATTTCAACATACATTTGGAGAACCTGATGAACCTAACAGTGAAAGCCACATAAAAGCCCTAATCACTTATAAACCACTCCCTTCATCCTGCTCATTTACTACTGCAATTTTTATTTTGCAGTAAGTCGAGCTGATGATTTACCAATTATTTAATCAGAGTTAGGCAAATGCAGTCCCAACTCCCAAATCAACCACTCCAACGTTCTTTTAATCCATGGAGCTCCTCCTCCTGAATTACTTCCATTTCAAACATTATTATTTTCTGTTATCAATTTATCCCCACGCCCTTTCTTTTTCTTGGATGAATCAACATTAGTTTGAAATCTGATGCAGATTATCTCCAGTTCAGGACAAAATATAGATACAGAAATTAAAAGGAAATAGCAGACCTCAGAATCGGTCATCTAACCAATAATATGTGAGTGCCTAATAGGTCAGTCAGGCTATCTTTTTTCACTCAGCTCTTCTTTACTGGTTGATATAGCAGCTGTCAGTACAGGCACAGGTGTGTGCATCAAGATTCTCCAAGCGTCCTAGTCCATAATGTAAGAATTTGGGGGAGGGGAGGAGGAGAGATGTCCACAGATAGAACACGTAACATTGCTTTCCTTCAGTGTTAACTCTCAAACATTCAGTTAAAGAAATTGCTTTGCTGAAGGCAAATAAAAGGGCTTCCCTGGCACCACTGATGCCAGACCCACAAGTCAATGACAGTATATGGAAAGAATGTGGCACTTGGCAAGTACAGAATGTCTAGGATCAAGTCAGCTACTAGGGTGATCAAGAGAGGAAATGGAGAACTGTGGCTGAGGCAAGGCACACTCCAGAAGCTTTAAAAATCTCATGCTTATGAAGTCACTTGAATTTCAAAGTTCTTCATGGGCCAAACAAGCAAAAGTCCTGGCTACGAATTACAAAGGGAGGGGAAGAAAAGAAAAAGTCTTCAGAATCAAGAGCATATCAAATAGTCAAAAAAAGCAATATGTAGTGTTATGTTAGCAGGATCACAAAGTCCTATTTAGAAACACAAGATACCCTGCACTGTGATTAAACAACAGTATCATACAATACGAATGTTATATTGTATTTAAAAAGAATGGAATGCACATATTCTTGTAGTATTTTTGAAGCAAACTATTTTGATTTTACGTATCATACAGCACTGCACATAGCTGCACAAGTCACAACTTTGTTAAATATATAATTTTAGATATTTTAATTACTAAATTCACAGCCATTCAAACAACACTGGCATGGAGACTTCTAAATGTCTGATGCCATATTAAAGCATATATATTCTCCAGGTGTTTAATTAGCTGTAGCCATTACATATCGTGTATAGAAGATAAGGTACTATTTTCAGGTTTTTGAGGAATTGTGGTTTTAAGTATTTTATAGCTTTTCTGAAAGCTTTAAAAATTAAATTGTATGTAACTACTTTTAATTTAACTGTAATCAAGTGGGTTAATTATTTTAATTATATTTTTAACTTTGGGATTGCTTTAGAAATGATTATTTCACATTGTAGCTATTATAAATGATTTGAAATCTAAAACAAAGAGAAAAATCTTAAAACATCTGAATTCCACATGAATTTAATATGCAATGAAACATTCCTTATCAGGCATCACACATTAACATCACACATGTAATGGTAAAGGAATAAGTAAATAAATATACTGAAAAATGTGAGGAAATGCAAAAGATGTCTTGATGTTGATAACAATGTATAAAGTTTTGTTTTATGTTTTTTAACATTTGGAAAATTAATAAAAAAATTATTTAAAAAAAAACATCACACATTTTCAGCACATGACTGTATTATGCATTGAGTTGACATTCTGGAGATGCCTCCTTTAGCTTTAAAACCACACATTCTCTACAGCAATTGACACATTTAATTGATTGCATGCTGAGAAAATGCTAGAATTATTGAAAGAATTAAATGCTCTTGTAAAAGAAATTAACCTACTAAAAGAAGGAAGGAAAAGCAGTAATAAGAGGACATTTTATAAATATCTATGCCATATTAAATCAGGGAATGAATTAAATATTTTAGGTGAATAACAACAATAACACAAAATCTAAGAGTTATATATTTACTGTTCCATGTGGTGCTACATCATGGGTGATAACAATTGCCCGCAGATAAGCTGATCTTAACTTCCATAATATGAACTATATTATTTGAGCCAGACAACAACACACCAAAGTACTTTGGCAGCTGTTTTCAGGGTGGGGGTTGATGCTGGTGCCAGTCTTGGTGTTGTTATCAATAACAGTACTATGACTACTATGTTGACAGTGCTTCCTCCTACTGGAAAAAAAACATAGCACAAGTACAGGTGACCTCTGGGCAGAATAGTAGGACACAAATCAAAATGAATAAGCAAGCAAATAAATAAATATGGGTGGCACCATCTATCAGCCCCCTGCTGTCAGACAGGAAACGTGACAAAGTGACTTTATTGTAAGGCTACATTAACAGAATCTTGCAAGATTGAAAGCACAAATCTCCCCGTCTCTTTTTACCATTTGATAAGTAAGGGCCAGATCCTTTCTAAATGTCTTCCTCTGTCCATTATTCAGGTATGGGCTCCCCTCCCCCCAAATTTTCTCCCAAATGTTTGGGATTGTTCCAGAGGTGGTATTCAGCAGGTTCTGACCAGTTCTGGAGAACTGGTAGCAGAAATTTTGAGTTCAGAGAACCGGCAAATTCCACCTCTGACTGGAGATTTTATAGTATCCTTCCTCTGCCATGCCCACCAAGCCACGCCCACAGAACAGGTAGTAAAATAATTTGAATCCCACTACTGGATTGTTCCCTAGGCAGTACCTCTTCCCCTTGCCTCCCATATACCATTATACTGTCCTTGGAAGTTACATTCCCACCCCCCACCAATTGTCATGATTCTGAAGTGTCCATTCAGGAAGATCTTATATGATCAGAACAGAAAGCAGACAAATGCTTACAATCAAGTAAATATATCTATAGGAAGGGAGTAATAGGCAGTGTAATGATTAGTAAACAAAACAGAAGGTTGGAGTCAATTATTCTTAGCTTTCCATTATGATTATAGGTGTCTTAATCATCAACTGTATTTAAAACCCCTTTTAAAAATAATTGCTCTCAGGCAGCCTTGTCTATATGATAAACATTCTGTTCCATCAAAAGAATTCTAAATGCAATACGGAAACAGGAAACACCAACACTATAAAAAGCAAAGGAGTCAGAAGAGGCTAGAGGAAGTTACCGCACACCCTCCCATGAACTGCCTGTGAAATCGGGAGATCCCCAGCCACCACCACCCCACCAAAGTATGCCCTTTTGAGTTTCAAGGCCATGTGACTGGGGGTGGGAATCTACCTCTATTAATAGCAGGCATGCTTAACCTTAATATTTGGCCTTCCAAGCTTTTGGAAATTGGATGAGGAGGTTTCTCAAAGGAGAACTCCTGCTACATACATTGTTTTCTTTCAGAAACTAGTAACCCTATTCAAATTTCAGTCTATTATATCTTTTTTTTATAATGCTCTATATAGGAATGACCTAGGAAGATCTGCAGACTAGGCAATAGCCTGATGAGGCAGCTCAGTCTGCAGGTTGTGGGGAAAGTGTTAGGGATATACACCCTAGCAGAATCTGCACGGCAGTCAGGCAGGCAGGCAAATATGTGAGATAAACGTTTTTGTAGCTTACACTCAGTAAAACAGATACACAGTGCTAGTTAAATAGTTTATTCCAGTAAGATTTATAGCATAGTCAAACAGTCCATATATCATACACTTAGTTCAGTCCCTCCGGGGATTAATCAGTTGCAAAGTCCAGTGTCGTAAAAGAGGTCAGTAAACTTACAAAATCAGTCCAGTAATATATCTCTTCGCAGTTAGAGATATGAAGAAGTCGAACCTCCTTTCTTCTTTCAGCAACAGCAAGAGAAACATGCAGTTAACAATCCATCATCGTCAGCAAGCAATTCAGTAAGCCAGCAATCAATCAGGTTTTCTTGCTCCCTCTTATGGCATTTTTACAGCCGCACCCAAAAATACATGCTTTGGAGTTAAAGTGACACACACATAAACTCACTATCATAGTTTATATATATTATTTTACCCAAACTACGTTAGGTAACCTATGTTATTCCTAACAGAAAGCATGCAAAATGTTTGGAAGAAACCAATGTTGGGATTCAATTTTTTTTACTACCGGTTCTGTGGGCGTGGCTTGGTGGACGTGGCAGGGCAGTCAGAGGTGGTATTTGCCGGTTTTCCAGACTACTCAAAATTTTCGCTATCAGTTCTCCAGAACTGGTCAGAACCTGCTGAATACCACCTCTGGAAGGAACTCTCCCTAGTTTTCCAGAAACTAAAACAGAGAGGAGGGGAGAAATACTTTCAGCCTTACAAGATTCTGTTAATGTAATTTTCTTTTTTTTTATTTATTTATTTATTTATTTTTATAAATAAATTTTATTAAATTTACAATTAAAAACATATCGACATTACATACACAAAAAGAAAAAAACAAAAAAAGAACACTCGGTCTTACAAACTGGAAAGAAAAGAGAAGAAGAGATGTAAAAGAAAGAAAGAAACAAAGGAAGAGAAAGAGAAAAAAAAAAAAAGATGCATTTAAAAACAGACAATATCCTTTTTGACAGTCTACAAGATACAATTCTCCTACCTTAATTTGAATACACACATCTTATCGATATCTATGCTTAAATTACCCATTGTCCATTAAGCAATTTATCTCTGGACTAACCAATTATACCAAGAGTTCCAATTATCGTAAAATGTTGAAGACTCTTTGTTTTTAAGTGCTATAGTTAATTTATCCATTTCTGCACAATCACATATTTTCTGGATGACCATTTGTTCTGTAGGTGCATGGGGTGATTTCCAACACTGGGCAAACGCTAATCTGGCTGCAGTTAGGATATGAATTGTTACATATTTCATCTTTTTGGGTAAATGTTTATCAGAGATCCCTAGTAGGAAGAACTCTGGTTTGTATTCGATTTGTTCTTTGGTTATCTTCTCCAACCATTTTCTGATTTTTGCCAATATTTCTGGGTTTCTTTGCAAGACCACCACATATGAAAGTAGGTTCCTTCTATGCTTTTACATTTCCAGCATTTTGGACTCGTGTTTGGGTTCATTTTTCGCCAACCTCGAAGGGGGCAAGTGCCATCTATAAAACATTTTGTATGTATTTTCTTTATATGCTGCCGATTTTGTAATCTTAATATTTCTGTTCCAAATCTTTTCCCATTCTGATAATGTAATACTTCTTCCGACATTCCTGCTCCAGGCTATCATGTTCCCTTTGACTATCTCTTGTTCTAATTCTACTTCCAGTAAGTATTTATAGAATTTGGATATGTTCTTTTTGTTTGATCCTAGTAAAATTTTATCTAAATACTGCAGTTTGTTATAAATTCCAAAGTCTTTTATATCTTGTTTGTATCTGCTATGGATTTGTATATATAACCACTGATCGATTTTAAATCCCTGTTCCTGTAGTTCTTGTCGAGTTTTTAATTTTCCTTGCGGATCTAATAAACTCCTCTCCATTAATATAAATGGTTTAAATTCAACATCTAAAAGGAAAAGGATATTAACTAAATTAATTAGACAAAACGCCGACATAATATGCCTACAAGAAACACACATTAGGAAAAAGGATGAAAGATATTTAATTTGCCCGAAACTTGGAAAACTTTTTACAGCACCAGCAGACAAACATAAAAAGAAAGGAATTGCAATATTTGTGAAAGATGATGTAAAAGCAGAACTAACCTGGTCGGATCCGGAAGGAAGAACTCTGGTTATACAAATTTGGATTAATCATATTACATTTTTATTGGTAGCAATCTACGCGCCAAATGAAGAACAAGGGAAATTTTTAAAGATCTTCATCAGAGAATAATAGGTTTCGAAAAAAGGAATATCTGCATGATAGGTGACTTCAACTCCATTGCTGATCATCAAAAAGACCATAGTAATGTGAATAAGAACAAGAAAGGGAAAGAGAATTTTCTATGCCCTGTAAGGACATGATGAAAGAATTAAACTTAATAGACTTATGGAGGAAACTAAACCCAGAAGAGAAACAGTTCACATATTATTCAAATCCACACAAAATCTGGACCAGAATAGATATGGCCTGGATGGATGGGGAATTGGCCAATGAAATATAAGAAATTAAAATCCTACCAAATGAATGGGCCGACCACAACCCAATACAACTAATTTGGAGAGATAGGAGAAAAACAAAGAAAAGAGGGACACTAAATACTCAGTTAATAAACGAAGAAGAGTACATTAAGAAGCTGAAAGAGGAATTAAATTATTTTCTAAAAGAAAATAATAATGAAGCAACCACGAAACAAAATATTTGGGATACAATGAAGGCAATTATAAGAGGAACAACAATCTCCTATAATGCCATGAGAAATAAAAGAATACATGCCCAACAAAATAAATTCCAACAACAAATTAAAGAATTAGAAATACAACTTCAAAAATCCCCTAAAAACCAGAGAACACAAAATCAGTTAATAACAATTAAACATAAATTGAACTTACTTGAACAAGATAAAATAGAAATTAACTTGAAAAGGTCCAAACAAAATTATTTTGAGCATGCAAATAAACCAGGAAGATGGCTATCCCATAAACTTAAAAAGTGAAAGAAAAGAGATTGATACACCAACTAATGGATGAGAAAGATGTCTTACAACATGAGATAGAGAAGAAAAAAGATATCATTTACAACTATTTTCAAAGATTATATAAAAAGGAGGAAGTTAATGAAGATAAAATAAGAACTTATTTAGAGGAGACGAATGACTGTTAATGTAATTTTCAATGAAATAGTGTTAGTTCATGTGGGTGTACTTCTTGTCTGGACTACTTTGCAAAGTTGGCATCTTTCAACATATATTAACAGAGAACTTGGATTTATTTTGATCCTTGTGTGGGTTAAGGGTGTAGACATCCATATGAACACTCAGGTGCTTGTAGACATCTCATTTGTGCTAAGGGCCTCCATGCACTATGCAACTTTAAAAAAATATAAGGAAGCAATATTTTATTTAAAAAGGAATGCCCATGGAAAATGGAATATCAGTCTCTAATCTCACCTTTATTCACAAAAATATCTCCAAGTCCTAATAGTTCTCAAGGCATTTTTTGAAAATAAAAAATGTAGATGACTACAGAGGTTTGCTTCAAGTTGTGTTCATCTAACTATGCAAGGGATGAAGATGAAAAGACCACAGCAATAGGTTGTGTGTGTTTGCATGAGTTCACCTCCATTATAGTTACTATTGTGAAAGCAAGCAGAAATCCCATGGTAGTCCAAAGTGGTTCCAACTAGTTCTAAAATTGTTTATTTCTAGAGTAAGAAATGCAAGAATATTTGCCTACTAATAAAAAGATAGATGCAATAGTTCATTAACCAGATTTTTTAATGGAGGGTTGTTTGAATTCTGATATGACCTACAGAGATCTCTTTGATCCCACAGGAAAAATACCTTAGTTGAAATAGAAACACAATGCAAACTGTTTTATTGCAACCAGATTCAGTACAAAGATAGCTTCACAATACCGTCACTAGTTAGCTTGATTTTCAGGGAACTCATTTTCAGAATAAAAGTATATCAAAATAACTAACAGGCTGATTATGTCTTGTTAATCCATTACATAACAACAGTCACCATTACGAGTTTTATTTCTGTACTTCAGGACTTAATGTAATAATGCCAAAGGCCATAGGGCACATTAAGGCTATAAGATTATATGATTTAGTAAATCAATATAAATTGTGAACTACATAATCAAAGATAATACTATTCCTAAAAAAGATTTTAAGCTGAAAAAGAGAAAGGGAAAGGAAACAGAATTGGCTTTTTTTCCTCGAACATCGACAGTTTTAACTGACTTGGAACATTAAGAAGAAGAGATTCAAATAAGAAATTGATACTAATCCACTTTGACATGAATAGGCTATTTCTAGCTGAAATTAAAGTGTCAAAGGGATAAAGATTATTGGATAATTTAAAAACTTTCTTTAAAAAAAGAAAGAAACCAGCAGAGGGAAAAAGGAAAAAAGTGGGTGGAATCTGGAAAATGGACGAGACCACCTGGAACTTAAAAAAAATTGATAGTGGAATTTTAATAAGGCTTGCAAAAGATACGTTGTAGCTGAAACTTTGTTATAAGATAACAAAGGCCCTGGAAAGAGAAAGTGAGAAAAGAAGCAAGAAACAATTTTGGATTATTGGATAATTCCTGGAATTTTGGATGGAGGATCCTAATGAAATAAAATAAAATCAATTGGGGGTTGTTTAAATTTTTTTAAATGGCATCACTCCTTGAAGAGTTAAAAATGAGACTTAAAGAACAAAAAGAAGAAGCACAAGACGGAAGAGGATCTTTTGGCTTCGTATTTCAATTTTTAGAAATGGAGATCTTGAACTATGAAAAACAACAAGAAACGCTGGCAGAACAAGAAGGGCGGGACAACGAAGAAGCCATCTTTAATGACCAAGCAATTTTAAGTGGGGTAAAAAAGGGAAAGGGGGGAAAGGGAATTAAAAACTTAAGCACTGAGGCAACAACCAAAAAAAGAGTAATTTGAAAAGTAATCATAATATCAGGAAGAATCAGAAGGGAGGATTACAGAAGGGAGAATCAGATAGAAAAGGGAATAAAAAGGGGAGGGAGAAGAAGAGAGGGAAGAGGGAAAGGAAAAGAAGCTACAAAAGACAGAAACAAGATATAGAGGTACAGGAAAAATGTACAAGAATTAAAGGTATAAACCTATTTAAAAGACACAGAGAGAATGGTTAAAATTTAACTTAAGGAGAGGATTCTGCAAGGGTGCATGGGATAGCATTGTTATATTAGAAAAAGAAAAGGGTAAGAAAATATGTTAGATGATTAAAGTGATAGAAAAAATGTCTTTTGATGTGTAGTGGAATATTTGTTTGTAAAGAGAACAAGGCTCTCAATTATTTAAAAAGAATGTTTTTTAAAAAACTGAAAAGAAACATGGAAGATTTTTATCAGTTGACAAGATGAACTTGAATAAGAATAATAACTTGACTCCTGTTAATAACTATTGTTTGGTTTTTTATTTAAAGACAGTAATAAGTAAAATATGAAATATAGATTATTAAAGTGAAAGACAACTGATATTACTAGGTAATGTTTGTTAAAAGAAATAGAAATGTAAGATTGTTATTAATATTAATGGCACAGCTGTACTTGAATAGAATAATTATTCTCCGTAGAACTGCTGCGAGCATCCAGAGAGTGGGAGGTGCTTCAGTCCTTCCTTCTCACAGGCTGAGTTATAATTGAAGAACGCTCCTCCTTCCTCCACGTGGCTCCTCCATGCATTCTCCCAGTTTTCACTCAGCCTTCGAGAAAGCAGGCAGCGATCTCTTGTTCCTTGGCCGTTTTTCAGAGTTTTTTTGCTTCTAAGTGTTCAGGTTTGCCTTTATTCCTTTCCTCCTTGTCCCTGCGTTGATAGTGTGCTCTTAAATTTAATTGGTGAGGCGTTTTTTTGCCTGTAGGAAGGGGTTTAAGGGCTCGGAGCTTTACTTCGCCCCCCCCACCCCTCTTCTCTTTCTCTGCATTTCCGAGCGTGCCTTTATCCAGCCGCTTGTCTCCGTGCCTTGATTTATTGCACTATTATCATTCCCCCCCTAGAACGCTTTAGAGGAAGCAACGCTTCCTCTCCCAGCCCTGGCTTTTCGTTGTTCCTGATTGCCTGGTAAGCGAATAGGGCTGGTGCGCCTCTGATTGCCTCGCGTCGTGCCGGGCGGCCATTTTGGAACCGCCTCGTGGCCGGCGCCATTTTGTTTTATTTTAAATAATATTTTTTCCTGGCTGTGTGTAATTTTTGTTTTTGGATTTAAGCTGTGTGGATTGAGGCCCTAAGCGGGACCGTCAGGCCGCGTGGAGCCCCCTTTTTTTTATTGGAGGACACTGTGGTTCCGGCCCTGCTGTCTTTCCTTTAGAGGTTTTTTCTTGTTGGCTTTTTCTGTCTGTATCAATCAGCTTGTTCAGAGGCGCGGGCACGTACTTCCCATTGTGTTGGGAGGCTGCCTAAAGAGGCCTACCTATTATACTTATTTTGCTTCCCTTATTTTTTGGCCTCTGCGTTCATTCGGCTCATTTGGATTTGTATTTAATAAATTTTATTATTATTTTCTCCTTGTGCCTATTTGGCCCTGTCCTTGGGCCCCGCCCTTAAAAAAAAAAAAAAGGAGAAAAGAAATTATTATTATTAGTTATTTTATAATATATTCCAGCAAGCTTTTGTGTAGATATTTTTGGATAGTTTTCTCCTTGTGTTTTTTAGTACTTGGTGTTTTAAAAAACAAATTCAAATAAATAAATAAATAAATAAATAAATAAATAAATAAATAAATAAATAAATAAATAAATAAATAAAAATAAAAAAAAATTTTATTCAAAGGGGGACGTGATCTGATTTGGGAAAACCGGTTTGCGTTTGTAAGCCGAACTCCTAGGCGTGCCAACCGCCATATTTGTTGTAAGGTTTTTTTCCTTGATACCATGGCAGAGAACAATCCAACTGGCTCTTCCCTGAAGGCCAAATCGAAGACGCACTATCTTCGTAAGAGGGACAAGGACTCCTCCAGTGCTTCCCAAAAGGACGCCTTAAGGCGTCACAAAGCTCTGGAAAAGGAGTTCAGTAAACGATCTAAAGAACTGCACACTATAACTACCCCACCTTCTACCTCTGCCCATCCCCCTCCCCTGCCGAGTCGTTCTTCCCCCTCCAGGTGCAGTACATCCACCCGGAGCCGCCAGCCATCCCGTACTCCAGAGGCGACCTTCACGCCAACCGCTGCAGGTCTTCGCCCTGAGGAGCCGCCGTCAACCATCATCCCTGATAGTATCAGGGAATGGATGCAATTTGCTATCCGTCAGGGTATAGCTGATGGAATGCAGCAGCTATCCAGACCTGGTTCTCGAGGGAGGACTTCCGATGTTGAATCTTTATCTGGTCGATCTCTCTCCGGGCAGGCGCCCCAGCAGGGTCAGGTACATTCTCATACGGATGCCCCATCCCCAGGAGGGGAGGAGCCTCAGGAGGTCTCGCAGGAACAGGAGGAAATGGGCTTTGAGGCCCTTCGGGGAGGAGGAAGGCTCTGAGAGGGGTCCTCGCAGTATTCTGATTTCCTTCTCGGGGACCCTATGGAGGGGGAAATGTCAGAGGACGAGGGCATTTCTCCCGAACAACCGACGGTTGTGGGCCTCTTTAAACCCCAGTTATTTAAGTCCTTATTATTTAAGGCTAAGAATAGCTCAGGCCTGGCCTCTCAATCTCCTTCTGATCCACCGCCATCGACTTCGGAGGATCCAGATGACCTCATGTTCAGGCAACCGATTGTGGAAGCAGAAGTTATTCCGGCCCCCCCAATCTTCTCAGACTTGGTTGCGAGGCAGTTGGCCTCGGTGGGTCCTACACCCGCCCCCTCTAGTCAGGATAAGAGGATGTTTAATCTGGACCCAGCATTCTCTTCTATGTTAGACACCCCGGAGGTAGACGATCCAATTGTGAGGCTGACCTCCTCTTCCAACCCTACGGATGCGTTGGAGGCGCTGAAGCCAGAGGACAAGCGGGCGGAGATGGCTCTTCGGCGAGCTCACCAGTCCGATGCCTGGGCCATCAGGTCGGCCACGGCCGCCTCCTTTTTCACCCGTTCCTCCATCAAGTGGCTCAGGCAGCTCAAGCAGCATATCCCCCGACTAATACCAGGGCCCATCAGGATATTGCAAAAATCACAGCAGCGGCGGAGTTCGCGGCTGATGCCACCTTTCATTCGGTTAAGTTCGCTTCACGGGCCATCTCCTCCCATGTTACAGCTAGGAGATTACTTTGGCTTCGGCATTGGCAGGCCGATGTTAAAAATAAATCCAAGTTGGCTTCAGCCCCCTTGGCAGAAGGGAAGCTGTTCGGGCCTGCCCTTGAACCCTTGCTTTTGGAAACTCGAAATAAGAAGAAGTTTCTTCCTTCGCTTTTTCGCAGGCAGGAGTCTAGAGGGTCCCAGCCCTTTCGGAGGGGCTCCTTTCGCCCCCCATACCAGTCGTCATTCTCCCCTAGATTCCAGGGTTCCCCGTCGTTTCGGTCATCCTACCACGACCGAAGTGATACAGGAGACAGGAGCCGAAGAGGAGGCAGCTTTAGGAGACCCTTTAGAGGCTCCGGTCACAGGCCTCCCGCCGCCCAGATAGGGCCTCAGACCTTCTCCCCATAGGCGGTCGTCTCAGGCATTTTGCAGACCTCTGGGAGAGGTCCACTGGATGCCTGGGTGAGGAGTTCCGTGCGTTTTGGACTCGTTCTACAATTCCTCTCCCCCTGAACATTTCAGGATTTCTCCTGTCTCTAGGGATCCTACAAAGCGGGCTCTTATGGATTCCGCCATTAAACATCTGGCTGACATTAGGGCCATCCAACCTGTCCCATCCTCTCAACGAGGAAGAGGTTTTTATTCTCTCTTGTTCTTGGTGCCTAAACATTCAGGGGTTGGAGACCTATTTTAGATCTCAAGCGACTTAATCGCTTTGTCAGGCACCAGAAGTTCAAGATGCAGACTCTACAGTCTATTTTACAGGGTATCAGGGAAGGGGACTGGCTCACGTCAGTTGACCTGTCGGAAGCTTACCTCCATATTCCCATTCATCCCTCATACTCAAAGTATTTGAGATTCTGTTATAATAACCAACATTTCCAGTATGTGGCCCTCCCTTTCGGCCTTGTTTCAGCCCCGAGGTCTTTCACGAAGGTGCTGGCAGCTCTGGCGCCCATCTTAGACAAGTTCCCATCCGCATCCATTGTTACCTCGATGATATCCTTATCGTATCCCCTTCCCGACAGCAGGCCGAGAGGGATACTAGTGTTACCCTTTCAGTGCTACAAGATCACGGGTTTTTAGTGAATTGGGAGAAGAGCCAACTTAGCCCTTCCACCCGCATAGCTCACCTAGGAGCTGTAATTGACTCTGTTAAGTGGTAAGGTCTTCCTCTCCCAGGAGAGGCTTCATAGTATTCATACTGCTATCCGGACTATCAGGCGAACTGGTAAAGCGTCCTTGCTCAGTTTATCCAAGCTTCTGGGGAAACTTGTTTCCTGCATTTCTATTATCCCATGGGCTCGTTTGCATTCCAGATCCTTGCAGTGGTTCCTTCTGCCGTACCAGCGCTCGGGAAGGAGCACATCAAGTCGAGTGGTAAGGATACCTCCAAGGGTTCTCTCATCCCTTCTTTGGTGGACTCGACCTTCTACCAACAGAGGTCATCTATTCAAGGAGCCCCAAAGGGTCACTCTTACGACAGACGCAAGCCTTTCCGGATGGGGGCCCATCTGCAGTCTCTGTCAGCCCAGGGAGTTTGGTCTCCTTCGGAACGACGACACAACATCAACTGGTTGGAGCTTCATGCGGTATACCTAGCCCTGCGAGCTTTCGCTCCTCAGGTGAGAAGGCACCACATTCTGGTCCTTACGGACAACACCACCACCAAAGCCCATATCAACCGTCAGGGAGGCACCCACTCCATCATCCTCATGAGAGAAGCCGAACGACTCTGTCGGTGGGCAGAGACGCATCTTTCCTCCATCAGGGCAGAGCACATTTCCGGGGTCTCCAACGTCCAGGCAGACTGGCTGAGCAGGGCCACGTTGGACCCAGCAGAGTGGCGCCTGCATCCGCGGTTGTTCAGGGAAGCAGCAGACAGGTTCGGGTCTCCTCTGGTAGACCTCTTTGCCTCGCCGCTCAACACGCAGACATCAAGGTTCTTCTCTCGGTTCCCTTCCCACGGGGCAGAGAACCACGACGCCCTGTGTTGCCCGTGGCCTCCCGGCCTCCTGTACGCCTTCCTCCGCTCTCCGCTGATCCCCAGGGTAATTCGGAAGTTGCTGTTCGAGAGGGCGGAGATCCTACTAGTGGCCCCATATTGGCCCAGGAGGCCGTGGTTTGCGGATCTTCACAGTCTATCGGTGGTTCCGCCGTGGAGGATCCCGCTGGACCAGATCTCCCTGTCACAGGGACCTCTGCTTCATCCAGAACCACAGTGGCTGCAGCTAGCCGTCTGGAGGTTGAGCGGAAACGATGATTGAAGAAGGCTTGTCTACCCAGGTCATAGATACCATTCTGGCTGCCAGGAGGCCTTCCACTACTCGAATTTATGATTCAACTTGGAACAGCTTCTGTAAGTGGTGCCGAAAATCCTCTGTCAATCCTCGCTCTCCTTCTATAGCACAAATTCTAGCCTTTTTACAGGATGGCCTAAATGAAGGTCTCTCTCCCAACACGTTGAGAAGACAGGTCGTGGCCCTCTCAACGGTGGTGGCTGGCGGCTCCTTCAGCTCTCTTCCCACCACCCTCGCATTAAGGCCTTTTAAAAGGGGCTTCTAATTTGCGCCCGCCGGTAGTGCATAGATATCCAACATGGGACCTTAACAAAGTTCTCCTGGCCTTGACTAGGCCTCCCTTTGAACCTCTCAGGGAGGTACCACTCCAGTTTCTCACCTTTAAGGTGGTCTTTCTTGTAGCGATCACCTCAGCTAGAAGGATATCTGAAATTGCAGCTCTATCCGTGAGGAAGGACTTGTGCATTTTTCATTCTGATCAAGTTGTCTTCAGACCAGACCCCTCCTTTTTTACCAAAAATCAATTCTGCTTTTCACGGGCGCAGGAGTTGGTCCTACCTAATTTTTGTCCAAAGCCTCTGCATGATAGGGAGAGGCAATGGCACACCCTCGATGTTCGAAGGGCGTTGCGTATTTACATATGTCGCACGCAAACCATCAGATCGGAGTCCCTGTTTTTGTCATTTCAGCCTAAAACGCTGGGTCAAAAGGTACCACCATCCACGGTAGGCCGGTGGATTAGGGCGACCATTTCCAAGGCCTATTCAGTTCAAGCTCTTGCAATCCCCAGTGGGATAACGGCTCATTCCACCAGGAGCGCAGCTACATCAATAGCTTGGGCTACTCAAGCCTCGCTTCTTGACATTTGCCGGGCGGCCACTTGGGCCTCTCCGTCACCTTTCATACGCCACTATAAGATTGACACTTTCGCTTCGGCTGAAGCGTCCTTTGGCAGGCGAGTCCTACAGCAAGTGGTTGGGGATCCTAAGGAGATCCCGATCCAGACGGAGTCCCGCCCGTAGGACAAACATGCTTTGGTATGTCCCACTCTCTGGATGCTCGCAGCAGTTCTACGGAGAATGGGCGTTGGTTCTTACCTGATACGCCTCTTCTCGTGGAACTGCGTGGAGCATCCAGCCCCACCCTTCTTGGTCCGTCTGGTAGGGAATTCTGTTTTTCGGCCAATGATCGTTATTGTATATACTTGAGTTGTTTACTAGTTCAGTTAGAGGATTGTGGTTGTCCTCTCGTCTTCGTGAAACTGGGAGAACGCATGGAGGAGCCACGTGGAGGAAGGAGGAGCGTTCTTCAATTATAACTCAGCCTGTGAGAAGGAAGGACTGAAGCACCTCCCACTCTCTGGATGCTCTACGCAGTTCCACGAGAAGAGGCGTATCAGGTAAGAACCAACGCCCATTCCATTTACTATTGTTATACATGTATTCACAGATATATATACATACATACTTCTTTCTTTTAAGAATTTAGTGTGTATTTTAAGGGAATGTACCAAGCAGAATTCAATTGAAAATAGGTATGTGTTATAAAATAGAGGTTAGAAAATGAATGTTATAACTGTAAAGATGTAATTTAAATTTTTAAATAAGATTTGAAAAAAGATACAAAGGTGTTACACTCCAGTCTTGTAATTACAGGGGAAAATTTGTTTTATGTGAAAAGATAATATGAAATTGTAAACAGGACAGACAAAAGTATAAAAACATTGATTAGAAAGATTTTAAAAATTAGAAAAAGATATGTAATTGAATTAAGAAAGGAATGAGATAATTTAAAGTAAGGCTATAGAAAGTAAAGAAAGGGAAAAGCTATTGAAAAAATTGTGAAAATAGTTATAAGATATGGATTAGAATGTATAAGATAAATATGTATTGAGTTTATGTCTGTATGGAGAAGTGATAACCCGGGGCCACGCTGTTCTCAAAAAAAGATATTTTATTTGTATTTGTATGTTTTGTGAAAACTTAAATAAAACTTTTATTAAAAAAAAAGAAATTCACAGGACATTAGTGGCACTTTTGTGCCACAGAACAAAAAAAAAAACTGCTGCCAGGCTATTAAAGTTCTTATTTCAAATATTACACCCCTGTGCAAATGTATACTGTACCTGAACTTTTTGATCAGATTAATTAGACCATGAGAATGGGTTTTAGTAACTGTATTTGTTTCTTGCATAATTGCATGATTGGTTAGCTTAATACAGAGTAAATTAATGTGGGGGGCGGGGAATCCTAGAACCATAAATACACTGATAAAATTCTTCTCACAGTTAACCAATAGCTCTGAACCTCTTCTCCATCTGTCAGCCATCAAGGCCCCAAGTAATTTTCCTCCCTACTTCCAAATTTCTGTTCTTTAGGAAAGACAAATAGCAAGGGGAAAGTTGTGCTTGAAACTTCTTTCCATTCCTCTAGTAAGAAAGTCAAAGGAAGCCTGTATTGTGTTACTTTCTGCCTTAAAGAGTAAACAATTTAGCTGATTTTTAAGCAGTGGTGATAGTAGAAAAGGCCTAGCAATCAATTAGCCATCTTAACCACATTGTCAGCTACCAGCAGAAAATAAATCAGACAAGCTCAAGGAGTAAACTCCCAAGAGTTCTTCTTAATATTCATTGCAAGTTATTGATGGCCCATCGTTGTCTTTCAATACAAATATTTAAAAACAGCTTCAAAAGTAGATCAATGTTTTGTTGCCAGGCAGCACAAACCATAGAAGGTAGGAATTCAGTTTCAATATAATCTTTCTGTAAAAATCAACAACTGTTTAGCACTGGTTCTGAGGAATTGTTTCGTTTCCATAAAACAAAAACATACAATGCTCCTCGTTTCCTTTCGGGCCACAAGGCTAAGGAACAGCTCCCATCCCAAAATAGGAATGGAATGAAGAATAATCATCAATGGCAATGCTGCATTTGGCATTTTAAAGAATGTGACCTCGGTCCAAAATTCCAGCTACAAGTTTTAAAATTCCAAAGCATATTTTTCAGTCAAATTTTGTTGACAATGGTAGAAAATGAATGGCTCAAAAATGAATGGCTCTTATTTTGAGATTTCAAAAACTGATGGGCTCTGTGGCATTGTGTAAATACATTTCTTAAAAATGGTAGAATAACTATGAACAAGCCACAACTGGTGGTAATGGAGTGTGAGCATAAGAATATTTTTTTAATGCACTAGGTAGTCAATATCCATTAAGTGGTCACTGCTGGAACCTCTGCAGTTAAACCAGTTAAATGTCAAGGCTTTCTTCAAACAAATCCAAGGTAGCTTAATAAAGATCCTCATAAACCTGCTACAATGGAGCTCCCCTTTAATAGCACTGCATGTCCCAGAGTTCTTTGGAGAGAAGAAATCCTGATTAAGCTTACTGATAGGTTTAAACAAGAAATTCACCTATAGCCCTTTTTCCTCTCCCATATTTTATTTGAGTGTTGCATTAACACTTTGAATTAAAACCCAGAAATAATTCTGCATTACTTTGGTTTTAAAGAACTAAGGTTTGAAGGACCCAATTCATTACCTCACTTGATTTCAATAGAACACTTATCTCATAGGCCTCCAGATATAACTAAACTCTTTACAAGATAGCATTCTTGCGTTAGTGATTTTCTTGCCATTCCTCTTCCTATTCTTCGACTCTGATGTCACTGCCACAAGTCAGCCATCTTCTATCATGCCCTTATCAAACCCCAAATATTCTGGTTGCATCAAAACTTTGGCAAAACCAGGTAGGGATGTTCATCAAAAAGTAATAGGGGGAGACAAACCACATCCTTGACAACAAATTAGCCTCAATTTCACAATATTTCATGCTCCGAATCTCTCCTTCCTGAGCCTTTACACTGCTTCCAAAGTCTTCCAAAGTCTATCAGACTCAAAAGCCCCTTAGTAAGAAACAGAAGTGTGTAGGCTAATCAAACTTATTTGCTACTTCCTCATAAAATGATATTGATCATCCTTTCTCCTTTCCTATTTTCTATCTAAAGGGATACTCCCCAGAGGTTTCTCCACTCTTTTGTAGAAACTTCAAACCTCTCAAGGTTATCAGCATTCTTATCCCTGTTCTAAACCATGTGGATGTCTTCTATGGAGGATAAGATAGTTAATGAGGCTGAAAAAACAGCATGTTCATAAATTATTCACATATACAATGCTATATGTATTTTCTAGTGTATCCCTCATTCTAGCCTTTTTGTAATCAATTTGCCTTTTATAGTCTAACAGAGCATTTGTGGTATTGTTTGCTTTATTCCCAGTAAAAGGCTGTAATTTAATTAATGAAGCTACAAAACACATGCCCACACATTTCACAAAAAGCCACTGCATCTCAAAACAAAAAAGATGTTACCATCCAACTGTACATGTCACAAAAACAGCTTCCCTTCATTAGAACAAAATGCTCAGATTGCAGACACAATACGGAATACTTTGCACTGAATATTTGAAAAGTGCTACATTAATGACATTCCCTATGATACTCAATGGAACAGAAAGTTGGACTTTGAAGAAGGATAAGAAGAGTCTTCATGCATTTGAACTTTGCTATTGGAGAAGACTCCTGAGAATACACAAATAAACGGATCATCCAACAAATCAACTCAAGAGTTTTCACTTGACAAGAGTGACAAAGATTAAATTATCCTACCTCAGACACATTATGGAAAGAGTTAACTGTCTGGAGAAGGCTCTATGCTGACAAAAGAGGAAAGAAAGAGAATTACCAGCAGCAAAGTGGATGGATGCAGTGTTCAAAGATCTGAAGGACCAAATGATGGACAGATTGTCACAAAGAAAATGTATCTGATTGCTAACAGTCAACATGACTTAAATCAACCAGTACAAAGACAAATCAATCAGAACACACTATTACAAAAAGTAATGAAACATGCGCTCATAAAATAACATGTAAACTGATCCCAATATGAAAGAGGGTTGAAGTATAGATTGTTTCTCTTGCAGGAAGTCCTCGACTTATAGCCAATTACTTAGTGATTGGTTGAAGTTATGATGGATCTCCAAAAGCTACTTATGACTGGATTCCCCCCATGGTCATGTGATTGCATTTTGGGCTCCTGGCAACCAGCTCATTTTTATAACTGTTTGCAGATCCTGCAGTCATATGAATGCAATCTCCACTGGAACAGTCAACAGTCTATTTCACAGAATCAGAAAAACCTGTTTAGTAGATATAATAATAGCATAAATTTTGATCATTCTTGTTACAGTTGTCAATCTATAAGGTAGACCAGAGTAAGAAACAGGGTCTAAAGTTCTTAGAACAGTAATCCTGAGTTACATTCACAACTGAGTCCAAAATTTCCATTGCTAAGCAAGGCAGTTGTTAAGCAGGTTTTGCCCCATTTTTGCCACAGTATTTAAGTTAATCACTGCAGTTGTTAAGTGAATCATGCGGTCGTTAAGCAAATCTGACTTCCCCCATTGATTTTGCTTGTTGGAATCTGACTGGGAAGCTTATTCTCAGCCTCCATTAGGTACTGGAGGATTACATGCAAGAACAAACGTTACTCACAGGCTTCGTAGCAACTTAAGTTTATTCAAGTATACCAGTCCTGAGCGGCAAGAATGGACAACCCAATCAAAGTTAGCGCTGAGAGTGGGCGTTGGTAAATTTACCTGAGAACGCCCTTTCTATAGATGCTGCTAGAGAGCCCAGGATGGGTTAGACTCCTCCTGATGACATCATCAAGCTTGTATAAAAAGGACTGCCTGTGGGAGTTTCCCCCCAGCTTTGGCGAAGGTACTTCACAGACTGTAGGAAGTGTCTCTGAAAGCCAAACATAATCTTTAACATTAACACATCTTACCATGGTCTGGACGAAATAAGGGAGGGGCTGGGCTCTCTAGCAGCATCTATAGAAAGGGCGTTCTCAGGTAAATTTACCAACGCCCATTCTCCTAAATGCTGCTGCGAGAGCCCAGGATGGGACATACCAAAGCCCGCATGTCCACAGGAGGGTCCTCATCCAGCACTCACTGAAGCAACCGCCTGCCAAAAGCCGCACTCCTCGAGGCATAGGAGTCCAGACAGTAATGTCTGATGAACAGAGATGGGGAGGTCCACGTAGCCACTCTGCAAATCTCCACTAGGGGTGTCTGGGTGGCCCAGGCAGCTGAAGTTGAGGCATTCCTAGCAAAGTGTGCCGTTAGGCCGTGGGGTACTGGAAGGACTCTGGTTAGAAGGCCTGTGCGATGCATGTCATGATCCACCTACTCAAGGTGGGAGGAGAGGCTTTGTTGCCCCCAATGGGAAGGGAAAAGGACACAAACATAGCCTCAGTTTTGCTAAATGTAGAGAGACGTCTGATGTAAATTCAAAGCGCCCTGTTAACATCTAGGGAGTGCCACTTGCGCTCTAAGTCGTGGAATGGAAGGGGACAGAAATCAGGTAACACTATGTTTTGGGATCTGAGAAACCCAGTATTAATCTTAGGTACAAAAGGTAGGGTCCCTCTGATGTGTCGAGCTCAGGATTATGCAGAAAGCCCGGTTGGACCTCTGGAGCCTGACACTTATAAATGGTGGTCACATGACCCCAGGATAGTGCAACTGATATAAGTACATGTCAGTTGCCAAGCTCTTGACTTCTGATCATGTGACTATGGGGATGCTGTAATGGTTCATAAGTGTGAAAATCGGCCATCAGCTACTTTTTCAGTGCCATTGTAACTTTGAATGGTCACGAAATGAATGGTTGTAAGTTAAGAACTACTTGTAACAGAATTCAAAACAGGATGTGTTTTTCCTCCCCTCTTTTTAATCTTCTTGTGAAAAAGGAGGGGAAGACTGATTAATTTTCATGACTGTAATTCTTTGTATGGACTTGGGCCACATTTATCTGCTTATTGTCTGGGTAATGGATCTTCATCCATCTGGCAAGATTGAAAACACCCATCACCTCTGCTGGCTGTGGCTGAAGGTATATTTAGTACAACAAGTTGGAAAAGGCTAAAATAGAAACTGCCGTGAGAATTTTCACTGGTTTAATCAAGGCTCTCCCTATGAGCCATCCAATTGTCTTACAGAAGCAATTTATTGCAGCAATTTTAGTCAAAAAAGGTGACTAAGATTTTAAAGTTCAAGTGACATAATGTGACAAGTCAACATCCTGCAAACTATTTTTTTGTTTTTGTGTATGCACATGCATGCGTGATTTTTGCTTGAAATCTGAAGATCACTCATCTGAAGCTGAAATCTCACGAGACTAAGTAATCTGTGAGGCTTCAACCATTTTTTTAATTGAATGCACATTTACTTTTGGGGTTTCACACTGAGTCCTATATTAAAGTGCAATTTCCTAGAATCAAATGCAAAGCAAGTTAATAAAATATAGGACCCTACATGAGCACATACATGGCACGTAAGAATCATTAGTGACAGACATTCGTCAGCTAAATATTCCAGATTTTCAGGGAAAGGACAAGAGATTAATGCACAATATTAATGGGCTAGAATCACCTTGTAGGGGAGAAGAGTGGCATAAAAAAAATTAACAATATTGAGAAGAGATTTGGTGCACCTGCATCCTGTAACCAGCTATAAATACATACTCCTCAAGGTGTACAAGGATCAGAGGCAATTTGAGGCCCTCAGCCAAGAGGGCATCTGCTGAGTATTTTATTCAAACAGACACAAATGGTCACTCTTCCAGAATGACAGATGTGGCAGCTATTCAGGTCTTTCAGATGGAACAAAAGCTTCCTCCGGAAGGACAAAGGGAGAAAAGTGAGTTGTACTTAAATAGGAGCCACCTGCCAGGGAAGCCCCCTTCATTTAGCAAACCTGCATCCTGGCTTGAAAACAGCCTGTGTAAACAGGAACGTTTCTCTCCAAGCTGTGCTACTGCATTGTAAAACTCTTAGTCATCTTTTATGAAATTTAAAAAAAATCTAAGATCAACATGTAATGCCATTCTCTATCTCTTCAATCTTGTTAAAAGCTGCTATATATCCCAAAAATTAACAAAATCTTGGGACAAGGAAAGACCGAACCTTCTCTGAAGACAGTTTATAATCCATTGTAATGTAAAAGAAATTGATAGTATTGAAAATTATAATGACAAATGACAAGTCTAAGCAATCAACAGCTTTCATTCCTGCAATACTTCTCCATATCTGGGAAATTAAAGCCAAGAAATAAACCAACAATAATGTGAAAAATAGTTCTATAACCAGGGGTGAGATTCAAATTTTTTAACAATCGGTTCTGTGGGCGTGACTTGGGTGGTGGGCGTGGCTTGGTGGTCATGTGACTGGGTGGACATGGCTTGGTGGTCATGTTATTGGCTGGGCATGGCCAACTCAATATCACTCACATCGAGGCACGCATCTCCTCGCCTGGCCTCTCATGACTGTGGGGATGCTGCAACAGTCGTAAGTCTGAAAAATGGTCATAAGTCACTTTTTTCAATGCCATTGTAACTTTGAATGGTCACTCCACACAAGCAAAGTTCCAGCAAAAGAGATGTTCCTGAGACAGGAAGTCTAGTCCTGCCAAAAATGTAATAAGGTTTAACGGAGAGGCAGTTTCTGTAGGCAGAATGTTTCCTTCCTGCCTTCCTTACAGGATTAGGCCAGTAATTTCTTCTAACAACTGGTTCTCCGAACTGCTTAGAATGTAAACAACTGGTTCTAGCAAATAGGTGCGAACTGGTAGAATCCCACCCCTGTCTATAACAATCTATAGTTTAATGAACTGAACTTCATTTCTGCTTTCCAGATAGAGATTCATATATGTTCTTTGCTGAATTATAGAATGTATTTGTACAGTCCTAAGTACACTTAGTTTAAATCTCACTAAAATCATGGAACTAAAATGTTTCTGATTCTGTTCTATGAGAAATGGCCATAGTCCAAAAGCTAGTTTTTGACAGTTGCAGCATCACATATTATATCATATATTGCCTTACATTTACACCTGCTCCATCAAAAATATTAAAAACTGTGGGTATTTCAGCTAAAAATAATTGCTAGAATTTGTTTTCTTCCATATCCACAACATGTGGGAGAAATATCATACACTATTTAATTGTTTTGTGCAACAGGAAATGTTTTAATATCAAGATGCTTTTATACGCTACTGCCCGAGAATATTTATGCCACAATGGAAAAGGTCATGCTTCTGTATCATTTTTAGCAATTGATTTTGTGCTGCGTGACCCACTTTTCCTCTGAGAATTGCTAATAGGCAAACATTGATGTAGTTTCTTTTCCACACTGCAAAATACTATTGCAGTGTTTTAATAAAAGAAAATCCCTAAAATTGCTATGTTAAAATGTTTTAATGAAAAACAAGGCTTTGTTCCAAGACACTGCTCAAATGATTGTGAAGATTTGGGGAAACCTCTCATCCTCTACCACTGAAGAGGCAGCAGAGAGCACAGCTTCACTCAATTTGTGCTGTTTTCAGGTAAAATTATTTCTGAAATTTGAGCTGCGGGTTACAAAATTTCACCTGTTTTAGTCCCTCTCCTCCTCCCCACCCTAATGTTTCGGAAGAAATAAAACAATCTGAGGTGACACCCCACCAATCCAAATTCATTTGGGGGTTTGGGGCTATTTGAAGAACCTTTTGGTTGTTTGGGTTAAACTCCAAAATTTTGAAACCTGCAGCGTGGAGTCAGGCTTTGTCTGAGTCCAATTCACACCTCAAATATGTCCTTGTCCCCTGCACCCTTCTAATATCCAACATTCCCAGAACTAAATTGCTTTTTCTCATACACTTTATTTTTCAATTTTGCTTGTCACTTTTTTTCAAAGTGCAGTAATTTCAACAAGCAAAAATGATGGTTCTCTTCAGTGGTGGGATTCAAATTTTTTCACTACCAGTTCTGTGGGCATGGCTTCGTGGGCGTGGTATGGCTTGTGGGTGTGGCTTTGTGGGTGTGGCAGGAAAAGGATAATGTAAAATCTCCATTCCTGGGGAAAGGTTACTGCAAAATTCCATTCCCTCCCCACCCCACTAACCTGCTTTCCAGCTCCGTTCTCCTGTGCAGGGCAATAAAAGAATCAGCTGGGACTCGGGAGGCAGAGAATAGATGGGGCTGGGCCAGTCAGGGGTGGTATTTGCCGGTTCTCTGAATTACTCAAAATTTCCGCTACCAGATCTCCAGAACTGGTCAGAATCTGCTGAATACCACCTCTGGTTCTCTTAGTGCATCCCTTTTTTATTGCTATGTGAGTGTTTCACAGGCATCTCTTTATCCTTCCTATTCCATTAGTAATAGAAACTCCCTTCCTGCACATTGTAAACAAAAAAGGAGAAGGCCTAGGATGCAAACAAAATGGCAGTTAATAGAATAGAAATAAATATCAAACATGTATTATCAAATCCTGCCAAAGTATGATAAAATAATCCTCCAGTATTTCACAATTTTAAAAAACAACTTCCCAAATCCAAGCTCATGCATATTAATTACAAGTTAATGCTTCTGCACATAGCTGAAAGTACATTGCTATTCTGATCTTCTTACTGGCTACTTTCATTATGAAGAAAATACCTCTCAATTACTTCATGCCATGCTACATGTATGACAAAACTTTAGGGCAGAAACTAAGGTTTTCCTTAGAAGTAAGGATAGGATTTTTATTCTGAATTAAATTTAATATTCATGATTGTTCAATCTAAAATGGAGGGATGAGGTTTGCAACTATTGGTTTCAAATTGTGTACAACTGATTACATGTTAAGCAAATCAATCTAACAAAGGCCCAGATTTATGGTTATGAAATTTTAGCCTATGAGTTTAATAATATATTTGGCAATAATTTATTTTGAGGTATTTCACAATTATGCATTTGATTACAATGAAGTTAAGTGCTTCTCTTTGGATTTTTCTTATTTGCAAATACATTTGTTGCCTTTTTCACCTAGCTAGCAGAGCCTGACAAAACTTATAGTAATTTTTTTAAAAAATCCAATATTTAAAAAAACACGGCAACTTGTCAAATTACAGTCACTCCTCTGTTAAAAACTGCCTAAGTTAGCAATCATTCACAAAATACCTTTTGTGACCAATGTATGCATTTATAACTAAATTTCATACATCTCGTAACAAAGCAAACCAGTGTGAGGGTAACACAGGCATCGATGTATGAGTACTTCCCCTGAGTGAGACAGCAACAATCTGTGATCTTAGAAAAATCCCTCTTCCAACGGCTAAACAACATAAAGTTTGATACTTAAATTTTATCCATAAGGTTGTATTTTTTATTTATTCAGAACTGAGATAAGAGTTATTGCAACCAGGCAGGTCTTTTTAATACAACATCAGAGTCATAATCTACAGTCGGCAAAAAGTGTCTTCCTTCCTTCCTTCCTTCCTTCCTTCCTTCCTTCCTTCCTTCCTTCCTTCCTTCCTCCTGTTTTTTGCATGCCATCCTATCCAAAACCAATCATTTAGTACTTTAAAATTACAAACCCATAATCAATAAACAGGTGTTATTCAGGGGTGGGATACAACAGGGTTAACTACTGGTTCGGGATTTACGAGGTTCGGTGATTTATGATGTGCTTCCCTGCATGCTGCGAGTGCGTGCCTGTAAATCGTCATCAGCATGCTGAATACAGAGAAGCAGCCTTTGAAACAGCCCTCTTTTCCTGCATTTTTAACTGCAGCTGTGCCTCGTTCGGCAGCTGAAGTTGAAAAATCAGGAAATAAAGATCAGGTAAGAGCCCAGGTGGGTGGGTGGGAAAAAACATCAGCAGACATAGAACCGGTTCTATGTCTGCTGCTTTTCGGAGCTACCAGTTCTACAGAGGTGGACAGAACCGGTAGAAACTCACCCCGGTGTTATTTATGTTCAAACAGCTTATATATGTATTTAACTCAGCTTTCTCCAACCTAGTGCCTTCCCAATGTGTAAAATTATAATTCCAAACACATTTTGACTATCAGGTTGAAGAAGACTGATTGAACTAATTAGAATTAATCCCAAAATAGGATAAGGATTTCAATGTTGCATTTCAGCCACATGACCAACTAGCCCTTCTTAATCAAAATTCTAAAATTTTCATTCTCAGACTTAGATGTGTCTACATCAGTGGTGGGTTCCAAAGAGGTTTAACACCAGTTCAGTGGGCGTGGCTTGCTGGGCACGCTTTGCACACGTGCAGAGGCTTTTCTACTCACCTCCTCCAATCCCTGTAGCTTCAACAGCTGACGCGCTGCAATCTGCTGTGCCACGCAAAGCAGCTGCTCTTCAAAAGCAGGGAATAAAGGTCAATATGGGAGCCCAGGCGGTCAGGCGGGCCCAACAGCAGCTCGTCAGAGAAAACCGGTTCAGTCTCAGCCGATTTTGGGCACTACCGGTATGCCAGAACCAGGCCAAACCGGTAGAATAGCACCACTGGTCTATATGTCTTTTAACCCAAATGTTAAATGCTATATATTACAAAAATAAAGAGTACCTAAAATCAAATTAGACATTTAGTGACTATACGAACATAACTTTCTTAGAACAATATGGAAGCTGTTAGCCACTGTTTTCTTCTGAGATGTTTTAATAGATTCTAGGACACAACGTACAACAGTTTTGCAGGATACCAAGTCCGGGAAGGCTGAGGCAATGTTGGATAAAATCAAAAAGGCAGTCACAGCATGAAGTTAGGAGTAGACAGAATAGACAAAAACAAAGCCATTATGACTCAACAATTTTCAGAGAAATGGTACAGGACACTGACAGTAGTAGGAACAAATACATGAGAGTAAATTGATGTCATTACCGAAACGAAGAGATCATTCAAAGAAAGGCAGGGAAATTGAAATGCTGAAAACAACCTGTTATGTCAACTGATTATTTAGTGAACTATAACTGAAAATGGAAACCATGTAACACGTTAAAAGGAACACATGACCTGAACAAAGGAAAATTTGTACCAATATATATTAAAGAAATTTTAGAGGAATATTATTTATTGTTGTTGTTATTTGTGAATTTGAGTTCTGGCCAGATATACATAACTAAGGATACATTCAACTCCTGTTTTGTTATACCTTTCCAATAGATAGAACTGCAGGGAAGAAGTTGGAAAATAAGACAAATTGAGTAAAGTAGAATTGTCCCAGATAAACTGAAGACTGTAAAGCAATCTTTGTTTGCTGCAAAATCCCCGTCCTGGATTTCCCCATATTTTGTCCAAATCATATCATTCCTGTCCCTGTAAGTTTCATTTGGAGGTTGAAAGTATTAGAAAACACAACCCAAGAATTTAGTCATGGCATCTTTGACTGAAATAAAGAAATTTGTACCAAGGATCAAGGAAGACACCTTTTATCTAAAAGGATAATAGAGAATATTATGTATACTTTACATAAAATGAAGAAACAAAAACAGAACAAAAAAGGATCCATGGACTTTTTCAAACATACAAATAAACACTGCTCCATATTCCCTAATAGGGTTAACAGATCATACCGGTTACAATTATAAAGAACCAGGCAGCTTAGCAAAAAGTATGAACCAGGTCACTACGGTTATCTATCTATTTAATTATTTAGAGTGCTTTTATAAATAGTCCTGTTACAATGGCTCCGGAAAGAGTGCTTTACAGCTTATAAAGCACATCTGGTTATCCTACAGCATCATGCTTCTGCCACCATCCCTGCAGTCATGTGGTGCCTGGCAACCAACATTTATGACCAATTGTCAAACACTCCATGGACATGTAATCATTATTTGTAATCTTCTCTGTGGTAGCTTCCCCGGAAAGTCAATGGGAAAGCCAGCAAAGAAGGTTGCAAGCAGAGGGACAGATGGGAACTGGAAACCTTCAACAGGTTGCATGGAGGAGAAAAGAAATCCTTCAGCAAGCTACAGGAATGGAGATGAAATGTTGAAGCTTTTAACTCCATTCCTGCAGCCCCACAAAGAATTTCCATTCTGTATATGAAAGGAAGCAGAAATTCTCCTATCAGGAAATTCTTTCACCCCATCTGCTTAATGACCTGGGAGATTGCTTAAAGACAGAAATCGGGAGTACCAAGATTGCAGATATTGAATGAAGCAATCACGTGGACATCCCATTTAATTATCATTTTGCTCAACAATCAAGATTCTAGTCCCATTTGTGATTGTAAGTCAAGGACTATTTGTAATGTCATTTAATAGTCTGTCAGGCTCCAAAAACCAAGAAGGACACACAGATTTTTTAAAGCAATTTTGTTTATTCTTCCTCACCAATAGACAGAAATCTTTCCAAATGAAAGCCAACTACTTGAACCATCTGGGAACTACCAGAGAGGAGTCATCTTAACTATCTCCCACACAAACTACAGGTAGTCCTTGACTTGTGATTGATCACTTAGAGACTGTTGGAAGTTACAATCAACTTAGGACCCATATTTGAAGTTCTGAGGGTCTAGCCTCCTCCATGGTCACATGACTGGAGTTTGGGCACTGAGCAACATGGCCACATTTATGGCCAACTGCAGTGTTCTGCAGTCATGTGACTATATTTTACATTTATATTTTATCTAGCACTTCCGGTTTTCAGTAAAACTGCCTCTATAGCAGAGGTGTCAAACTCAAGGCCTGTGGGCCGGATCTGGCCTGCAGGGTGCTTAGATGTGGCCCACAGGGCTGCCCTGGAAACAGCGGAAGACCAGCCCACAGTACTTCTACCAGAAAAAAAGGAGCTCGCAGCCCTCCTGAGCTCCGTTTCCGCTGGCAGAGAGTTGCAGGAGGCTGACACAGCCAAAAATGGAGCTAGGGAGTCTGTTTTCTCTGGCAGAGCACTTGGGCCACCACAGGCATCCTGACACAAGTGACACTGAGCTGGCCATGTCCACTCTTGGCCACGTCCCTCATCCCCCTAAGGTCAAACACAACCCTAATGGGGCCCTCAATGAAATTGAATATGACATCCCGGCTCTATAGTGAACCACCGGTTGGTTCACTTAAGGACCGCAGCATTCACTTGATCACCATGATGCCTCTTATTATTATTGTATAGCTCTTGTTAAAATCATAAACAGAATTGGGATCCTATAAATTGATGTTTAAATAAAAATAAAAATAATCCACTAAACACATGATGACATCATCCAGCTACACAATTGACTAGTTCTCGTTTAATCTGCCATTCTTGATAGAGACCTTCAAACTGCCAGGTGTTAAGGGAAGAAAAAAGAATAGAGAAAGTTTTTCATCTACTCAATCTAAAGTCTTCTCTGGCAGAAGAGACATCCTTTGAAGTTAATTTGCTTTTTTTTTTTCCCCCATTCACTGCCCGAAGCTTTGTAGCTAATGAGAAATGTTCATGTCTGCAAGGTAAACATGCTTTCTTCTAGAAATATGACTTTACATTTTGCTATCTAGTTTAAATGGCACATATGCAAGATTGGAAATAATCACTAATCAATGTAATAGGATTAAAAACCAAAATAGGGCTCAGAAACAGATTTGAGTGAAATCTGGTATTAAGACTGATCACAAAAACTCAGAATAGATTTCCTTTTACCAACATAGAACAGATGGGTCTATTCCATTCTGCTTCATTCCGGTTCAATGTAGTTCTGTCCCCAATCCTTTTTTTTTCTTTTTTCAGTTCAGCCACTTTATGTCATTATATCCTTTTTCAATTTGTAAAAATATAAAAGTACATATATTTTTTGTCAAAGTATTTGTTTATCAAATTTATACACCTGCTCATCTCAAAAGAAGTGATTCTGTGTGGCATACAATAGTCAGTGTCCGTGTGATGTTTTAGTTCAATATGCTCTACTCCTAAGAAAGCACTTGCAGGCAAAATGGCTCCATCCACATCAGTTTTGCTATGTTCAAATGTACAAACAATTGCAGAGAAGAGCTTCATTTGGCAGGTTCAGTAGTAATCATCACCAAATTAATTGTTGTTCAATATGAAGTCACACATGCCAAGTAGTTTCTCCACTGCTCAGAGAAGTGGAGAGATTGCACCCAGAAGGGGCAACAGTTACTGCACATATTTAACGAAAGAAAAGGTCTTTGAAATATAACACTTTCAAGGAGATAGAAAAGGGATTGTAAGAATAAACTGGTCCATGAGCCAATCTAGATCCAGAGTTATGCTAGAAGTTCCAATTGCAAAGCAATTAATCAAAGCAAATTAAATATTCAGATCAAATGGACAATTGGCAAAAGGGAACTTACAACTGCTGGCTACCTTTCACACACACTGGAAGCAAAATCCGTATCTTTCACACACTGGAGCAAAGTCTGTATCCTTATCTGACTCAGCAAGCTACCTTGCTGCTCCCATAGCAACCTTTTAAACAAAAAAACAGTTTTACGTATATTACAGTAAAATACATTTTCCATCTGGCTCTTAACAACTGTTTACCTTTCTGTCGTAGATAATAGCAGGGAGATAATTGTTCACTCACTGCCACTATTCGAGGGGATCATGGGCTAGTTTCAAAATCTGAGACTAGCTTCTCGCTAATAAATATCGGAATCACAAACGTTTTGACATATTCTCTTATAAAAGCCATATTGTCACTGCACGGCAAACATGAAAATCTCTAAGATAGAATGGGTAAAAACTCAGCTTCTATGGCATTTTCTGAGTCTTATAATAGTGTGTGCAAATTCATTCAATCCTCATATATGGACTTATCAAGGATGGAAAAAATTAATTTAAGCAACCCATAAGAGAATACAATAAACAAAAAGGAAAATTGGATGTTGAAATAAGAGAACTGGAACAAATAAACTCAAATAAACAATTGATGAAAGAACTGTAGGAAACCAAGCAGAAATTAAGCTTATTAGAAACAAAATATCTGTAGAAGAAAACAAAATTTACTAAACAGAAAAACTTTGAATATGCAAATAAGCCAGGCAAATTTCTAGTCTACCAACTTAGAAAAAAGATAGAAATACAAACAAACCCCCAAAACGTTAACCTTTGACTGTCTACTATTGACCTCACCCCTTTCCTAAAAGGTCTGTACATAAGCACACCAATGTGCCTACCGTCCCTGTCCTATTGTTTCTTTTTATTTTTCTTATATGTATCCATTTCATGTATTCCTAACTATGTTTATACTTATACCTGTTATCTTATAATCGCTTGACAAAAAATAAACAAACAAACAAATAAATAAAACAATATCAGCCAGAAAGAAAGGATTCAAATCCTTTCTTTGAGGATCCTTAAGTTCAGAAATAATAGAAGAATGGCATCTTTTTTTAAAAAAAATTATATACCAAGCAGCGGTTGTATTCTACCGGTTCGGCCTGGTTCTCCTGAACCGGTAGCAGCGATAAGCAGTGGAGACCAAATCGGTTCTCTCCGCCACTCTGCTGTTGGGCCCACCCACCCACCTGGTCTCCCATACTCACTTTTATCTTCTGCTTTTTAAGTGCAGCTGCTTTGCGCGACACAGAAGAGTGCCGCGTGGCAGCTGCTGAAGCGACCAGGGAGAGTGCAGGCTTGCAGGAGGTGAATTGGAACACCTCTGCGCCTCTGCAAACGCCTCTGCATCTGCACAAAGTGTGCATTTGGCATACACGTGCACACAAAGTGTGTGCACATGCACAAAGCATGCCCACCAAGCCACGTCCACCAAACCGGTGTAAAAGTTTCTGAATCCCACCACCGATACCAAGACAAATACTAAAATTGTTGCTTGAATAAATATACTGAAAAATCAGTTATTAAAAAATGTAATGTTCAACACAGGCAAATATTAAGTATACCTATCCAAGAAACAAAAAAAGCAAAAAAAATTAAGATTTTTATTACTTATACAATAGACATTCAACTAAATTTAAGCAAGAATGGCCCCTATACATACATACATACATCACACAACATGACAAATATTACTTGGAAATTATTTTCTAAGGTGGCTTAAATGTCTACAATAAGGCAAATTAGCAAATATACAAAAAAAGGAGAAGTTAAAACTTCTACTGGAGTTTTTCTTTCTTCTTAATTATTTTTGGTATTTTAATTTTGTTAAATATGATATGCTTACCTATTTTTTTCTTTTACCATATACCTTTTGCATATGTATGTTTGTAAATATATACATATATATATGTTTATATACACACATATATGTATATATGTGTGTATATGTGTGTGTCTATGTGTGTGTGTCTATGTGTGTGTGTATTTTTATATGTTAATAAAATGATATATATGTGCTGGTGCGTGTGTGTTATATATGTTAATAAAAGGGGGAGGCAGACAGAGGAAAAAGCACAATCATGCTATAGAGACTTTATTAAGTATTCAGTTCAAGACTTAAACCTGCACTGTAAAAGAACATTTTGAGGTACAGGCAGTCCTTGACGTATGTCCATTAGTTCAGCAACCATTCAGAGTTACAAGAGCAGCAGAAAAAATATTATTTATTTATTTATTTATTTATTTATTTATTTATTTAGTTAGTTAGTTAGTTAGTTAGTTAGTCAAGCACATACAATATAATAGAAATAAGAATAAACATAAGTATAAATACATGAAATGGGTGCTAATAATTGCGGACAATAGGATAGAGACAGTAGGCATTATTGTGCGCTTATGCACGCCCCTTACAGACCTCTTAGGAATGGGGTGAGGTCAATAGAGGTTAGTTTGAGGGTAAAGGAGTGGGGGTTTGAGCAGGTGACAATCAGATAGTGAGTTCCAGACATTGACCATTCTGCTGCTGAAATCGTACTTCCTGCAATCAAATTTGGAGTGGTTTACATTAAGTTTACATCAGTTGTGTGCTCTTGTGGTTGTGGTTAAAGTTGAAATATTCATTAACTGATAAGACATCAAAATGGATCTATGATCCAAAGTTCTGGTCATAAGAAGACCCAGCAGATGCCCAGCTTGCAATTACAACATTGCAGAGAGCTGCTCTCTCGCATGATTGCCATTTGAAGAATTTCCTTCTGGTTCCCCAGAAGAAAAATCAATAGAGAAGCCAGCAGAGAAAGTTGCCAGTTGCTCCTGTCTTTTCTCTTGCCCCAAACATCCTCCATGTAGCTTTTACAAGCCCTTCCAGCCCTTCACCTGGCCTCCCACCATATGGTTTCCCATGGTTCTACAGGAGTTCTCCAGCCTCCCCACTTTTCCCACTCCTTAGCTGGACTCCTGCCTCTTCCTGCTTAACACCTATGCATCTTGGGGTTACGATGGCAACTGGGACTGCCCAGGATTGCTATCACTAAGTGGTATGGTTAGGTGATGTTGTGTTTTATGACTGCATCTCTTAATGTTGACAATCCCAGCCCCAACAACTACCTGTAATCAGCAGCAGTTCTTTTTTCTAATGTTCTACTCTATTTTGGATTTTTTAAAAATCAAATAATTGTATGTTTCTAACACTGATATTCAAAATTGTAATTAATAATGATAGAACATACATTTCCTTTTTCTCTATTTCTGATATTTTAAATTATCTACAAAACAGAATATTAAAAAACTTAATATTGTACAAATATCACTGTGCTGAAAGTATAATACATTAAGATTATAATAATGTAATAAAAATAGAAACTGATGAGAAAGAATATAATTTAAACAATGATAATTCTGGTATCAGTATCTGATTGATATAGTGACAGCCAGTGTTTGCTTACTGAATGCATATTTCCAATATTTTAATCCTGTTTGTTAAGAGATGGAGGGAGGGACACACAATATTTATTGATAAAATAGGGTTGAAGTGAGTAACCACATCTAGTTAATCACAGTTATAATACTGATAAGATTAAAATGCTTGCTTAAAAACCATTTCCAATAGCACAGAGAGTGCAATTACATTGCTCCAAGTCAAGGTACAATCTTTCTCATCAAGAGAAGATAAAGGGTGACGTCCTTTATAAAATATTTTTCCTATTGTTCAGGATTATTGTCTTTAATCTATTTGGGCTTCCACTCATTGTTTACCCGTGTGTGTGTGTGTGTGTGTGTGTGTGTGTATAAAAAACATAAACAGAAGGGTAAACAGTGTGTGTGTGTGTGTGTGTGTGTGTGTGTGTGTATCTTTGGTTATTTGGGTTTTCTCCCGCGTAAAATTGAAAGTAACTTGGTGACGTTTCGACGAAGTCTCATTTTTCATCTTCAGGCTTGTGTCTTCGGCTTTGTACTTCTCAGAGTAGCACAAAGCCGAAGACACAAGCCTGAAGATGACGAATGAGACTTCGTCGAAACGTTGCCAAGTTACTTCCAATTTTACGCGGGAGAAAACCCGAATAACCAAAGATCCACATACAAATACCCGCGAAAACCTCAGAAAATATTTATATTTATATGTATATGTATATGTGTGTGTGTGTGTGTATGTGTGTATGTATATGTGTGTATATGTATGTATATATATATATATACATATATACACACACACACACACACACACACACACATATACATATATATACACACACACACACACACACACACACACACACACATATATGGTATTCAGCTTTGTTCGGGTATTTTCCCACGTCATTATAGTTGTGCTTTTAAAGTTGTAGCAACATTTCAGCAGAATCTCATCTGCCATCATCAGGCTTCTGTATAGTGTTCGTCTGTGAGTCAGACTTTCACAGCCGTTTCTGTTTTAAATTTGGTGCTAGCCTATGCTGTGCCAGAATGGTTTTTTCTTCATCCTGATTGGTTGGGAGTCTTGGTCTGTGTTTATTGGTCTTGGAGTTTGCTGTGTTCTGCTTGATTGGTGTTTCTAATATCTTCTGTCTGTTTTGTGGGGTTTTTTTCTTGATAGGCTGGCAACATTGTGTTCCTGTATTGGAGGCTTTTAGTGCAGCTTGGCTCCGAGTATACGGACGGCTATCATTTATTAGGAAGCTAGGTTTCATCTGGGTGCCTGGTTGGGGTGTGTTTCAGCTGGAGGTATCAGGGGGAGTCTGTTTGTGCCCAGGTGTTTGCCTGGCTTGTGGTGTGGAGAATTTTTTGTTTGAGAGAGCAGGCTTCCAGATAATTGACAGTCTCATGGAGTCATCTCTTCTATTCATGCTTTCAGGTCTTTTTTCAATCTCTATTGAAATCCGTAGAGGGAAGAAAAATATGATTTAAAAGTTACTAGCATTGCCCTTTTTACTTGATAAGGCATAGATCTTGAATTTTGTTCATTTTTGGTTTCATTTCATTTGCGGAGATCTCCTTTAAGACCTACATAGATACGGGGTTACTAGATGTGAAACCTTTGGATCCCATGGTTTAGTGCAGTGGTTCTCAACCTGTGGCCAATGGATCCTGGGGGGGGGCACGATGTCATCATAGGAGGTACACAAAAGCTTGAAGAAATGTTATGATTTAAATCTTGAGTTAAGGGGTCTGTAGCCAATGGTCCGTGGCCACAAAAGGTATTTAAAGGGGATCCATGGTGAAGAAGAGGTTGAGAACCACTGATTTAGTGCATTCTCTCTTCCGTATGTTGTCTGAGTGTGATATTGATATATACGTACACAGCATATATCCAGTACTGTATGTACATATTCTTATGTGATTCTTTTTTCCGTTCATTCTAGGCGTATTAGTTGGCTTCCTGGAACACAGAGTATAAAACATTTGGGTCAAACATACCTTCTGGTCATGCCAAAAATATTTATATTGTAGATAGAGAGCTTGTCAGGCAATCTAAAGAGGCAAGATGATGAAGCAGATTTCCTGACAGGTCTCTTTTATCTGTATTAGCTGCAAGTATGACTAATTCAGAGGAGAGGGGATGTGTACTCGTGATGAGCAATTCATTAGTCGCACAATAGGTTTTTCTCCCCCTCTTACACACATTGTAGCTGATGATGATCCTGCATTTTATCATCTTTGATAACAACATGTCTGGTGTGTGTGTCATTTGTGTTTTTTATATGGTTTAGTTGGGAGCCAAACAAATTAAGTACTCCATTAGATTCATCTGCTTACCTGTAATATCGGAAACTTGATTTTCAAATGTTGTAAAACAACAACAAAAAATCAGAAAAATCAGAAGAATGCTGTTTTTTTAAATTCTTCCATTGGCCACAGGTTGAGAACCACTGCACTAAACCATGGGATCCAAAGGTTTCACATCTAGGTAGGTCTTAAAGGAGATCTCCGCAAATGAAATGAAACTAAAAATGAACAAAATTCAAGATCTATGCCTTATCAAGTAAAGAGGGCAATGCTAGTAACTTTTAAATCATATTTTTCTTCCCTCTACGGATTTCAATATTAAGGCATAATAAGCATTTAAAATGCTAGGATTTCAAAACCAAATGCATCGTTTTTCAGCAAGATCCCCAAGGTCCTCTAAAGGTCAGTTGCTGTCTAGTTTCTTGTATGATTTGAAATATAGTAATCTCACGGGATTGATGATGTCTGCATAGAACTATTAGGTCAGTATAGAGAGATCCTTTTTAAGAATCAGAAAAAGAATGAGAATGCAGGTTAGACTGTATGAATACAGGGACAGTGGTGGGATTCAATTTTTTTACTATCAGTTCTGTGGGCGTGGCTTGGTGGGTGTGGCAGGGGAAGGATACTGTAAAATCTCCAGTCAGAGGTGGTATTTGCCGGTTCTCCGAACTATTCAAAATTTCTGCTACTGGTTCTCCAAAACTGGTCAGAACCTGCTGACTACCACCTCTGTACAGGGAGTACTTTTTCAAAAAGCAGGGTGCTCTGAACACTTGTGTGATAATTTTTAACCGACAAACAAAAGAATAGTTAGTACCAGTTTTACTCTGAGTTATCCATTCACACAGAGACACGCTCTGCTTACCTATTATACCAAACGAGGAATCTGAAGTCCTGTCTTTATACCCCCACCACCACCTCAATTTCAAAATTTTTCCAAATAGTTTGGTGTTTGGAAAACACAGAAGATAACAGTACAAAAAGAAGGGATGCCAAACAGAGTATGGCTATTCATACCCATTTTGGTTTGGACTCTACCCATCACTAGCTCCCATTTCCTTGAAGAAATGTGGGTCTCAGCAGGAAAAAAAACACATCCTCCTGAACAGAAGATTCCTGCTTGGTTTTAAATTGGTACAACTAATTGAAAGGCATTATTGTGTTGTCTCGTCTTACCAAATCACGCCATCCATTCCAGTAAAACACAAAAAATCCACCAAATGTTTTGTGTTCCTTTGTCTTGAAGACTGTTGATTTGCAGAGTATGTAATGCTAACCTAAATGAAAGGCGAAATATCTTGGCCCTGCTACCAAGATATAAATGTCCAAAATCTCCTTAATTATAAAGAAATTTTATTTTTATTCTTTGTGCGTACTCAATTATGTTTAAAAATGAAAAGTTTTAGTTTCATATTACATATGATACTTTTAAGAATTATTGAAAATTCATGTTGTTTTTGATGCATTGATATTATTTTCTGGTTTTTGTAATTTATGAATTGCTAGAAAAGCCTATTTCTGGCAGTTCTGGAAGAAAACAATATTTAAAAAATAAAGATTTTAAAACTGGCAAGATCAAGATTGCCGGTCAAGATTAATCAATTGTTTTGTTTGTTTTGTTCTTAGGCAACCATAAGGCATGTACCAAAGCTACATACAGTAATAGTTACAGAGTGATCACTAAATATCAGCTGTTCCTTCATTTACAATGATAACAAAGACAACAACTTTCAGTGTTTCTCTCTATACTTGAGAATGTAAAGGTAATTGGTATAGATTTATGAAAATATGACTATCTTAATTAAGGCCATTTATCTAGGAACTCCACTAGGATATCCAAACTCTGCTGAAAATATGCTGCAAATTAAAATTCCCATCCTATTACAGAGGGGAAGATGACAAATATACTCTCACTACAATAGGGGTGGAGGTCCATACTGTACCATAGCCATAATATTTAAGACTATTTATAACAAGCTGTTGTCGTTGTCGTTGAATGAATTCAGATATAAACTGAAGAATCCAACAAACCAATTATCATACTCATACCTACTTGCCCTCATTGGCCATTCTGAGCAACTCAGTTTGCTCACCACTTGTCCAAGGCTTGATGACAATCAAGTGTATGAAAGGCAAGACTAGGAATTCTTACAGCAATATATCTCGATGGCTGAACATTGTAGCTACAGTACCACATTTTTACCAATTAGCTGAAGTCATCAAAAGCTTCCTCAAACAATCAAAATCATAATTTGGTTGATAGTCACACTTACCATCATGTTCTTCACCATCCCATATTGTGTATTCTAAAACCAATTTATAGTTAGTTATCCTTACATTTTATTTTGCAATCAGTATTTTAAATCCTTCCGTTTTACAGGAAGTTCTAAAGCACTTAGGACTGCCAGTTTCCATTTATTTATTTACTATTACATTTTATTTGCCACCCATCTGACTTTGAAGCTACCTCAAAACTTTTTTCAAGCAATCACAAGATGATTTTCTGAAAATACCTTTTTAATATTTATTTTTTTAAAAAAATCATACTTCTGTTCCAACCCTTCAAAATAACACACATATATAATACTGTTATTTGATCTAAAATATGTTTATGTGCATATATCATGGTCTGCCCAGCTCCTCCCCAAAATAATTGCCTTGGTATTCTTAATTCTAGTGATACCATGATGCTAACTTAGCAGATTGTTTTGTTCATAAGGTTCACCACTCCATTCTCTGGTTGTTTTGGTAGAGTATTGTTTATGTTTACATTTCTCAACCTACCGTCAATGAAGCCCATTGTATGTAGTGGCCTACTGCAATTTCTGCCAGCCCACCCAGACCAGTGAATATAGGAGATATTTTGAGAACTACTGTGAAGATGTGTGCCATACTGAACTACGGTTTTATTTTTTTTTCAAAATGCTGAAAAGGAAAAGGAGCTTGCAGGATGATATAAAAATTAAGACAGATAAAACATTATCATGGTAAATAATGTTTTAACCAAGATTCTAAATGTTAAAATAGAAGAAAAATCCATCTTAAAACAGAATATAACTTGCATTTTAAATCTCTACTCAAAAATTTCATAGAATTAAAAACAGAGTTGCCTAAAATAAAACCAAGGAGAACCAACCTGAACAACACTTAGAGGAGGCTTCCACAATTGGGACATTGCCTCATATAAGTCAGATGGGGGAGCAGGAGGGGCAATATATCAGTGCCTCCAAAACTGGTTGAAATTCGAGCTTTATTGTTACAACCAAAACATGATTTAATGGTATGAGTTGGGAGAAGGGATGTTTTTCTTAATCATATGTTAAATGAGGGAGTATATCATTACAGCAGTGGTGAATGATTAGCAAAGCTAATGAAGCATTAATGAGCGAGCAGTCAAGAATGTGGTGGTGTCAGCATACATGCCAAGAGAAAGTTCTAAGAATGCCGCTAAAATACAAGATTATTGTCAGCAAAAGCAAGTAGTAAAATGCAACAAACTGTATTTACTGAATCCACATCTCTGCACACCATAAGCATTATAGGCTGAATGCAGATGTAGCTTTCAGAGCCAATGTAAGTTTGTCACATGCAATTACTGTAAAATCCTACTGAATCTAAATCTAAAAATGACTGTTTTTATGCAAAGAGAAGTGTCATTACAATGTGATACAGAAACACCAAAGAGGTCCAAAGAGTGTGATCTATGTCTGTTCATTTTGCTGTTCCTCAAGCATTACTGTGTAAAGAAGAGAACAGAAGGGTCTGATGCCCCTTTTCTATGGATAAAATTTCCTGCATTTCTGTCACTTCCAAATTACTCAATGAGCCTAGCACGCACCAGTGTAACAGAAGCGTTTGCTCAATAAAAAAAAGGAAGAGCCTGAATTTCAAAAGGGAACACTGATGATGGAAAAGCAGTGGACAAAGAGATGCGCCTATCACAGTGGAGGATGGGAGGCAATATTCTAAGGGCACCAGTGTAACAGAAGCGTTTGCTCAATAAAAAAAAGGATCAATAAAAAAGAAAAATGTATATGGACATGCAGTACTCAGAGAAGGGCTAAAAACTAAACTCCCTCAGGCTTTTCACCTGGTATATTTGTAGCTGCTGATTCTGACTTATACAAGAAGTTAGCACCCATGCCTCTCCTAGGAAAATGAAATATTTTAGGATATAGTAAAAAGGCAGAATATTTCCCCTAAAAAGAAAAGTAGAAACTCAAAGAGGCAGAAACCCAACCCCCACCACCACCTTTGCTAATGGACCATTACTCTGGCCTAGGCCAGTCTATTTTACATAACAAAGATCTACTCCAGATAGAGCTATAATAAGAATTGCCCAAAGCCCTTTCATTACATCATCATCCAGCAAGGCTCAACCAAGCCTGGGACTCAGGACAGCCTACAGAGTTGCCTCTGCATGGCCCCATGGGAGACTGACAACCAATCAGAATACAAGCTCAAATTCAAATCCTAACAGGGTATAAAACCCAGGCACTTTCAGCATATCAGCACTTCCATTCTTTTCCTTCATCTTGAAGCATGTGATCGTTCTTTTCACTTTGGAGCTCCAAGCTATGTGGAGCCTTGTCCACCATTAAACCATTTTTCCAAATAGCCTCCATGTTTCCAGTTTCTTTTTCCCTACTTGGAACTGAACCCAGAAGGAGAATTCTTTCAACAGACTCTACTTAAAGTGAATATGGGAATTATTTCCTTCTGAAGCCAGATGAAGTCAGCAACAGACTATTCCTGGCTAAGGATCCCAAGCTGTTTTTCTTTTCCAAATGCAATTAAAATAAGATGCCACCAGTATATTTTTTTTAAAGGGCAATGTTATGTTCCTCAAATAAGTTCCATTTTTTTTAAAAAAAGTATTGGTTATATTTTCCCCCCAAAATCCCTCTCCTATGCTGGCATGTTGAAGAACTATTTACTTCGAAATTAGCCACATTTTATCATTAAATTTTATAAAAGCTGGATTTCCACATTAGTATTCTTGCAGTACTTACAAGCCCAGTAACATTTCTATTCCCTTATCATTACCCATTTTCAAATCTCCTATTGATAAAGAGGCAAATTATCATTGCTGTACAAATTAAAAACATTTTATATACCGTCTTCAATGTGTCATAACTAAAATAAATGTGTCTGCTTGACAAAGTTTGCATCACGTGGTAGAAGCTGACCCTACATTTAGTTCTTCATTCAATGCAGTTTTACAATAGCCAGATTAAGGAAGTAATAGTCATCTACATTCAAAAAGCACCTTCAGAACATGCAGCCAACAACTCTCTAGTGAGAAAATGGCAAAAGCTCCTTTTTTATGTTAGCACATAAAGCATGATGATCCCATTACAAGTACATTCTTCCCTTCCAAGCACACTCCTGAATAATATAGTGTACTGTAAACTTTGGGTCCAAAATCATGCATACCCATCATAACCAGAAGATTGTGTCCTTGTGATGACCTTGAACCTCTTCTAAAACACAATTATTTATGAAACATTGGTTCTCAAGAAGTATGTAATATTTAAAATTATGCATGAAAAACAATTACTGCAACAATTCTACTAACATAGCCTTTTCCAACTTAGTGCCTTCCAAATTCATTGGACTAAAATAGTTATTATTCTTCACAACATGCAGGTTAGTTATTATAGGGATTTTATCAAATATGGCGAGGGGAAGTTAGGGTTAGTGTAAAATAAAAACGCTAAATTATAAATTTTAGTAGTTGTTTTTTCCCCCAAAAGGACTGATATTAGAATACCAACTAAGGAACTGCATTCAAGGTTAGCAGTAGTCCTGATCATGGGGCAGTAGCCTGAAGCCAGGCATCTCATCAAAACTCACTGTTGAAACAAATTGGATCATCTCCACACAAGGCATTCAACCTTCATTCTGTGGCACTGGGGAACATTAAAATGAAAGTGCCTGACACTATCCAAGCTCAATAGATAAACATTGTGGAGAGACAGCATGCAAAAAGGGATTGAAGAGAGGAAATCTACCTTAGTGACAGGGTGACTCTGAAACTGTTCTTGATCGCATACTTTAGTAGAGCTGAATTTCATATTTAACATTTATTTTGCTTTATAGGTTAATAACTTGCTAGCTTTGAACAGGTGAAGATAACTTACTCGGATGGCCACAAGAACTCAGATTTATTAAAATCATTCCCTTTATCAAAATATTGGGATCTATTTGTTTCTAAAATACGCAAACAAGTATGAGGTCACACAAGGATCTCTACATCCATTCAAGAAAAGCTATTGAAGAGAAGCATTTGTTCAGACTCATAGTACTGGATGTTACATCGTTGTCTGAATGGAGTACTCTAAAGCAGCAGAAGCAAAGACATTTTTAAATTATTGAACCGCAAGCACTTTACTGCTAATGAAAACAAGAAATAGTTTGTACTCTACTACAGCCCAAATCTAGGAAAGCCACAAAGGCAACCTCTTTAATGTCCTGTACCAGAATGTGTTGTCCTTCAAAATGAACTTTACTAAATGAATTGGCAATTAGCCCGTCACTCCAAATCATCCAGCAGTCATTCTGATTCTCCTTGTTTCATGTTGAAAGGAAGATATACAGGCTATCCAATATCATATTAGAAGATCCTAAAATAGAATCAAGGCTGGCCCTGACTCAGATTCCACAGCTTCAACAGATCAAAGTACTGCTATGTAATGGAATGAACCAGACAACAGACAAAGCAAGTCCTTCTAAAGGAAATCCAGCTGTATGTTCCTATTGGCATAGCATGTGTATATATTTCCAATGGCTCTACAAAGCCAGTCCAATATTCTGGATTCTTTAAGCATGATTATAAGCAGACATACCATCAGTAAAAGTTGCTGAGTCACAAATTCACTCTAATGATGTCATCTGGATAATTATACAATTGCTAATGTTGGCAAGCATTGCTGAAAAGCCACATGGCTCTAGATTGGCTTCGTCATATGCTTTACTCATCTCCAAAGGCTGGTTTCAATGTCCTGATAACTTCAAGGAGACATCCTAATTTGCTGATTACTGGGAGGCCTATATTCCATGGAAAGTGAATGCCAGCAAAATGTAGCAGACACTGCATTTATGAAACAAATGTTTCCAGTGTTTTATCAGAGAGCAGAATGAGATACAAGTAATCTTCACTTAATGTCTACTCATTCAGCATCCCCTCTCTCACAGGATCATGATTCAGGTGCTTGGCAACTGGCTCACAATTAAGATGGTCACACTGACCAGCAATCACTTGATCACCATTTTCAATCTTCATTGACAGCTTCCACAAAGCAAAGTCAATGAGGAAGTGACCACATGACCATAGGACATTGTGATCATGCAAGAGTTGCCTATTGACAGCAACTGGGGATGCCAGAATTGATGTCATAAGTCAATGTGGTGACATGACATGTCATATTACAATGACATTGGTCAGCAACAGAATTCTTCGTCCCAATTACCATTGGTAAGAGCGAACCAAACATTTGCCACTATATGTTTGGAGAATGTTCTAAATTGAGGTAGAGGTCATCACCCAGTTCCCCACTAACTATTTGCATGAATACTGTACACTTACCCATAAAGAAATCTGCTTCTTTATCAAACAATACAATGAAAGATGTGTCAGAGAGAAAGGGGAGGAGAAGAAGGGAGGGAGGGAGACTGGGACACTGTGTTAGTTTACAGTTGAAGTACACATCAACATGTTGGGGTAAATCAGGGGTGTCAAACTCACAGCATCATGTTGTCATCACTTCATCATGACTTTTTTTCCCTTCACTAAACTGAGGGTGGGGTGGCCAGCATGTGATGCATCCAACCCACAGGCCGTGAGTTTGACATCCCTGGCTAAATTATCTGGAAACTACTTGCCAATTTCAAAAACAAGCTTACCAAACAGCAGAGATATAAATTTTATCAGAATAGATCTTAGAAAGGAACCTAAATGGAGGCATACTACATGTCCACAGTGAAGTTTCCATTCTGCCTTGCACTAAAATCTGATTTAGCAAAAATTGTATGACTACTACAGTTGTTGCTCAGATACAGAATATCTTCCCTACACTTTCGTTACTCATCTTCTCTTAAACATGACTAATCACAATCCATCAACATTCTGGATTTATTCTCCTTGATTGATATTATGTATGTGTGTGAGTTTCTTCAAAAGTAGATCCTTTTAGGAAATGAATCTGGGTGAAGCCTTCAACTGTGCTTTGAACTGGATAATCATAAAGCAGAAAAGGAAAATACTGTTTGAAAAAAAAAAAATCACTGAGCCAGATCTGTTTCATTTAGAAACCAGTCTTAAAAATTACTCATTTCTGTTTGTTGGACACACCAGGAGGTTCTGCACCCTCTTCAGTCTCTTTCATTTTGTCTGCTTTGCATTGATTAGCATGTAATTCTGCATTATGCAATATTGGCAAAACCTAATTACAGTAGCTTTCAAGCAAGTGCAATTCATCCGTTTCATAGATTTTGGTAGATCAAAGCTTACATTTATTGGCAATTGAAACCTATGATTTAGTCAAATATTTCTGAACCTTGACAACTTTAAGATTTGTGGATTTCAACTCCCTGAATTCCACAATAAGCATGTCCCTGAATGTAACAATTATTTTCAACAGTTTAAAATAGATTTGCAGGAAGGGTCTGGGCAGTTATTGTTATTGAATATTTTATTACATTACATTATAGAATGGATAAATGAATTCTTAGAGGAATTATAAGGGAGTTTAGTGAGTCTATTTAATATGACAAAACTCATTTTTAACATAAAGCAATTTCTTTTTCTAGAGAACTGCTTTTACCAGACATCATGAATTTGTCCAGGAGATATTACCCAGGAATGTTTCAATTCTGAGAATAGTGGTTTCTGAGTAATCAGATTTCAAAAGGGTCAAGTGTTGAAAAATAGAAAGAAAAATAAAAAGAAATTCCCCTTTCACCATTGAGAACAAATACTTTATGTGGCTTATTAGTGGAGTACTAGTGCAACAGTACAATAATATGGATACGGTTTAATTATCCTTTATCCTAGACAAACGTATCAACTGTGCTCTTTCTTATGTTTGTGGTTCTGAAATACTTGCTAAGTCTTGTCCTCTATGTATGGGAGAATAATGTGTCACTGAAGTAATAATCACTGGACCTCAATTTTAGACTGTGCTATCACCAAATAAAACACCACGCTTCAAACACAAAAGAAAGACATGCTGAGATCCTTTCAAGCAGATTTCTTTATTGTTCTTCATCTACAGCAGGGATGTCAAACTCACGTTGTAACGGCGGCATCACATGATGTATCAGGACTCCCCCACCTTTGCTAAACCGGGCATGGGCTTGGCTAGCATGTGATGCATCCGGCCCATAGGCAGGGAGTTTGACAGCCCTGATCTACAGGCAGAAATCTTGTCAAAAAAAAAAAGACTAACTTGCACCCTAAAGCATATATTCTGGGAACTATTAGGAAGAAGTCTTCTTCATCCTTCCTCTCACATAAACTATGTAAACTGTAGTGTCTCTTGCTTCTCTGGAATGCCCACCCTCCCTCCTAGGAATCTGGATAATGTTCCATCACATAAAGTAAGACTTTACATTCCAAAGGTTTTTCAAATTACTATCAACACTGGCTTATACTACCTTTCAGGATTTATAACAATCAAAATAACTATTTCATACCCAACATAAATAGGATTAATATAATTACATTAATTAATTAAAAATTATCAACATTAGAACACTGAATTCAATCTTTAGATTACTTATGGATTGGCCATTAGACTGCACTGTACAAAGCAGTACCGGATGAAGCAGTTACAGGACATGATCTGAAATAAAGACTCCCAGAAGCTGACTCCTGGTCTTGGCAACAATCTGGAAGTGATTTCTCACTGCCTGCTCTAGGATTTATTTATTTTTATTTCTCAGTTTAGCATATATTGATCTCATTTTCTGGTGGTCTTCTATCCAAAAACTACCCAGATTCAATTCTGCTTGACTTTTTTCTGAAATCAAATCAGGGCAATTAGCTGCCATAATGCTTAATCACCACTTTCAAGTCCCTGTGTCAACTCATAAAAAATTTTGTATACACGTTTTATAGTTGACAAAAGAAAGAAGGGGGGGAAGTTTCAAAGAGCAGGTGGCAGTGTGGAATCAAAAGTGCATTCCATTCATATTTTCTTCAAAGACTGATTAGATGTCTGAAGCTTCTGCCACCCAAAAATCTAATTGGAGAGCATGATTGATGACTCTTGGCCATGGACGTTTTTTCCTTGGATGATACATCCAGAGGGGTGGGGGGGAAAGCAGGATCAAGGGTGACAGTGAATTATGTATCTCAGAGTTGGCTACGCCCAGGTAAATGCCGGAGTTAGAATGTTACCTTCAAATAAATATGTTTTAGTGTTGGGAGTGTGGCTCAAGGCTCATGATTTAATTGGAGTAACTGCCAGAATCCTGACACCCTGAATCAGTCCCAAATGTGCTAAAACACATCCCCATTATCCTCCTGCCAACATTTACAGTCCAATGTATCTGGAATGCCCCAAACCTAGGAAGATTTCACTTAATTAAATATCTCTGTATATGGCCAAATTACTTCTACTTGTTCTATCCAGCTGATTTTGCATTTTATATGCCAATAGCAATAACTGGATTGGACAGTATTAGTTAAGGCTGATTTATCAACAAAATATTGCTTACCTTTCCTATGAGACATTATCATGTGTTTTGTTGTCATTTATTTTAAACTTACCATGGGTATTTTCATATTTTTCAGTTAACCACTGAAAATTTCCAGATTGTATCAACATACAAATATAAATAACAAATCTATCAAATTATATAGTTGATCCCTTTAAAAAAATGAATAGTTTCAGGTTCTTTCATGATTTCCAATCTGCCCTGTCCTAGAACATTCCAGTTCCTTGCTATCGAAAGCCACTATTCTTCTATCTGCATGCTTATTATTCTATCATCGGATAACTTTCCACTCTTAGATGGTTATGGCAGCATTTGTGTAAGCTTTTCAAATCAAACAGAGAAAGTCAGTAAGTCCTGTGGAGTCACAGCAACTCATTATTGCTGCCTATAAATGCTAAATAATATAAATAAATGATAGATAGATAGATAGATAGATAGATAGATAGATAGATAGATAGACAGACAGACAGACAGACAGACAGACAGACAGACAGACAGTCACTGTGGTGCCAAGGAAGGGAGATCTTACAACAATGCGATAGGCTATCTTTAGAATCCCAGCTGTAGACATGTAGCAAGAGAGTGATTGAAACCCTATCAAGTATAAGTCGGGAGGGGAGGTCACAAGCTATTTTACTCTTTTTCACTAGAAATATTACAGACTGTGTGGAAATTAAAGAATAAACTGGTATATCATTTTTCATTTAGATTGTTTCCCATATCTCCTTTTTTTCCCCATGGAAATCCACTTTTTCCAGATGTTTACAATTATTGATGACAACTTTGAGCCCAATCTTAGGAGAATTAGAGGTGAGATGAATGTAGGCATCTCTACAGTTAACCTTTTGCTTTGTGTTTTTAAGCGTGAACCACGCAAAGTTTAGATTATTAAAGCAACATATAAGTATCCAAAACTAATATATAATTTTTTCAATAGTACTAGGATAAATAATGGTTGGAAACAATGTAAACAGTTTGTAAAATAATTTTCCACATATATGTAACTCATATACTGAATAATGTATTTCAAAATTGGTGGATTGTTAAGAAAAAGATTTGGAAGAAAATGATATGAATTCGTGTGAACCTATGAACCTATGAATTCAATCCCTGCATGATAAGAATTCAAAAGAATCAGACAACAAAGACTGAACTAATCAAATGTTTGATAATCATTTGAGATTCATTATTCTGGATTAGGAATATCCAAAAAGGAATATCTGATCAGAGAAGCTATAAAGGGAATGCTCAAGAGTAAACAAGTGATATTTTATGGCAATGATATCATAGGATTTTTCAAAAACACAGAAATGACATGGTGCTTTACAAGAAAGGTTTACCATTTATTAAAACCCAATGTGAAACCCCCCCCACCCCACCCCAAAAAAGCCATCACTGAATGGCACTTTTTTCTCAGATCAAGAGCACTATTAAAAAAAATTACAAAAAGAACCAAGAGGCCATGGAAAGCAATTCATTTTGCATTGCTTCACAATTTGTTTGTTTGTTCATTCGTTCATTTTCTATAGAAACCCATCTCAGTCAATGATTCTGGGTAGTTTACAATTGAAAAAATATATTAAATATTAAGACACTAAAAACATTTTGAAACAATAAAAACATCCAAAATTAATAGCAGCCGAGGTACTTAATCAGTTAGTAATATAAACAGGAAACAGGGCCCTTAGTAATTAGTTTTCTTCTTCCAAAAATATTGTTCTTCATATTGTTCTGAAATTCTAAACAGCAAAACTTAAATTTCTTCCTTCAATGAATAACAATTAGGAAAGGTAAAAAAAATGCTGGCGTTTCATCAGATAAAGCAAATACAAAGATAAAACAAAATTAAAGATCATTCCAAAATCCAAAATAAGAAGGTTAACAAAAACCCACCAATCAAACTTCAAATTTGAGGAGACATTTGGAGAAATATAGAGAGCATGAGAAGATACTCATGGGCAAATGTTTAATTTTTTATTCTTATCATGCAGGGATTGAATTCATAGGTTCAAAGCAATTTAAAAAAACTGATTCCATATGCAAAGTTCTGCAATATGCTAGCTAGTACATCTTGAATGCTATGCTCCCCAAGGAAAACAGGAGGTAAAAGGCATTATCATAAGAGGTGCAAGAAACATCGAAATCACATTCTCTGGGATCTTTCTCACTGAATGTAATAATCATAATAGGTAAGCATTTGAGAAGCACTGACTTTGTCGTACATATTTTATATGACCTTCTTCTGATTCTCACTAGTGGATGCAAAGAATATTGTGGAAATGATACCGCATTTTCCTTTCAACCTAATAAAATGAAATTGAACCTTTCACTCAAATGGACTATACTATTATTGTATAACTATTTCTTTCATTTGAGACAAATTCCTATATAAATATAAGCGCCATCTCTAGCATAGCGTTAACTTGGAAGATTAGATGATAGAAAAATCTAAGCAGTAAAATCCAATTCTATTACACAGTATGTTCTAACAGGGGAAATAATTAAATCATTACTTTAACTAGAGCAATGGTTCAATTCTGATATGTTCCCAGTCCCAAAATACTATCATTATTTTTTATTTGTATCATTTATTTTACTCTAAAAAAGAAATCTGAGCACCAACTTGGAACAAGTACATGTACTGTGAAAAGGATATAAGGGTCAATAAATCATAAATACATATTGAATTCAAGATTTAAATTGTTTGCTATATAGTATTTTAGGGATAAGCAATATATCAAACAAATGAGACACTGAAATATAACACATATGTTAAATTAAAAAATGAACATTTGTTTTCCATTCCATAATCAACATTGTGAACCATTTATATTCTATGGTTTTTTTAGTCTGTCTATGGAGATTCTCGATCACCCAGACCATGGTTATCTCAAAGGTGTTTTTTGTTTAAAAAAAAAAGGCAGCTGGACTTTCTTATTTTTCATTAAGATGTTTCTTTTCTTATTCAAGAAATGAATTCAGAATTGAAGAATAAGAAAGTCCGGGCAATATGGTGCTTTTTAATGAATGTGCACAAAAATATACTATTAGATCTCCCTGAAGTAAACCATCATGAATCCAAATGGCTTAATTTAAAAACAGCTTGAGCTAACTGCTGTTCTGATCTTCAAGATTAAAAGGATAATCAAAAATAACTGGGTTAAGTACAGCAATGAAAAACCCTGCTCAACTGGACAAATGGAAGTCCCTAAGGGAGCTAATAAGATATACATCACAGGACAGAAAAAAAGTTCAGGCCTATTAAAGTAAATGAAAGGAGAAAGAAAATGGAATTGATAACTGAAGATTTGCATATTAGTAAAGAGCAGATTTTGCTTTTCCAGTTCTACAGCTTTTCCAGTTCTACAAGGATTTGATATGGATATTTTATTTGAGATGTCCACCTGTAGGGATAGAATTTTACTTTTACATACAAATAAATAAAGAAAAATATGAATATGAATATGAACACCTTGTTCAGAAAACCATAGACTTAATAAGGTTTTAAAAACTTACATGAAATACAACATTAACATGCTAAATCATACTGACTGTAAAAAGCAATAAATACTGCCAAAAGAGTTATTTGCTTAAATACTACAATGAGTTAACACAACTTTTACCCCAAGTTCCTAAGAATTTTTTATTTCAAAGAGAAACATGTGGGAATCATCATACATTGGTTCTGGACATCATGTAACCTTTGGCTGTAAATATAAAAAGTAGCCTTTATAGTTGAAGACACTGCTTCCTTAATTCTACAATCTGTGTCACATAGCTCTAGAAACATATCAGCAATGCATAGATCTTGAAGTAGCCAATAGACTCCAGATTTCACACAGTACATATGTATACTTTACCAACTTTATCAGCAAGTTTCTACAGTTTGAGGAAGAAAGGAAACAAAAGAGCCCATTATCTCATTTCCCCATGCACTTGAAACTATATAGCAATAGCACTTAGACTTATATACTGCTTTATAGTGCTTTACAGCCCTCTCTAAGCTGTTTATAGAGTCAGCATATTGCCTCCAACAATTTGGGTCCTCATTTTACTCATATCAGAAGGATGGAAGACTGAGTCAACCACCTGGTGGGATTTGAACTGCCAAATTGTAGGCAGCTGGCTGCAGAAGTAGCTTGCAGTACTGCACTCTAACCACTGCGCCACAGAGGCTCCTGTTTTTAATTTATTAATGTGAACATTTAATATGTTCGCATTAAATTTAAGCTTCCAATAAATATAAGCAATATTTTTGAGGAACTTGATTGGTATTAATACTTTTCATGGACTACATCCCTTACTCAATGCCCATGGAAAGTTAACAGCTTTTTGTCACTTTATATACTTTCTAGAGGAAAAATGTCTGGATGTGAAGCATTATAGAAACATAATATGTTCGCGTACTGTAGTAAACAATAGCCAGCTGACTTTTGTTTTTTTAAAAAAAAGAAAGGTATATGCAACATGTTGTCATCCTGCCAGTTCTACTTCACTTAAAAGGAAGACAGTCCTTCTACCATGATTACTTAAATGCAGCACTTACATGACAGGTACTCTACATTGATAATGATTCATGAGAGGTGTTTTTGAACATTATAATAAAAAAAATGTGCAGCCCCTTACTATAAGTAAAACTTACTGGAGAGAATTGTGCTAGAAATGTATCTATCACTTTATTATTTTAATATTTTTCTTACAATGATATTCTAATTCTGGAATATCACAATTGCCCACTGTGGACTATAATGGACAAAGCAGGGAACAACAAAGTGAGAAACAAATCCAAGTAAGTTTTGACAGTTTTCTTAGTTTCCATTTGCAAAGCTGACGGTTTTTTTTTCCTAAAGTATTACCCATAATACTCATAATGTTCTTTGGAGTCACAATTCATATTTGAGAACCTCTACCTTAACAAAACAAGTCAGATTTTGATTGTACAGTGCAGAAATGAGAATGGAAAAATGTAATTTCCCTTAATGTTTGTCAAATTTTATACAATTCTTCAGGAAATTGTCATTTTTTCCTATCACAGCACATTTCCCCAACTGGGTTTTCCAAATCTCTTCAATTTCAATTCCTTTATAACTTAGTTAGGCAGCTACAGCTGTGAGATTATGGCAACTGAAAAAACCATACTGGAAACAAATTGTATTGAGAAGATAATAAAAATATTTAAAACACTATAGAAAACCTTAGATGAACAGTATTTGTTTCATAACTTAAAACATGAAATTTCAGGGAAAGTTTCAGTTTTAGCTCCTGTCAACAGTTAGTTCCTTCACAACCTTTATGGCATCAACAGAAACACAGCAAATCCTGTTGCAATAATTTCCTGGTATCTGATTTGTTCAGTTCTTTTGTGTTGACACTGCCAAATCACTTCCTTTTGTCATAGACAGGCAGATAATGACTGCATGAAAGCAGTGTACTTCTGTATTCACCTACATGGCCCCTTCATCCATCACCAGTAAAATGAACTTTAAGCATAAAAGGTAAACAAACAGGTTGTTTCAAAGAATAAAACTGCCCTTCAATTTGACCATTTTGAATAACCCGGAAGAGATAACTTATAGCTGTGCTCAAGTTTGAACTAACTTTGATCCATTCAAAAGTTTACTTAAATTCATTCCTCAGGGCAGTAAGAAAAACACTAACAAAGCAATTGTGGAGAGAGGTACCAATGAAATATGAAGTTTAGAAGTAGCAACTGTGAAGATTTTACAAAATAGTTGTCCAATGGAGTATTTGTGGTTGGCATACCATAATGAAATATAAAGCCCAAGTGAAGCCTCACCTTAGGACAACTACGAACACCGAATAGTGATTGTAGGTAGGCAAGCCACTGTCTCTCAATTCTCCACTCCAGCATTAGTGTATAGCTCTAGCTAATATAAACCTTGCTTATTGCCTCATGCAGCAACCATCTGAAGAAAAAATAACTCTGTGACCAAGGTACACATATATGACACACTCTCCCCCCTCATTTCTGTCTTTCTTGTGTCTTCCATTGCAGTCAGTTAGAATGTGTTGCCCTGTGCCTGATCTGGTCCCCCACCCTCCCTTGCAGAATGGAGAGATTGCCTAAATAAGAAGTTACTTAGTAATCAAGTTGCCAGTCCCTATTGTAGTCACTAAAGAAAGAACTTCCTCTAAGAAAAAGAAAGCAGCTTACTTAGAATTATTTGTAAGCATGACTTAAATGTATGCATGGAAATACTCTTGAAGACAATTCAATCATTTTATTATGAACATGGATGTGCCCTTGTTGATAAATTTTAGAAATAAGTAACAATATAGATGAAGCTCTTTGCATATTCCAAACACCATAAAAATGCTAATATTTTTATTTGCCAGTAAAACAGTATAAAGGTGTTAAAGGTAAAATGTCTAGATTGTGTTTGGAAGGATGTAACAATTTCACTGCATTTCTGCTCCCAACTAATTGGCACATTTGGGCACATAACTTGCAAATATACGTCTTATGTTAACACTGGCATTTGGTGCACACATTATGTACATTATGATGTTTATGTATTTACATGTTGGTGCCACCTGATTCCAGTGCAACTATATGAATCATGGAATCACTGCACATGTGATATAATTTATACAGTTTGCATTGTTTGTGCCATATTATGATGCATATGATGTCACATGCCCTCGAGAGACCCATACACATCAAAAAATACTCCCTCAAAAAACACTTCAGTTTTACCAATAAAAGGAACGTCCTGCAATTTACCATTCACACAAAGTGTCTTATTCTTGGGCTACAAATGTCACTTTAATTGGCTCCAACTGATTAAAGAGCCAAAGCTGGATTCCATCCATGCCTATAGCTTTGTAAGTTCCTGATGAATGGACCTTGGGAGACCTTATCTAACCCTTATCTAACCACATACTTGAATGCAAGATGGCCATGGTGACGAAGGGGCAGGATTCCCTTCCGCAGTTATCCGTATTCTTTGGATTATTTCACACACAGGAGTACTGGAAAAATACAATTTAAAGAGTGGAGGCAACTGCCAAATTGATTAATGCTGTGCTGTCAAAGCAGTGGTTGAGCCTACTCATTTACAGCTTAAGAAGGAAAATAAGCATTAGAGTGTGTCAGACATAATAACAGTGATAGATGTGTGTGTTCTCAAGCAAAAGGCAGGAATCTGCCATTCAGCTGGTTGTGAGTATCTGTTACCCTCTCTTTATGGCTTCGACATTTTTACTACAGGCATATTGTGATGGAGGAACCTGGCAGTTCTCTTTATAGAAGAAATGGCCATGTTGGGGTTTTTTTCAGTTAATTTTAAAGCAGATGTTTATAAAAAAAGAGAAGTAAGATTTAATTGCAACAGAAGGGTGACTTCTTGTTTTTTAGCATTGCAATTAACAGGATAGTCTATAGCAGTGATCCCCAACCTTTCTTATGCCGCGGCCCGGTATCCCCAACCTTTTTTATGGCGCGGCCCGGTACCGGCATTAGCTGGGCGCCATCTTTTTTTGATGAAAAAGTGCTTCTGGTGACCTCACGGAAGCACTTTTTCATCAAAAAGATGGCGTGCAGCGGCGCTTCGGTGAGCTTTTCGGGTAGAAAGCCATTTCTACCCGGAAAAGCTCACCAGAAGCGCCGTCGTCATCTTTTGATGAAAAAGTGCTTCCGGTGAGCTTTCTACCGGAAAAGCTCACCGGAAGCACTTTTCATCAAAAAAGATGGCAGCACCCAGCAAACCAGCAGCCCGGTAGGACTTGTTCCACGGACCGGTACCAGTCCGCGGACCGGTGGTTGGGGACCCCTGGTCTATAGCATTCCCAAACAGCTAATGTGTGGGAGCAAATTTATGGCTTAAATACAGACTGTTCTACTCTTCTGAAACAAGCATCCATCTTACCTAAGAACTTAAACTGCATTCCTAAAGCCATTTCAAAACAAGTGAGTTTTTTCCAAAAGGGTTTCTAGAGTTTGGCTTAACAAAATTGAAAACCAAGCTAATGTAGTAAAGCACGGGTGTCAAACTTCACGGCGTCATGTTGCCATCATGTGACATTTTACTACTTTTTCCTTTCCATTCATGCCACCAGCCAACAGTTTGGCAGCCCTGTAAAGAATATATTACTGATAAGTAGGTGCGTAAAGATGAAAGGAATACCTAGAAATCAGAATCATTTTCAGTAAATACCATTCCATGGGTTTCTCAACAGTATATTTATCTCTCTCCTTGTAGACACCCCTATTGAGAAACCCATGGAATGGTGTGTATATATGTATATATGTGTGTGTGTGTGTATATACAGTATATGTGTGTGTGTGCATGTATATGTATATATGTGTGTGTGTGTGTATATACATATACAAATGGCAGGTGCACTGGAAGCCCTGCTATGCATGTGCAACCCATTAAAATGGAGTGAAATTTTAACCACATCATCACAGCCAGCAGCTTGACTTGACGCACACAAACCTGCCAAATGCTCTTCTCCCGAACTGAGGATTTTATCTTTTTAAAAGTTAATATGATCTTGTTTCAAAGTACTTGTTATTATATGAGACTTAATATGAAGGAACATCAATGAATTTTAACTCAATTTTGCATTGACATTTTGCAGTTCAAGTTATGTCAAAATGTTTTTGTCGGTTGATCCTGAAGAAGGATCACAAAGACACATCCAGTAATAGTTAATGATCATTCCAACCAGCACCTCTCTCACTAGTATGTGATAAATGATATTCCACTCAGACACTATTAAACTGACCAAAAAATCAAAGACAACAGATCCAAAAATATGAAAGGAAATGCAGACAGTGTGACAGTCTACTTCCAAGCAGATCCTTACAAACCTTGATATGCATATAAAAATAGTATAAAATTATGGACACCTATCTAAAAGTTGTGAGTTCTTAAAAGTCTCTACTAGAAATCAGTAATGCTGCATAGGAATAATTCAAACCAATAATCAGGAGACTCACAAATATTTAGTTATCTTTCATTCAGTAATACATATTTAATATTCTTGCCTATAAAATAGTTTTGGCTTTACAGAAGAAAATATCATGGCTGTGATACCTACTTCACAAATGCATTAATACACAGTAAATCTATGCAGAAAAATAAGACAGAATGTGAAATGAAATATTTTAATATTGATTGCATTGTATCTGAAATGTTCTTAGCTGCCTAACTATTGTGATCTTGGGCACAAAGCCAGCTGAGTTACTTTGGGCCAGTCACTCTCTCTCAGTCCTAGGAAGAAGGGCAACAAAGGCAAACCACTTCCAAGAAATCTTGCCAAGAGAATTGCAGGGACTTGTCCTGGCAGTTGCCAGGAATCAACACTGATTCAAAGGCACCAAAAAGGGGAGGGGAGGGGGGAAGGAAGGGTTTGTAATACTTCTATCTACACGATACTTCTATCTAATTCTTCAAGGCTTTATCAGTCATCCCTACTTTATTCCGTCAGGCCTCTGTTTACAGAAATAACAATCATTTGCCTTTTAATTTTATTGTGGAGCAGTAACTTCCACAGTTTCACAAAATTGTTTAGCAAGCTAAGATGGGAAGGGCAAGCTGGCCAAAAGGTCATCCAGTTAGTTTCATTGCTGAATGAAGATAAAAATATATGTCCCCCCAACCTTAGTAAGAACAACCATTGCCAGCCTTGTGTTATAAATGATTGACAATAGTTGTGGAGCACCAAACCTCAGGTTCAGTTCACTTATCTTCCAGGTAATTCCTTTTCAACTTTCATTCTCATCTATATAATGTTGGAAGTTAAAACCCACCCCTCTCCTAGGAAAATGAAATATTTTAGGATATACTAAAAAGGCAGAATATTTCCCCTAAAAAGAAAAGTAGAAACTCAAAGAGGCAGAAACCCAACCCCCACCCCTCTGCTAATGGACCATTACTCTGACCTAGGTCAGTCTATTTTACATAACAAAGATCTACTCCAGATAGAGCTATAATAGGAATTGCCCAAAGCCCTTTCATTACATCATCATCCAGCAAGGCTCAACCAAGCCTGGGACTCAAGACAGCCTACAGAGTTGCTCCTGCATGGCCCCATGGGAGACTGACAACCAATCAGAATACAAGCTCAAAGTCAAATTGCAACAGAGGGTATAAAACCAAGGGACTCTCAGCATCTCTGGCCTTCTTTCTTCCCTCAAGGCACATGATCCTGTCTACCATTAAACCATCTTTCCAAGCAGTCACCATGTTTCCAGTGTCTTTCTTCCCCACTTGGAGCTGGACCCAGAAGGATATTTCTTCCAACAATGATATACCTATTTAAACTACCCAAAATATATATGAATTTCACACACAAAAAATACAAACTGAGCATGTTTTCACAAATTACTGTGCTTTGAAATTAATCAGAATGTCAGCATGTTTCTTCAAGAACACCTGAAATTCTTATATAGCACAAATGGAAAAGTGTCGCACGTTGTCAATTTAACTTAAGCCAGGATTTTATACTGATTTTGTATGAAATACCCCTCCAAATGTGTTTAATGCTATGTGCATAAATACCCTCATTTTCACATGCCATTCTAACCAAGGCAGGATTTGTATGCATCTATCTGGAAGTGATAAATGTTCTGGTGTTTAGAAACAATGCAACAGATGGTCCCAAACTTGTTCCTTCCAGATATGCTGGCTTAGCACCTTACAGGATTGCCGTCTTCTAGGAGTTACAGTCTTGACACATCTGGAGAGCATCAATGGGTCCCCTTGAGATTTCTTTTAACGTCCTTACATGAAACTGTCTTCGGAAGCATCTACTTTAGAGGAAGTGGCAGGAAATTCAAGAGCCCTTAAAATCGACTCCCATTGTCCAAATCCCGAAAAAAGCGATCAGTCCAGACAACGTTCAGATGACAGGTTAAGAGTCTCCATTTCCCGCCCCCCAGCCTCATTTGCTTTGTTGTTCTTCTAAGCCCCTCCCTTTTGGGGCATCGATGGTCCAGCAGCCCCAGGAGAATAATACCCGGGCAAAAGTGCTTCCCCCGGCGCTCTTCTCATTCTCATTCTCAAACAAAAAGGTTGCTGGTGAATTTGCTTTCATTCCCCACCACCCCGCCCCCCTCGGCTGAAACCAGGCACTTTTTCAGTCAACGGGACTTTTTTTCCCTGAAAGAAAGGAGGTGGGGGGTGGAAGGAGAAAAACCAGGCCCGGCTGCGCCAGAAAGAGCCGCCACGGCCTGCGGGTCCAAATCTCAAAGGGATTACGTTTCCTAATCAGGCAGGCCAACCTTAGATCCCGCACTGGTTTTCTCAAAGGGCCTCATGGGATTTATCAGCCCCTCAACCAGCAGCTGCTATGCACGCAAAGCTTTCTCCTTTTATTTTTCTCCGATCTACCTCTTGCTCTCTTCTCCCCCCACCCCCACCCCAAAAAGGTAGGGCAATCCCCAGGGTCTCCAACCTTGGCAACTTTAAGCCTGGGAAGGACTTCAACTCCCAGAATTCCAGCCAGCAAAGCTGGCTGGGGAATTCTGGGAGTTGAAGTCCTTCCCAGGCTAAAGTTGCCAAGGTTGGAGACCCCTAATTCTAGACTCCATGACAAACCAACCGAGATTCAAGCAGCTTTTTTTCTCTACGAGTAAAGGAGCGGGGTGGAGGGTCGGGGTGTCCTTCGGCTACTACGTAGGAAAACTGCGTAGGAACTACGTAGGAAGCATGAAATAAGTTACGGGGTCCCGGAGGGGGAGTTCAATGCCAAAGTCCGCCATCCCACGAGTGTCAGACCCCTTTTGCGTGAAAGGCGGCGAGTCTGCGGTTTTGTACTTTGGGACTTCCTCCCTCCTGGGGAATTCCTATCCGATCCAACGCTGAATGGGGAAGTATCGGTTAGAAGGGACAGGAAACCAGATTACATCTTCAAGCAGTCCTTCACCTAAATAGAGGCCGGGCGAGAGAGAGATAGAGAGAAACTTTCCGCTGGTGAATGCACTTAAGTGTGGGACTCCTCCTAAACCACAAAGCACCGCCTCCGATCACACTTTTCGCCGTGCGGGGGTTCAAACCACAACACCACGGCGACCAGCCTTCCCAACACACGTCACGCACTAACACGGAACAACTTTTGTGGTTCGGAATGGACCGATCGAGAACATTCAAGTCCGTTATAGAATCCCCTACAGGAGTGGCCAAAAACACACCCTGAGTGGGGTCCAATGCATCAGAACCGGTCCGATTTATTTCAGCTTAGTGGGGAAGTTCCCATTTACACAGAACTCCCGGTTCCTGCCAAAATACAGTATAAAACCGCCAAGGCGAAGAGCAACCAGAGACGCAGAGAAGAGGCCGTAAATTCAGATCAAATTTGACAAAGCTTACCTTCAAGGCAAATTTGTCCCCAGTTTTCCTGTTTAAGATTTCCAAAACTTTTCCATTAATCCCCAGCCCCAGGACTTGCGTGGTGACCCTGTAATCATCCGTGATGGCGTTTTTCTTTATCGGGAGGACAGACTTCAGGTGGAACTGGGGAAACTGTTGTTGTTGTTGTTGTTGGGCCAGCTGCTGCTGCTGCGGAGGCTGGTGTGGCGGCGGCGGCGGCGGCGGAGCCGGTGGCGGATTGGGGAAAAGTATTTGAGGGTTCTGATTCTGAGAGTTAGACAGCATCGTTCAGTCCGAAGCGGACACAGCCAAACTGCGGGTTCCACCCTGCCCGCCTCGCCCTGCCTCTTCTCCCTCCCGCTTCCTCTCCTTCGTCCCCACGCTCGTAGGAAGTTTGCGCAAAACAGCCGGATCAAAACTCAATTTCTTCCCGCCTCGCTGCTTCTTAAAGGCACGGCTTCTTCTGGGCTATTCCTTTCCTCCGGTTTGAGCATAGAGAGTTGTTCTCTCGGCCTCCCCTGGGTCTCTTCGGAATAAGCCGCCGCTTCTTCGGGTCTGTCCCGATCCCAGCGGCCGGCTCGCTGCCTCTTTCGAGCGCGGAGACAGGAAAAGGAATCGCTACGATGTTTCACTCTTGTTACTTCCCCGGGTCGGCTTCCCTGCGCTGATGTCATAGCCTTGCGTTGACTGGCTGCGCCGTGTTCGGGGGCGGAGCCTAAGGCGGGTGTTCAGGCAGGCAAGCAGGCAGGCGGAGCTAATTCAAAGGTTCGGAAGGGGCGGGTGGCTATGGCTGGCGGTCGAAGTGCCGTTCTGGCTCAATTCGAGAACGTATTTAAAGTGCTGTTCTTTTGGAGATTTTGTTGCAGTATTATCTTTAGTTGTCAGCTTTTCCTACCTGGACATTAGATGGATGTAGACCAGAACGCTGGTCTTGATTTTTTTTTTTAAAGTTTATGGGGAAAATGGATTATTTCATTAACCACTGTGAGACGGAAAGTTTGTAAAGTAACTGAAACTTTTTATTCATGGCCCAGAACTAAGAGCTCTGAAAGTTTGAAGATTTAATATACAATTGGCTTTGACTTATTAGATTACAGTCATATAAAAATCAACACAATAAAGCAACAATAAATGCAAAGTAGAAATCCTGTCCCATAGGTTTCAATTGCCCTGTAGAAAGATTCCTTTTCTATACACTATGAAGGTAGACATAACCCAAAGAGGCATCACAGGGGAGAAAAAAAAACATGTTTTGGGGGATCTTCTCCATACTTTGTGGTACTTGGATATCCCAAGTTTCACCATTTTACTGTACCAGATGGGAAGGTTCTACTTGGAAAGAGGATGATTTTGACAATTAAATATTGTAGATTTGAAACCAGCACCATAAATTGCACTGAACATCAATGCAGTGCCCATAACACAATGTTTATGGTAGTTCTTAAACTCCACCATGTGGACCACAAAATTTGGCATCAATTTCAGCTTCTGAGTAGTCCACAGAAGCAACTCCCATGAAAAGTGCATTGCAATAATCCATACAGGTATTATTGATAAGAATGTGAGCCAGTGCTGGAAAGGCCTCCTTCTCCAAGTAGGACTGCAACTAGAACAACTGAAACTGGGAAAAGAGTCTCCTGCCTATAGCATTGACCTTAGTAGGTATGAGTCCAAGATAACTTCCAAATCCTTCAAGTTTCATCCCATCTAAGCTCTCACAAACTCCAGACACTGCCTCAATATTTCACAACATTTCTACCCTAGCTGTATTGGAGATATTGAGATGAATATCATTTGCAAATTGATGCTTTACCTTGAAACAATCGATTATTTTAATCAGGCAGCACTCTAAAGAAAACTAGCAACCAAACAAGGACAACAAGAATTTCTTTATCATAATTGGACTTTTTACAGAAATGAGTATGTAGCATGTGAGGCCTTGATCTCTAAAGAGTCCTTATTTTTAATGTGTTACTTTATCTCAGTGATAGTTCTTTATTTCTACTGTAGGAATAAAGTAATAAAATTTAAACACATTCCATCCCTTCTTTTTACAGGAATCAGCACTCCTTAGGGGGGGGGGGAAATGAACATTTCACCATGTGCATACAGGCCAGTGTGGGATCAGTGCAAGATGGACAAGTTACAGGAAAAATGGGAAAGATGGTTGCTATTGAAGAATAAAGCCACTGATTTCAGTGATCAGAGCTTTCTATACTAGAAATAATAGCTGAGAAGCCAGAGAACATCATTCTGTCAAGTGCAATGAGCATTTATAAATTTTGCAACAAAAAAGGAAGAAGAAGCTTCAGTAGGCAATTATATGAAAAACCCAGATTGAAGTCAATAATTATACTTCTCTAGTTCTATTAACATTTATATTGTTATCAATATCTTGCAACATCATAAATCCTCTTTGTGCTATAACAGAGCTAGGCAATTAATTTTGCATTGGATACTTATGCAACAATTCTTAGGATCTCTATTCTTATATCCTATAAGTATCAATTGCTTGTGTGGAGATTGGTCAATACTGAGCAAAAAATATACTATAAGTGCATATTTAATATTACAGACCAATCTCTTTATGCTGCATCACCTGTAAAGTCATGGAATCAATTATTAACCAATCCATCATCCTCCACTCAGAAACAAACAACCTACTCTCTAATAAACAATTTGGTTTTAGGAAAAAAACTATCATGTAATCTGCAACTCTTACACTGCAAAAACATATTGACTACACAACTCGATCAGGGCAAAGCAATAAACACAATCTACATAAACTTCTGTAAAGCCTTTGATTCAGTGGTACACGACAAACTACTCCTAAAATCTTTTATTTTATTGGTTTTTAAAACAAACATAAACAAAACATAAAAACATCAAGTCATCTTCCATATATATATATATATACATACAGTGTGCCGGTTGGTTTACAAATTGTTTTGTGCTTCCATTTCGTAGTCTTCAATTACAATTACATTGTATATACTCTCATATTTTCAGTCAAATATTGAATACATTAATATCATTATTAACCAATCATTTGACTATACTTTTATTCATTCATGCTTTATGAAATAATCATATTTTACTTAATTTGTTTTATGACGGTTCATATTATCATCTCAAATTTATCCTATAATCATTTTGTAGATATAATAAAAAAAACATCTTTATATATTCATTATGTTCTAAAAATCTACATATTTCATTACCATTTTTTTTATTGTCTAACCATTGATAGAATAGATCCCAAATTTTATAAAATTGTTTATCATCTTGTTCTCTAATTTCAAATGTCAATCTACTAATTTCAGCACATTCCAATATTATTATTATTTTGTAAATTTTATTTGAGTTTTCACAAAAAGAAAAGAAATACAAATAAAACATCTTTTTTTAAAGCAGCATAATCCCGGGTTACATTTCTTCGTAAAGACGCAAATTCAGGTTCATGCTCATTTTTATATTCTATTCCATATCTTATTACTATTTTACATTTTCTACATAGCTTCTCCCCTCTTTTAATTTTCTCAATTTTATTTTATTTATTTCATCTCAATTCAAATCATTATATTTATATTTTTTGTCTGTCCTGTTTCAATTGTCTATTATCTTTTCTCATTAAACAAAATTTCTCCTGTAGTTACTGATTGGAGTATGACGCCTTTATCATTAATATTAATATTCATTAAAGTCTTAACATTTTTCACGTTACTTTTCAATTAAATATCATACTTCTATGGGAACAATTATAAACTTTCCATAGTTAATTCCCCCCCTTCACTTATATTTTATAAAACATTGACTAACATTAAAATGTTCCCGTTCCTTCCTAATTCAATTTTCTCATTTATTTTATTCACAAACATTTCACTAAATTACACTAACTATTTTGTCCCTCATTCTAATCATATGTTGTTTCCAATTTTCTAAAGTTATTTCTATTACAAATATAACAATACAATCTTATGTACCTTTACAGAATCCCTTTTTCAGTTAGATTTTCACCCATTATCTCTAAATAGTTCCTGTTTCTTTATATCTTGCTCCGGACCTTTGTGACTTCTTTTCCTTTCCTTCTTCCCTCTATTCTTCCCTCTCCCCTTTTTACCCCTTTGTCTCTCTACCTCTATTTCCCTCTTCTGTATTCCCCTTTTCTGTTGCTTTCCAGTATTATACTTATTTTTTGAATTATTTTTCTTTTCTTTGATTGTTTTTTAAGTCTTAAATTCTCCATTCTCTTTCCCCCCTTTCCTTTTTCTTCCCCACATAGAGTTACTTGTTCATTAAAGATGGCTTCTTCTTTGTCCCAGTCTTCTTGTTTTGCAGTCTTTTCTTGTTGTTTCTCATAGTTCCAGATCTCCATTTCTAAGAATTGAAAAATGAAGCCAAAAGAGCCCTTCCCTTCTTGTGCATCTTATTTGTACATTTTAAGTTCCATTTTCAATTCATCCAGAAGTGATGCCATTGTAAAAATTTTAAACAACCACCCAATTAGTTTTAGTCATTCAAATATAATAACCAAAAATCCAAAAGTCACCAAGTAATCCAAATACACGCAAGCTGTTTCTTTTTACTCTTTCTTTTTTTTTCACTTTCTCTTCCTGGGGTTACTATTTAGTTGCAAAGTTTCAGTTAAAATGTATCTTTTAGAAGTCTTATTGAAATTTTACTTTAGATTCTTTTAAAGTCCAGGCAGTCTCCTCTCTCTTCCAGATCCTGCCCTTATTCTTTTTCTCTCCCTTCCTGCTTATAGAAGAAAAAGGTTTTAATGTCCAGAAATCTTTATTGTCCCTTTGGCATTTAGTTATATTTTCAGCTTAATTGCCTATTGATGCCAAAGTGGATTTTTCTGATTTCTTATTTAGGTCTCTTAGTTGTCAATATAAGGAAGGAGAGAGAAGGAAAAAAGCCAAACCTTTCCCCTTTCACTTTCCTTAGCTGCTTCTGATTCTTCTTTGGGAGCGATGTTATTTTTTTTGTAAAATTTAAATTCCAGGGTACCTTAGTTGTTGCTTTTTCAACTTAACCCGGTCAGCCAAAACTTTCACTTCTTATCTTCCTCCTGCACGTTCTTTTCCGGTTGAGTTCTTCTTTGAGGTGGCCATTTCTGACCACCGCTCCTACCGCCTTTGGGAAAGGGAGTAATAGCCAGCTGTGGAGGAAAAATGTGGCTCTCCTCGTCCCTGCTGGCGGTCTCCCCCCTCTTCACCACCTCTACGGGGTGGCTTAGCCACGAAACCAGCCGGCTCAGGGCGCTCCAGCGGCGAGCCCAGACAGAAACCGCGCACGATCACCAAAGCCCTTCAAACCGGAAATCTCCAATATTTTCTTAATGATTTCCTCTTGTGATGGTGTTTTCTCATTTTTCCAGTTTTTAGCAAATACAATCCTAGCCACTGTTAACACATTTACAATCAAGTATTTCAAGTCTTTACTATATATTTCAGGTAAAATTCCCAATAAAAATATCTCTGGTTTCAAATCTATATGCTTTTTTGTCATTTTTTCAACCACGTGTGGATTTTCATCCAATATTTTTTAGCATCAGCACATATCCACCACATATGGTAATATGAGCCAGGTGTCTGATGACATTTCCAACATTTTTTGGATTTATTCTTGAACATTCTTGCTATTCTTGTCGGGGGAAAATGCCACCTGTAAAACATCATATACAAATTTTCTTTATATGCTGTTGACATTGTCATTTTATAATTTTGAGACCACAGTTTTGCCATTTCTCTAAATCAATCCCATATCCAAAATTCTTCCCCAAGCAATCATAGTTTCTTTAACTCATTCTTCTTCTAGTTTAATTTCTAATAGATATCCATACAATTTTTAATCACCTTTTCATCAGTACCTGTCAAAATCTTAACTAAGTCAGTCAGTTTATCATAGAAACCTTCTGTTTTAGAATCTTTATCATACCTTGAATGTATTTCGCATATGAAACCAATTCATCTTTATACCTTGTTCCTCTATTTTTGCATAGATTTAAGTTCACCCTTTTCATTCAATATTTCACCATATCTAACTGTTTGTTCCTTTTTGTATATTATAGGATAAGAAAATGCTTCAATAGTTGATAGCCAGACTGGAATTTTCAAATAACATTGTCTTTTAATCTTCTCCCAATTTAACCACAGAGACTACCGTATATAATGTCTTCTAAAATACCCCAAAAATATTCCGTATATAATGTCTTCTAAAATACCTCCTTTATACTATAAAAAAGCATGCCACCCCAACAACAGATCATGTCCTTCTAATGTCAACAATCTAGTATTTCTTAATGTTATCCATTCCCTAACCCACATCAGATTTGTAGCTTGGTAATACAACTCCCAATTAGGCAAACCAAATCCTCCTCTTATTCTAGCATCCTGCAAAAGTTTGAACTTTATTCTCGCTTTCTTACCTTGCCATATATATTTCAGCACAATTTTATTTAAATCTTCAAAGTAATCTTTTCCAAGCCTAACTGGAATTGTTTGGAACAAATATAAAATTCTGGGTAATATATTCATCTTGATTGTTGATATTCTCCCTATTATTGTAGATTTTCCCATTTCGCCAAATCTAGCACTATCTGCTGCTTAAGTTTGATATAATTATTCTCTTTTAGTGTACTGCATCTTGCTGTCAAATATATCCCCAGTTAAAACTAAAATCTTATGGTATCTCTGGACACCTACATAACTGGATAGAAGCATTCCTGTCAAACAGACAACAAATGGTCAATATTGGGAGCATCCTATCAAATTCTGTACCTGTCAACAGTAGTGTCCCCCAAGGCAGTGTTTTAGGACCAACTCTCTTCATACTCTACATAAATGACCTCTGTGATCATATTAAGAGAAACTGCATTCTCTTCGCTGATGATGTAAAGCTATTCAACACCACAGACAATACTACTACCCTCCAAAAAGACCTTGACTATGTATCAGAATGGTCAATCAAATGGCAACTTCAAATCTCAACAAATAGATGCTCTGTCTTACATATTGGCAGAAAAAATCAGAAAATAAAATACAAGCTAAATAGTCAAGACTTTGTTGAGGATCCAAACTTTGTCAAGGACCTTGGAGTACTCATCTCAAATGATCTAAGTGCTAGAGCCCACTGTAACTACATAGCCAAAAAGGCATTAAGAGTTGTTAATCTAATCCTACGTAGCTTCTTCTCTGGTAATATCACACTACTAACTAGAGCATACAAAACATTTGCTAGTCCTATACTTCAATACAGTTCATCAGTCTGGAACCCATATCATGTATCTGATATTAACACAATTGAAAAAGTCCAGAAATATTTCACAAGAAGTGTTCTCTGCTCCTCTGCTCATTGCAGAATACCTTATTGCAGAATACCAGACTTGAAACTCTAGACCTAGAAAACCTAGAACTACGCTGCCTTTGGTCCGATCTAAATATAGTATATAAAATCATACATTGCAATGTCCTACCTGCAAATGAATAATTCAGCTTCAATCATAACAATACAAGAGCACACAATAGATACAAACTCAAGGTTAACCGGACCAAACTTGATTGCAAAAAATACGACTTCAGCAACAGAGTGGTCAATGTCTGGAATACTCTACCTGACTCTGTGGTTTCTTCCCCAAACCCCAAAAACTTTAACCTTAGACTGTCTACTATTGACCTCACCCCCTTCCTAAGAGGCCTGTAGGGAGCGTGCATAAGCGCACCAATCGTGCCTACCGTCCCTGTCCCGTTGTTGTTGTTTTTCTTATAAGTATCTATCTCATGTATTCAAAACTATATTTATTCTTATACCTGTATCTTGTAAGCGATTGACAAATCAAATAAATACTAAAAGAACTTATTTTCCTAGGAGATAGGAGATTCTCCTGCCTAGGATGCAAGATGTGGAAGGAACTCTTGCAAGTTGTTTTTGGCCTTCATTAGCCTCGTCTCTAAAAAAGCAAGTAACATTTTTTTTGTCAGGCTTTCAATTGCTAATTGAAACACGAAATAGTTTTATTCGTTTTTCAATTTTGCTTTTTGTATTTCACATTGTGTTTATTGTTAACCACTATATTCAAACTGAGAATTTGGATTTAAGTAAATAAGCATAGGATTTTAAAATAAGCTGTTGGGATTTGATTTCCTTCATATAGTATATTCTAATTAATTTAATTCATACCTATGAAGGGAAGAGATGGCTGAATCAGAACAAATCTGTGACTGTGATTTGAATATGTGATGCAGTATGGACAAAAAAAATACTGATATTTGGGGTAGAAAATGTCAACTGTGAGTAAGTGCTATCCTTCTGTTCCCACAAAGGAAACAGAAGATAATTATTAAAATAACAGCAAACCATCTTTATATATTTCTGAAATGCCATTTTCAGTTTTTATTTTATCTGTAGCAAAGGGTGGACTAAAAACTGTATGAATGCCTCATGTTCTCAGTGGTACAAGTAGGAAAATATTGCTAGTTATCCATTTAGCGCAGCCACTACTAACAATGCTGTGCAAAATTGTGTCTGAGTGGTTGCTAATAGGCATGTAGAAGAACATATAATTACGGTACTAGCCATGATCTCTAACTCTGCACAGAAACACAGAAGCAGGAAAATATTCCCTGGGATGTACTAATTGATACCTTTGCTAAGCCACATCAGCCTGGCATGTGCCCTCCACAGATCCAGCCACAAATGTTATATGGTAATACACATACATACATCTTTAGTTCTGTTACAAATAAAAACAACTGCTGATGTTTAAGCACTTGAAGTTGTTCTTTTGGCATCAAATATTTAAACTGAACTAATCGAAAAGTGTCAGGCCTGCTCTGAAATGAATGTCTGAATGTAGCAAGTTGATGGTTGCTTTAAGGAAGTAGAAAGAACTAAATGGATAATAGATAAATAAATAGAATTCTAGTGATTTTTTTTAAAAGTATGTTTATATGCAAATCCATGTTGTGTAAAAATAATAACATGCATATTAATTGCTATTTGCCAACCCTATACAGACAATTGCTATCAATTACTGATATCTGTGTTTTTTTTCAATTGCCCCAAATATTCATTTGTTTTGTTTATAGCATCCTTAGCATCCTCATCCCAAAAATGAAAAAGGATCCCCAACCAAGATGGAATGCAAAAAATTATCTGGAAACAGGAAAATTAATAGTGTATTTACTAACTAGCAAGACTGAAACTCAATTCAAAGAATGCTGGAATGAAAAAATCCATATCTTTAAGGATAGACACAAATCTCTTTTCTTCTACTGATAGACTGACTATTGAAATTTGATGGAGTAGAGAACGTGGCTTCTCTGAAATGCTAATTTTGTCCCAATTTCCACTGTTGCAGCATGCTTCTATTTCTTAGATTGGCTTTTAGTGAACAAAAACAAACAAAAGAAAAAAGGCCTTCCAGATAAACACTTACTTAAAAACATAGAAGTGAAAAAGGAAGACAAAGAAAACAAAAATAGTTTTAAAAGGAAATTGGGGTTTTATGTATACCAGAGCATGTGAAATCTTAAGGAGAAATTGATGGTTTATATTGATGTCAGCTGTCAGCAACCACAAAGATTTTCTCAATCATGATAAATGTTAGCACTGCTTTATATACTGCTTTGGTAAAACCACACTTGGAATACTGTGTCCAGTTTTGGTCACCATCAACATCAAAAGATGTTGAGACTCTAGAAAAAGTACAAAGAGCAACAAAAATGATTAAGGGACTGGAGGCTAAAACAGTTCCATGGGTGTCAAACTCAATTACGTCAAGTGACGTCATATGATGTATCATGATGCTTTTTGCCTTTGTGCAGCTGGGGTGGGCATGACCTGTGCATGCATCTGGCTCGCGGGTCACCAATTGACACCCCTGGAGTGTAACATGGTAGCAGTCTTCCAATATTTGAGGGGCTGCCACAAAGAAGATGGGGTCAGCCTATTCTCCAAAGCACCTGAGGGCAGAACAAGAAGCAATGGATGGAAACTAATCAAGGACAGAATCAACCTAGAACTAAGAAGAAATTCCTGATGGTGAGAACAATTAATCAGTGGAATAGCTTGTTTTCAGAAGTTGTGGCTGTCCCATCACTAGAGGTTTTTAAGAAGAGATTGGACAGCCATTGTGAGAAGCATTGTAGGATCTCCTGCTTGAGCAGGGGTTGGTCTAGAAGACCAAGAAGATCCTTTCCAATTCTGTTATTCTGTCCTGTCATGTCCCTAAACTGATTCTTCAGGTCTTCCAGAAATCACTGTAATTGAGTCTCAACTTTGCTCTTGATCATCCTCTTTCCTTGCACCATTCTCCAGAGAGCTATATAGTCACATATACATATTAAGAATGATAACTTGATCCTGGTTATTTGTGCCTCCAATGAGAACTCTGGGTTGACTGATGATTTATTTGTTTTCATGGCTATCCATAGTATGCTTGGAGTCTTCTCCAGCACCAAATATTTAAAAAGCAGCAATGCTCTTTATAGGCTGGTTTTTCAAACTCCAGTTTTCACCTCCACAGATGGTTACAGGGAAAACTATAACCCTAAGGTAAAAGACAAATATGTTTTAAAAAGCAAGGCAATGTATGAATCGGTATATGAAAATAATACTATAGGAACAAGGATGGGTAGAAAAGTATAAAAAGGAATAATGAATAGTTCCAGTGGAATTTTTTCTACTTTCTCCAGTGCAGAAAAAATGCAACTATATTTTCTTTTATCCTATGATATATATTCATTTATTTGGCCTAATATATCTTGCTCCCTTTATATGCACTGCATAAAGTTGCTTACTTTGAAAGAGAATAGAAATTGTTATTTATATCCATATTTAATATTTTTCCAGACATACATTTGTACAAATGAAAGGAATATTTTAATTATTTATGAAATAGTGGCCAAATGGGAATAAAACTATCTTTAATTGTAAGGTTCTTCAAAACTCTTTTTTGCTGTGATTCAGGTGAAGGGGTTTTCTTTGGGGGAGGGGGGAGAAAAAGCAATCTCCAGAATATTTAAATAACATTAATCCAGAGACAGATCTTTATTTTTTCAACCTTTTGCCACAACTAGCCCAGCAGTTAATAGGAATTCAATCAATGTTTTATGATGTAATCAGCCTTAGGAAAAATGGACAATAAGCCAATTCATTATCAGTTCTCATTTCTTTAGAAAATGTGACCAAAATAAATTACTAATTGATCATTGTAACCAAATAGGGACATATGTATCTACTTGCCTTTCAGTCTCACAGGTACAATCTACATAGGTTACAACCTTCATAATATAATATTAATAGCATGTTATTGCTTACAAATTATCTTTAGTCAATTCTTGGTGACTTGCTAAAATAGAGTTCGCTTCAAAGGAACTTTATGTCACACAAAGAATTGCATTGAGGTATTTAGTTCATATCACAGGTAGACCTTTTTGAGACTCAAGATAATCTGCTGGACTAGATATAAGAGCTTTATATAGTATTTGAGGTTTTCAATGAAAAGATATACGTTATTCTTCAAGTGGCTAGTAAGCTTATAAAAAGAGTTACCAAGTTGGCCTCATTCAAAATCAAAGTGCAACATATTTTAAATAAATTTATTCAGAAGTGACAAGTCTTCTGTCAATAGTCATGTCTAATCCTATACATTCCTCTTTTTGATATCATGTATTATATAAAATTTAGTTTTGTTTAAAAAGTGAATGAGTAAGGAATGGGAGAAGAGATAAGAGACAAAGATTGTTTGACTTTTACCAGCCTTCTAAAATAAGTTCAAGGTGAATTTTTAAGAGTAAATATTATATTTTAGTGTCATGGAAGAATGCTATCACTCTCAGTGAGAGGGAATCTGGTGATTAAAAATTCTTTTTACACCTCTTAAACTCTCTTTAAATTCCTTGTGAGGGTGGAAGAGATCTTAAAACTCAGGGTCATCATCCTTTCTGGTAAATACTTTCCATTTAGAGTGAAAATATTCAAATTCCATGGCTTCAGGAATGTCATTGGGGGATAAAAAAAGAAAAGGTTTATCAGCTAGAGCAAGAAATTCCATCCTCTTCTTTTGAACCAAAGCCAATCAACTGATTAGCAAAGAGACCCTGTGCATTTGTGAACTTTGGGACAAGTCACAATGGAATGAACCAGAGACCAGGATCAGATGGCATATCCTCTATTACAATGCTTTTCTTCCAGTCTTTTCCTTTCACCAAAAGTTTCCTGTTTTCAGCTCCCCACAGTAGATGTATCTTTTTCTCCTGTAAATGTAGAAGGGCAGAACTGGATTCTGTTGCTCATTTTTACCAGGCACTTAACAACTAGATGTTAATTAGTTACACAATTTTACCCACTGGCTGGGTTTGTATAATAACTGTTACTTAGCCAACCTCATTTTAGCTTATCATGTGGTACAAACATACATTATAACATTTATCTAATGGAGTAAATTATATGTAAATGTCTTGTTACTGCTCAATCATAAATCATATGGATATTCAAAATAAGATTAGGGATCATGGCAATCCAAGACTGCAGAGCATACAACCAAATAAGATGTTAATGTTTTTTTTTCATTTTGAAGAAGAAATATTTGTAAGGTTGAAGTGATGAGCTGAAGCTTGCATCAGTAATTGGAAGGCACTGAAGGTGAAGGGCTAAGTAGAATTGCTGGGGGTGAAAAGAAAAGTATTTGAATCTCTGCCCTTTCCATGAGCAGCTGGTTAATCATAGGTATCAGCATTACCTAAAAGAAGGGTGCTGGCAGATAGAAGCTATCACAAGGCTGGCTTTAGGAAGCCAAAGCCATTTACCTGTGAGAGATTTAAAGCTTTTTCTTGTGTTATCCAATCACCACAGTGGCTATATAAATATATAGCAACATGGAAGATAGAAGCACATGTGTGATTGGATGACTAAAAGACACCATAAGTCTTTAATAAGGTTCTGCCAAAGTGGGCATTGCTCTGAACAGGCAAGGAATCGAATAAAATGGCAAGCTGGTAAGCAGCTCAGTAAAGAAACAGCCTGGGTAGCAACTTGGGCATTAATCTAGAACAGAGTTTTTCAACCTTGGCCACTTTGAGATATGAGGACTTCCTTTCCCACAATTCCCTAGCCAGCCATGCTAGGCTAGAAACACTGACTAGAGAGAAGCTGTTAAGACAAAATAAGGTCTATATGGATAACCAACAGAATTTTTTTTTTTCAACAAAGCTGCATCCTCTACTTTTAGTACCATCTTCTGTTGGAGGCTGGAATCCATTAAGGTTGAAAATGCTAAATCATGAATGCTAAATCATGTACATAAATTTTACAGCCATAATATACAACATTTGCCAAACTCTCTTTTTTTTTCTTTGAATAATTCATTGAAGTAATTGATATTTCTCACTGTGTATCACATGTTTTCAATAAATAATCCAATTAATGTTCCTGACATTCACAATCTCTATATAACCACTCTTTGGAAGCTTATCTAAATGTAAGTTGCACATAATTGGCGGGTGCACAGTGAATCCTTTCGTTGTTTCTCTGCTCTTCTGTTGCAGTTCAAGGCCACCTTCCCCTTCTCCAGTTGCTAGTTGACATTTAGAGAGGGGAAAAAGCAGCTAAAGAAGCTTGTGCAGCAATAGCAGAAGAGAGAGAGAGAGAGAGAGAGAAAGGGTAAAACAACAACACACACCTCCTTGTCCTGCTTTTCTGCTACATATTACTCCTTCCAAAATTCCATTGACTTAAAGAAACAGATGAGTATATATGTCCATGCACTGTAATTTTACCCACAATCTTTTTATCATTATTGTTGTTATTACAGCTGCACCCATTTCCAAAGAATGATGTCAAACCTTTGGATCTTACACAAGCACAGCTCTCTCTGTTATTCCTGAAAACAACCTGACCTTTTTCAAGCTTTCATATGAGCCTAAATAAAGAGCATCAAGGAGTCCATTTAATAAAAGTTAACAGAACTTTTAAAGCACTAGTATTTTTTTTCAAGATTGCTCAATAGACTGAAAAAAATGATGCTGCTTTCATAAATAGCAGAGGGGCCCTCTGCTCATTCAGAGTCTAGAATATTGTTTTGAAATCACTTCAAAAGACTACCTGGTCCAAATTGTAAGATGTTATGATTGTATCTTCCTTCAGAGAAGCTCAGAGCAGAAGAACAATTTTCATGATAAAAACTTCAATAAAGCAATGAAACTGAATGTAATAAATAAAATGATAATAAAAGTAGAGCAGGGGTGGGATTCTACCTGTTCCATCCGGCTCTGTAGAACCAGTAGCTCTGAACAGCAGCAGACATAGAACCGGTTCTATGTCTGCTGTTCTTTTGACCCACCCACCTACCTGGGCTCTTACCTGACCTTTGTTTCCTGCTTTTTCAACCTCAGCTGCAGTGCAAGGCACAGCTGTAATTGAAAAAGCAGGAAAAAAGTGCTTTTTCAAACGCTGCTTCTCTGCACACAGGGCTGCTCAGCTCTCCAGGCAGCAAGCTGATGATGATTTACAGGCATGTGCAGCGTGCAGGGAAGCACATCATAAATCACTGAACTGATAGTTAACCCTGTCGGATCCCACCCCTGAAGTAGAGCATTAGAATAAAAATAATTTCAAAAGACAGCATAGGATTGGGGTAGTTATTACTTTGCAAACATCCAAGTTATGCGACATATTAAATCCTATTAACTTTGTATATCATTTGATTACCACTAATTCAGTGCAAGAGTTCATACATTGCATAAAGCTGTTGGGTAATTTGGTTTGTTCTGATGTAGTATTTTGCATTAATCCAGTTCTCTTGGTTTCTAAAAGCTGGGTTTAAGGATGAAGAATAAGTGAGTCTATGAATCATTCCATAAATTATAGTTAAATGAAGCTGGTATGTATGGATTCAGTCCCAAAGTTTCTCTATCATCTCAGATATGGGAAAAGCGCAAATGAAGTGCAGTGCTGATAACACAAGTCCTTGGGAAAGATGCTTTTAATCAGGCAAGTTGGTGAAAGAATTACTTTATGTTGTCTTCTCTCCCAGGAATTCTAAGCATGCGTATGTGTGAGAGGGAGGGAGAGAACACCAAGACATTGCTTAATCATGATTCAATCACAATTGGCTTCCTTTACTACAGGGGTCCCCAACCACCGGGCCGCGGACCGGTACCGGTCCGTGGAACATTTCCTACCGGGCCGCCAGTTTGCTGGGTGCCACCATCTTGTTTGACGAGAAAGTGCTTCCGGGTGAGCTTTTCCGGTTGGAAAGCGGCGTTTGGGTGCTGAAAGAATCCTTGCGCCTTAGTTTCATCGAAGGGGGGGGCGGCTTCGAACGAAACTAAGGCGCGAGGATTCTTTCAGCACCCAAGGCAAGGCGAGCCGAGCGACCGTCCCGAAGCCGTCCCGAAGCGAAGCCCATCGACAAAGGTACAAAGGAGTTGAAGGTGGCGGGGAGAAGCGGGGGACGGCTGGCTGGCCGGTCGCTCGCCTCGCCTTGCCTTGTCATGCGTGCTGATGCCGGTACCGGGCCACGGATCATTTTGTGATGCCGATACCGGGCCGTGGCACAAAAAAGGTTGGGGGCCACTGCTTTACTATATCATTAAATCAAAACCCATAGTTTAGAAACCATAGTTTAGTGTTCATGGTACTAAATAGATTCATAGTGCCACCCACTCATATGGAGTCTCCTTAAAGAGAGTGGTAAGCTTTGCAAGCCCAGAAAGGCTGCCCACCCTATCATAAATATATTATTAGCATTCAAGTTCCATTTAGAGAGGCACATCAACTTCAACAAAACAGCCCAGAGATTTTAACTTTATTGACTGCTGCATTATTCAGAGTTTAGCTGCCCCTCATTAGTATCATATGGCTTTGTTGTATATCTTACTTTCTATGATAATAATAGAACAATAATGATATACATAATTATAATGCTGTCTTCTTTATTCTTCACTCTTTTTTCATACTACATCAGACTCCCTACCCTTCTAAGAATGATGATTGGGTCACAATTCTTTTAAGCATTGTTTTTTTAAAAAAATCATAATTTGTAGTTGGGCATTTTTTCTAATTTTTATCAAGTTTATCGATATAGTTGTTTACTGCCTAAAGGGTACCTCCACTTCAGTATTTTACAAAACCTGGCTAGGGATTGGTTAGGGATCTGATGAATCTTATATTTTTGCTTGTTTTAGGGAGCTGAGTCAATGTACTGTAGTTGTGACCCTATTTGGTTTACTGGAAGTGGCTACAAAGCTAGCATTTTCCTCTGTTTGGCTGTGGTTTTGCATACTTAGTAAGCAGACTGTTTTTCCATTAGCAGAAGCTCTTGTCTCACCCTGAATGATCTGCCATACTCTCCACGCTTCATAGATCCTGTGTCTTGTTCCCAGAGTTTATCTTTTCTTATATGTTTAAAATTTACCTCCTCTCCCATCCAGCTGCCATAGCAACATGCAATTATGGTCATAGTTATTAGAAAAAGCACCTGATGACAAAATTACCTACATGCTAATAGCATTTTGGAGTCACAACTCTTTGGGGCTTTTAAGTGAAAGTTGGCAAGCCTTAGGGAGTATTTCAGTGTGCTTTGATTTTCATATTTTACTGTTTAATAATCAATCTTTCATTTCAAAGCTTGCTTTCATAAAAAGTTTTTGCAGCCCATAAGATTCACAAACACAGGTGTTAAAATCATGGATATTGATGGCATTAACAATCTATTGCATTTCTTTTTGAATGGAGGGGTAATACGTATTGTAGGTTTAGGATCACTGTACATTCTGTACACTGTATTAATTAGCTGCATTGATTGTCTATAGAGTTCCATGCATGTTATCTGTATTTCATGTCTCCTTAAGTGAATAGGACAATGGGCCAGATTCACACTGCTTTCTGATAAATGCTTAAGTGTTTTAATGTTTTGGTGACAAGAACTATGATAGTTGGTACTATCTTCATTATTTTCTTATAATGAGAAGGCTTGATTCATTTAATCTGGTTGTAAATTTGACTTTTCCCACTGTTGTCCAAAGCAAGATTTGCAGGGAAATGTCTACTACATAAAAAAAGAAAAGTCGTTCTGATTTCAGTTAATAAGCTTGAATCTACTTTAGCCCTTTATTTCAGATGTCTCTAATGTCACAAGTGAAAATATTGATGAGTTAATAACTGTACTGACCAAAAACCCCTGGTCTCTGTCAAGTGTTTATCTGTAATCAATGCCCCTGAAGAGAAGAAACATGAACAACAGAGCAAGCAGGTTGTGTGTCAAAGAAAGGCCAAGAGGTGAGAATGAATTCTGGAAGGAACAAAGCACACCCCAAAGGCAGCAAATTAGCTGGCTCAGCCATGTGTAACTGTGAATAAAGAAAAAAGAAAAAAAATGAGCCTCAGAATTGGACTTCAAAGATAAGAGACAATTAATCAGACCCCATTTATCTATAAGCAACTTGGCATCTGCTTGGAATCATTTGAAAAACTGAAGAGAAAAAGAGAATTGGAAGGTGATTTTTTTGCTTTTATAAGGTGAAGATAGAATATTGAATAAATCCGAATTCATGAAGAGCACTGAAGAAAATTAAATAATATGAAAATCTACACGTTAGGGCAGTGTTCTTCGCAAAGCTAGATGGGGAATTCTGGGAGTTGAAGTCCATACTTCTTAAAGTTGCCAAGGTTGAGAAACACTGTGTTGGAGTAACTCTTGGTTACAACAAATATGAAAAGGAGAGGGAAGAACAGTAATTAATGCTCTCCCTGATGTCTTCCTACTTCATTCTATCTCTGTGATGTGGAATAAGAACATGCAGTTGCATCTCTCCCTTTGTTATGCATGGTAGAACAAGCACCCCAGAGATCCCCAAGCCTTATTGCTCACTGGAGGACTTCTTTCTCTGAAATAATGGAATCAGGCATCTGGCCTCATTTATGAACACTGCAGAACAGAATATGCAATATAATATAAATATGTAACACATATGTTTATTAGTAAGCCCAGTTGCCTGATTCCATTATTTCAGAGAAAGAAATCCTCCAGTGAGCAATAAGGATTGGGGATCTCTGCGGTGTCTGCATAGCTTGTTCTACCATGCATAACAAAGGGAGAGATGCAACTGCATGTTCTTATTCCACAACACAGAGATAGAATGAAGTAGGAAGACATCAGGGAGAGCATTAATTACTGTTCTTCCCTCTCCTTTTCATATTTGTTGTAACCAAGACGGCATAAAACCACATCATATGTGGCATCCCCTCCACGGAAGCAGAGCTCACTGCTATCCTTAACCATGTAAATTCTTATGGCATTTATCTTTTTTCCCCCCAAATTGCAACTTTGTGTAATTGGCTTCCCCTCTTGGACTAATTATACTGCCTCTGGAAAACATTTATTGTTCAGCCTATTAGCAGAATATATTTTTAAACTTTATACTATATGAAATATCATTTAGAAATTTAAGAAAATTTAAATCTAAGGAAATACAACAGAACACAGATGTGCACAATGTTCTATGCATGAACCAGTCCATGCAGTTGATAGATGCATGAACTGAAAACTGTGTTTTGGATACTTTGCCCCATAAACTGAGTAAACAGGGTATTTTAGGGGGTACAGACTAAAATGTAATAATTCCAGCCAAAAATTATTTGGAAAGATAGTGGAGAAAGCCAAAATAGCCAAGTCATGATAGCTAGGGTAACCAAAGGCTTATTCCATGCTGGAAGTTACTGATTAAATACAGGGAGGGGGCGACATGCACCATTCAAGCCTTACCTGGGATTCCCTCAGACTTTCTTTAATGTCAAATGCACAACAACCAACAACCAAAACATTCTTGGTTTTGTTTCTGCTAAACTACAGTGACCCAAAATAGTTTGATTGAATTTCTATTACCTAATGATTTTGTTCCAACTTTGAAACATGATGTGTGTGTATCTTTATACACACAAATATATATGCATGTAGAAAATTGTGTGTGTGTGTGTGTATACTGTATACACATACATACACACACACCATTTCCTGCACATCTTTAACAATGCTCAAGTTTCATTAGAAATTCTTTATATGAGATGTGCTCTCAGTACAATGTAGTAGTTAAGAGAGAAGTTCACAATCTTAAAACAAAATAAATTATTGTATGGAGAGAAATTTCTAGACAGTATAAATGCTTCATGGCCAATGAATCACTCACATTATACATGTCAAAGGTATCAGATACAGAAGTTATATCCAGGAGTGGGATTCAAATTTTTTAACAACCAGTTCTGTAGGTGTGGCTGGGTGGGCATGGCCATGTGACTGGGTGGGTGTGGCTTCTTTTTTTGCAGCAAACACCCCCCCCCCCCATGTTTTTGCCTTCCCGGCCTCAGGGAAGCCTCCTGGCGTATTTGCTCCCAGGAAGCTTTCCTAGGGTCCAGGAAGGCAAAAAACAGCAAAAAAAAAACAACAAAAAAAAAACACCATGCTCCATTTTTGGGCCTTCTGGGCCTCAGGGAAGCCTCCTGGGAGGCATATTGGCAAAAAATGGAGCCGGGGGGGGCATGCAGCACCTCCCCATGCTCTGTTTTTGGGCTTTCTGGGCCTCAGGGAAGCCTCCTGGGCAAAGCAGTAAGACAGCAAGGGGGATTCTGGCACAGCTGATCATTGGAACAGCTGATCATCAGGAGGGGGGAAAAAGAAATACCTTAAGGAGTGACTGGGCAGGGGAGAATGCAGTCAGCGATGTTGGGCATGCATGCGATGTCACGCATGTGCAATAAGTACTGACTGGGTGGGAAGGGGAGGGCGGAGAGGGGCAGGGCCAGCCAGGGGCACGATTTGCCGGTTCTCCGAACTGCACAAAATCATAAAAACCAGTTCTATAGAACCTGTGTGAACCTGTTCTCAGTCACCAGAAAGCATTACATGTACATTACAAAACTTTTCCAGGAATTCAGTGTCTTCTGTCTTGAAAATTATGAAATCTGGAGAACAGGGAGAGTTTGCAAGAATGTATTAGTAAGGCTAATCTGGGATGCAGAAATCCATGTGAGTGTCTTCAAGAAAGCTAACATTTTTGCTGCTATGAATGATCATCCAGATCTTTACAGCCAAGATATCAATGTTGACATTTAGTGGATAAATAGATTTTCTCTCTGACACAGCCCAGAAATGGTAGCCTTAATTTCTGTTACCAAGGTCTTTTCCTTACTTGTTCCAAACTAACATATAAACTTGCCCCATTCTTCTTTTTATTCTGTTGAAATTCTTTAGCTGCTCCAGTTTTAAAGCAATGTTCTATCATTCAAGCTGACAGTAACCCATTTCAAAGTACAACAGTCACTGTTGGCCACTTCAGACTGGTATAAACATATTTTGCCCCTGCCTGCTGTTCTTCCTCCCTCCCTGCATTTGTTGCCCCCCACAATACCAGGAAGCTTTATGTAGCCCACTATTTACTTCACTTTATTGTCATTGCACCTTGTACAATGAAATCAAACACCATCTTCAGTGCACATCATGACCATGAAAATAAACACAAACACACATCCTTCACCCTCCACACATTGAACCAAATAACCCCGACACCTCACCAACACTGCACTATACAGCAGAATTCAAAAGAGCTACTGCCCTGGGATAGAAGCTGTTTTTCAGTCTATTTGTCCTTGTTTTTATTATTCTGTACCGTAATAGTTTAAAAAAGGTAATAGTTTAAAAAAGGGGTTCCCAGGATGAGATGAATCTTTGAGAATGTTTTGAACTTTCTTAAGGCAGTGGGAGCAATAAAGCTCTTCCAAAGAGGGGAAAGGGAAACCAATGATCTTCTGGGCAATGATGTTAACCTCCTGGAGTGCTTTCCTATTTGCCACTGTGAAATTGGCAAACTATACAGAGGTGCAGTAAGTTAAAATGTTCTCTATGGCGCAGCAGGAAAAGGTTACTAACAATTTTTCATTCAGTTGTTGTTTTCTGAGAAGTTTCAGGTAGTATAATCTCTGCTGGACCCTTTTGACCAATGCTGCAGTGTGAGCACCCCGGGTCAGGTCCTCTTTTTTAGGGTAACACCCAGAAACTTAAAACTGGCCACTTGCTCCACTCAGTCTCCATTGATAAGCAAGGGCTGGATGTCTGATCTGCTCCTTCTATAGTCCACTATAAGCGCCTTGGTCTTATTGGTGTGGAGGACCAAGTTATTGTCTCCACACCACGAAAGCAAACGGTTCACCTCATCTTGGTAGGCAGACTCATCCCGCCCAGAGATAAGTCCCACCACTGTTGTATCATCTGCAAATTTAGCAATAGTATTATTGGCGTGAGTGGGAACGCAGTCATGCACATAAAGAGTATCGAGTAAGGGACTCAATACACAACCTTGTGGTGTACCAGTGTTAAGAATAAGGGCTGAAGAGGTATGATTACCTAATCTGACCCTCTGTGAGTGGCCAGGCAGGAAAGCCACAATCCAAAGGCAGATTGAATTAGAAAGCCCAAGGTCCAGAAGTTTAGACACTAGTCTGTGTGGAAGAATTGTGTTAAACGTACAACTAAAATCCACAAAAAGCATCCTCACATTGGTTTCCGGTTTGTCGGCTTCGCGAGCGGCAGGGATTTGTGAAGCTGCGCAATCCCTGCCGCGCTAGCCGTTTTGGGGCTCCGACCCAGACGGGTGCAGAGCTAGGCTGCCCTGCAGGGGCAGCTGAAGGTAGGGGATCCGGAGAAGGGTTTGGGGGTGTTGCAGACCCCCTCCCGGCCGGCAGAACCCCCTTTTCCCAGGGCGGTGCAGCGGCGGTCTGTAATGGCCGCCACAAAGAAGCTGGCAGCCGGGTAAGAATGCACAGGAGGAAGTGGAGAAAGTGCTTGAGAGGAGAAAGTCTTTCTTGGTTCCTAGGACTCTAAGACATATTTAACAAAATTCCTGAAAAGTATGACTTTCTGAATGATACCTTCGAGAAAGAGGAAAAAAGCGGCAGTTTAATGGTGCTGAAAGGATAGCTTACCCTCTTTTTTTACGGAATAAAAAGTGAACATTAAGAAACCTATTTTTTTTAGGTGAAAACTGGCTCTAAGCGGTGAGTGGGAAAAGAGAGGACTTAAAAAAAAAATTTGTATGCTAAGACTTTGTTGGAGGAGATGCCTTAAGGATTGAAAGACTAAAATATATTGTAATAAGACTTTAAGAAACAGATTTGGACTTTCCTTTTCTTTAATTGATACTACCCCAGGAGGAGAGAGTGGGAACTCTGTCTTGGTTTGGACTGACTGAGAACTTTGGGATTGTCTTATTTTTCCTTTGGAATATTTTGGCTGTTGTAAGAGAAAAGAAAAGAAAAGATTTATAATGGCTTCTTCTATCGAGGAACTGAGAAAAGACTATGAGCAAGCAAAACAAAATGGTAAAGCTGGTTTGAAAGAAGCCTTCCTTTTTTTTTAGAAATGGCGCTTATTAATTATCAACAAACATTGCAACAGATGAAGACAGCAGAAGAAGAACAAAGAAAGGAAGCCATCTTTAATAAATCTCAGAACTCGACCAAGAGGGAAGGAAGAGGAAAAAGAAGAGAAATAAAGGACTTAAGATTTAAAAAAACATTTAAGAAAGGGAAAAACAAGGTGCAAAATCAATATAAGGATGGTAAACAAAAGGGAAGAGGAATGCGACAGAGAAGGGAAGCCAGTAAGGCAGAGGCTAGAAGAAGGGGGGCTAGAAGGGGAGCTAGAAAGGTTTGTTGGGGGAAGAAAGAAAGAGAAAAGGTGGAGAAAAGTTACAAAGTTTTGAAATTAAATGAGAAAAAAGAAATTTTTTTAGGGATAAAGGATAAGTATAATTTCTTCAAAGAGATTTTGCAAGGTACATAAGATGACATTGTAGTATTGTATCAGAAATAGAAAATTTAAATGGTTTGAGAGTTGATAAAAGATTAAAATGTTGGAATGTTAATAATGATTGGTTTGAAAATATAATATGAGGGGAGATTTAGAATATTAAACTTTAATTAAAGAGTTTATTAAGATTATGGTATTGATGTTATTATAAAACTTTCATTATAGTATTTTGTTTTTAATATTTAAATCTATTGCTTAACTAGGTATTTAATTGTTTTAGATGTATTATTCAGTTAGAATGTACCAAGCAAAATCGGATTGGGTATTTTAAAGATTAATTTGATTAATTTAGTGGGGAGATAGAAAGGCATCATACTCTGATTAGTGATTTCAGGAGAAATTTCTTTCTTTTTAAAAGGAATGAGACAAAGGTATAATAGAGAATGGACAAAAGATATAAATATAATGACTCAAATTAAGATGATTAATTAAGATAGAATCAAGAAGAGTGAAATATGTGGAGAAGTTAATATAGAAGACTTAGAATGGTAAATAAAATAAGTAATGATATGTAAGATGAGCCTGAATATAATTGAAGTCCATGAAAAGAGAGATACCTGGGTCCAAGTTACTTTCAAAAAGATCTTTTATATGTTTTGTGTGTTGTGTGATTATGTTGTTTTTTTGGGGGGGAAATTAATAAAACCTTGTAGAAATATAGAATGAGAATAATGGTAACTAAGTCAGAAAGAAGTAGATGAAATAATAATAATAAAATTGAATAAGAGTGAAGAGAAATAAAGGGAAATTGGATAAGAGGTTTTTGTATGTTTATATGGAAATGGTTTAAAATAGAATTATAGTTTACCTGACTTGTTAAATTTATAATGGAAAAAGGTTTAAACATGTAATGGAAAATGATGACTTGTGTGTTTTGAAAATTAATAAAACTTGTTTAAAAAAAAAAAAGCATCCTCACATAGCTCCCCCTCCCCCCCTGCCGTTCTAGATGAGTCAGAGCAATGTGAAGAGTGATTAGAAATTGGGGGACAATACAGATACCTGGCTGTGACTGAGAGAGCACAATAAGTTGTGACAACAACCTCAAGGAAGTGGAGGAAGAGCCACTGCCAAGGCAACAATTCAGTAAGAGCATTATGAATCCAAAGGAAGAATGGAATTTGATACTTGACCTTCCCTAATTCTTTTTGGGATAAAGGAGGGTGGAGGCACATTCAGAGTTGCAAGATTTTGTTTTTGCAACCCTATTTTAAAAGTTTTCTATTCATGACTTTGGTGTTCAAGTCTGGTCTACCTCAAAGGGTTGACAGAAAGCCAGCTTTCCCCTTCTGTTACACTGCTCCCCCAGCCCCTCTATCAACTGATTAACAACTCGGATTTGTCAGCAGCTTCCGTGAACTTTCCTAACTACAAAGTCAAGAAGCAGTGCTAAACCCACTGTCAAAAGAAACTCTGCGAAGAGCAAGTCATCGCTGGGGGAACTGTGCTGTGAAGCAAGGGCTATTATATCTGACTGGGAAAATATGAGAAGACACTAAACAGCAGCAAAGAATTTGAGGTTTTAGCCCAGCAACTTCTATTTCTTCCTGATGAAAATGAAACAAAAGCAGCTTATCTGTGTGTGTGTTGGAGACAGGAAGCTGTCAAGGAGGAGAGAGAGCACTTCAAAAGGGACTGCAAACATTTTGTGAATGAGTGTGTGTGCATGCTTTAGTGCAGAAACTGGAAAGAAACACATTGCCTTATTTTTTACAATTGAAAAATGGATCCGTGTTTTCTCTCCTTCTCTTTGTGGCTGGAAAAGCCTAGCTGGAGAAGGAAGTTTGCTTTATTCCTTGGTCTAGCCCACTGGTAGTAAAAAGGAGACTGAAAATGTTAAGTTTGGAGAATAAGGAGACCAGACATCTGACCAGTGACTTCAACTCTTTAATAATAACAGGAATCAGAATGGAACAGAGCAATACTATGGGCAGCAGTAACCCTTTTATAGGGTTAGCTGCTGCCTTATTAACCAATGAAAATGTGCAACAGGTTCCAACTACTGACCAATAAGGACAGTCCCAAAAGTGGCCAATCAGGGACTGGTTCTGGCCCAATCCCAAGTTGTTGTACAAGGACCAATCAAGTGTGCAGGTTTTCAACCCCTAATTTGCATTTAGGTTATTCACTTTTATTGATTCACAACACCCCTCCCCCTTGGGTTCCGTTTGAGGGGAGCTGTGATAAAATCCTCAAGATAGGCAGGCCGTTTGGTCTTCCTGGATGATTTCCGAGGCTCCACCGGGTTTTGTCCAATGTCCGGTTCCGGTGGAGCATTTGGATGACCATTGTTAAGTTCTATTTCGCTGCACGGCGATTCTGTGCTGCATTCACTGTGGTTGTCTCTGCTGCTGCGTGTTTCTTCGGGGTTTTGCAGTTCGTTTTCCCCCGTATTAAAGTTCCCTGAAAACATCAACTCCCTCCCCACTTCACGTCCCGGTGCTTCGCTGGGCTGTAGGGCTCCCGTTGACCTGCTATTAGTTGTATCAAAGTCAATTCCCTCGATACTCCCTCCCCCTTGAGTTGTTGAACCGGGGAAGTCATGGCCGCTGGGTGGTAATCTCGATCGGAGTTGGTCTATGTGGCGTTTCCACACCCTCCCATCGTCTGTTAGCAGGCGGTAAGATCTAGGCCCGGTGAGGTGGGTAACGGTTGCGGGTATCCATAACGGGTCGCCGGAAAAGTTTTTTGGCAAAAATTAAATCGCCTACCTTAAATTCCCGGCATTTGCTGCTGGAGCCGACAGGTTTTTCTGGTGTGAAAGCGGGGTGGAGCCGGTCAAGGTGCGATCGTATTTTCTGCCCCATAAGAAGTTCAGCGGGTGTTTTGTTGGTCACGCTGTGGGGCGTGATGTGCTGCAATAAGAGGATTCGATTGATTTTCTCGTCGATGTTGCCAAATTCCATTTTATGCAGGGTCTTTTTCACAAATTGTACCATGCGTTCTGCACGTCCATTCGCCGCAGGGTGCGCGGGCGAGGTCAGCGCATGGCGGATGCCCTGATCAGCCAGATATTGTTCAAAGGGCAATGCAGTGAACTGCGGGCCGTTGTCCGAGACCAACACGTCCGGAAACCCGTGCATGGCAAATAGTCTGTTTAATTTATTAATAATTGAGTCGGTAGTAGTTGTGTGCATTCGATGAATCTCGAGCCAGTTGGAATAGGCGTCGACAGTAATCAGGAAAGTGTGACCTTTGGTAGGCCCCGCAAAGTCAATATGAATACGGGACCACGGTCCCCTCAGTGTTCCCATTCGGTTGGGCTTGCTTTCGGTGGGGCGTTGCTGGCGTCCTGACAGCGTTAGCACGTAGCGACCCAGGCCTCGATTCTTTTGTCGATTCCCGGCCACCAAGCGTAGCTGCGTGCGAGTGATTTCATCCGCACAATGCCCGGATGTCCCTCATGCAATACCGCCAGCACAGTCTGTTGCAATTTGGCAGGGATTACGACTCGATTGCCCCACAAGATACAGCCTTTTTGGGAAAACAGCTCGGTTTGGCGGGCTTTGAAGGCGCCCATTCAGGTGCAATTTGGTCCGTCGGCCACCCCGTTCAACCCAGCGTAGTATGTGTTGCAGGACTGGGTCACGTTTCGTTTCAAAAGCAATGTCTCTAGCCGTCAAGGGTGGTGCCTGTAGAGTTTCAATCTGTAGTGTTGAGAGGGTTGGGGCTGGATCCACAACAGCGTCTGGGAGCGGTGTTCTGCTCAATGCATCGGCGTGGAGAATCGATTTCCCCGGGCGGTGCTGCAAAGTGTAGTTGTAGGCTGCCAGGAATTCAGACCAACGGGTCATTCTGGGGGACAATATATACGGGGTTGGTTTATTACCCGCAATGATCCCCAGTAGCGGTTTATGATCAGTGATTATTGTAAATGCACGGCCATAAACATATTCGTGAAATCTTTTAACTGCAGCAACAATAGCTAAAGCTTCTTTGTCCAGCTGACTATAATTTCGTTCAGCTTTAGCTAAGGTTCGCGAAAAAAACGCGATGGGGACTTCTGCTCCGTTTGGTAACACGTGGGCCAGAATTGCCCCAACCCCAAAAGGTGATGCATCACACGTGATAGTGAGCGGCAGAGTCTCGTTGTACTGCATAAGTACTGAATCAGAAGTTAGCAATTTCTTTACTTGTTGGAAAGCATGTTGTTCCCGTTGTCCCCAAACCCACGTTGCTTTTTTGTCTAATAGTCTATGCAATGGTTCAGCTACTGTTGCTTTGTGGGGTAAAAACACATTATAGAAATTGATAAGTCCAAGGAACGCCTGTAGGTCTGCCTTGTTCCTAGGAGTGGGTGCCTTTTTAATTGCTTGTAATTTGTCTTGGTGGGATGAATTCCTTGGCTGTCCAGGAGGTATCCCAAAAATTCTACTTTTTCGGTACATAAGTGGCATTTATCTTTTTTTACTCTGAGGCCTGCATTTTGGAATCTTCGTAAAACCTCTCTGAGTCGTTTTTCTAAGATGTCTTTGTTAGGTGCGGCGATGAGTACATCGTCGAAATATGGGACAACACCTTTTATCCTTGTAACAACCTTTCCATTAAGCTCTGGAAGATTCCAGGGGCGCTTACTCGAGTGGAGCCGGTTGCATTTAAATGCGCCCCTATGTGTTACGATCGTTTGCGCCTCGGCTGTGGTTGGGTCTACAGGCAATTGTTGATACGCCTGGGCTAAATCTAGTTTGGCGAAAACTTTCCGCCGCCCAGAGAATGGAGTAAGTGTTGCACTACAGGTACTGGATAAGCACTTTGCTGCAGTGCGTGGTTTAATGTGGCCCGGTAGTCTCCGCAAATTCTTAGGGACCCATCAGGCTTGATAGGCGTTACTATTGGGGTTTCCCAACGGGCGTGGTCGGTGGGTTCCAGTACGCCCTGCGCTATCAGCTTATCGAGTTGTTCGTCGATTTTAGGCTTTAAGGCGAACGGCACCCGGCGGCTTAAGGCGGATGGGTGCTATTTCAGGGTTCAAGTTAAACGAGATTGGGGTCCCCTTATACTTGCCTAGTCCATTCGCGAAAACGTCTTGGAATTCTTGCATGAGTGCTTCCTCCCAATCGACGCTTTCGGCCTTGTGGACTCGGCTACAGTGATTCCGGCGGCCTGAACCATTGCAGGCCTAGAAGACTAGGCCTGTCTCGATCCACGACAGTCAGTGGTAGTGCGACGGTGCGGTCCTTGAATGAGACCTGGAATCTGCGGGACCCAACGACAGGAATTCGGTTGCCCTGATAGTCTTTGAGTATAACCCTCTGAGGGTTAAGGTCTTGGCGGCGAATCGTTGGAAGGAGCTGTTGGAGCGTTTTCCACAACACCATAGAGAGGGAAGATCCCGAGTCTACCTCCATCACGCAAGGTTTGTTTTCGATGGCGACCTTTACTCGGATTTTCCGGCATCAAGGGATGTAGCGTGGCCTATGGTGATTGTTTGGTGGGTCTCTTCCTGCCTGGTTTCCTCACGCCTGGTGGAAGTGGTGGACGGCTTGTTTCTGTAGGAGTGGTTCACTTTTTCTCGGTGTGTGCCGAAGAATCCGGAAGACTGGAATTCGGCCTGTCGGGGTTTGGAGTTCTGTTTGCTTCTGCAAACCTTTGCGATGTGACCGCGTCTCCCGCAATGGCGGCAAAGTGCGTCAAGGAATTTGCAGCCGGATCGTGGGTGATTTGCTCCACAGCCGCCACACGGTCGAAATGAGTGTTGTGAGGACTGCTCTCTCTCCGTTCGAAGTCGGTTGACCTCTTCCTCATCGCTGTCGGACGGGGACTCTAGGTCTTTGTGGTGAGTTGATACCGGGTGTCTCTCTGAGCGAGGCGAGGTATCAGTGGTGAGTTTACGTAGCGGTGCGTTGTTGCGGCGCATTTGGGCTGCTGACTTCTTTGTCGCCTCTGCTGCCGAGGCTTCTTTAAGGGCATCGGTGAGGCTGATGTCCCCCTTAGCCATAATTTTGCTCTGGATAGCGCCGTCTTCTAGGCCCAGAACCAGGCGGTCCCGGAGGGCTTCTTCCAAGTCGGCGAACCCGCAGAGGCCTCCTAGGTTCCGGAGGTCCGCGATGTAATTGGCAAGGCTTTCACCCTTCCGTTGGTCCCTCTGGTAATATTCGTGTCTTCTTACTAGGGTTGAGTACGGAGGCGCGTAGTGAGCCCGTAGTAACGGCTCGAGGACGTCCCAGTCCATTTCTTTTACCTCTGCTGGCTTGGCAAGCGACTTTGCCATTTTAAACACGGTTGGCCCACAATGCGTTAGAAAGATAGCTCTTTTTTTGCCGGTTGTTGCATCTTTCAAATTGTTAGTTTCCAGAAACATCTGGAACCAATCCATGTAGGCATCCCAGTCTTCGGTCTCTGGATTGAATGGAGCGGGTGGTACGGCACCGCTGGCCATGTTGCCATTGATGGTGCGTGTTTGACCACGTGCTCTGTAGGTTGCTCTGTAGGTTTAGTCAGCTCTTCGGTCTCCGCATCCCACCTTCGTCGCCAGTGTTAAGTTTGGAGAATAAGGAGACCAGACATCTGACCAGTGACTTCAACTCTTTAATAATAACAGGAATCAGAATGGAACAGAGCAATACTATGGGCAGCAGTAACCCTTTTATAGGGTTAGCTGCTGCCTTATTAACCAATGAAAATGTGCAACAGGTTCCAACTACTGACCAATAAGGACAGTCCCAAAAGTGGCCAATCAGGGACTGGTTCTGGCCCAATCCCAAGTTGTTGTACAAGGACCAATCAAGTGTGCAGGTTTTCAACCCCTAATTTGCATTTAGGTTATTCACTTTTATTGATTCACAACAGAAAAGGTCTGGAAAGCTTCTCCAAAATTTATTTCTATACAGTAAATACAGGAAAGAGACCGTTTGGTATAGTGGTTAAAACATAAGGCTCAAAGTCTCAAAGCCAAATGGGGAACTTTGGGCCAGTCACTTGTTCTCAACCATAAAAAGGAAGCAAAGGGAAACAATTCTGAAAAATCTTGCCAAGGAAAGCAGCAGAGACTTGTTCACGTAGTCTCTTGGAATTGGACACGATTGATTGGAAGAAAAAAAAAAAGCAGAAGTACAGAGACAGACCAAACCAGCACACCTGACATGTAAGTCAGAGCCTACACATTCAATAACAAGCCAGAACACAGGATCAGGATAGGGACTGGCAATGGGGGCAGCACATTTTATTCTAGTTTAGTTTTTGCCAGCTCTTGCATGGATGAATACTGAGCTCCTAAACAAAACGCAGAATAGAAATCTAACAAATATCTAAATGTAAATCACACATTGAATCTTGTCGTCTTCTTTTTTTGATAATGATAAGCATAGGTCAGATATCCTATGGATATGTGGTCTTAATACTAAAAAGTCTCCAGCCACTAGAAATATTGTTGAGAATGATAGTGAACTGATGCCAATCCATTCCTTAAAACATGGTTACTTGAGCAGGCTTGAGGATCTCAGGGAAATGGAAAACTGATGAGACATCTACACTGTGCATAATATTAAGATGCTCTCTCCAGGTCTTCTTAATTAATAAAAAATTATAACTCTTTTATAAGAGTTATTTTGCAGATAGCATGGCTATTTCTGTACTACAAAACTAAGGTTAATACAGATTTTAAAAATCATTTTATTAAATATGCCATACCAAGAATATGGAATAGATAAAAACTTGGTTTGTAGATCAAGATTATTATATGCATAAACATGGAAAGGTTTGACATTACCTGTAGGGGAGGAATGGATTATGAACATGATGATACTTACTGAGATGGCCAAATTGACATGTTTGCTCAGAGAAAAGAATAAATGTAACATTGACAGGAGCCCCCCTGTAGACTTTTTTGCATGGAACAAAAAATAAACTCATGATTTATGGCTTTGATGACTAGAAAAAATAGATTATAAAAAATGAAAGTCATGCTGTAAACAATAGAGTAAAAGGTGTGTTTGCATGTGTGTGTGTGTGCATATTTATAACTGCTGTAAAGAACATCAAAACTACTTCTTTATATTTTCAATCTTTTTTCTGTATTTTTCTCTTGTCTGTTCTTTCTTTTTTCTTTATTCCACATATTACTTTCTGTTAGTTTTTCTCTTTCTGTTTAACATTTTAATAAAGCTAAACATATAAATAAATAGTCACCCAGATTAGAAAAGGCTAGTATTATATAAATACTTGCAAACAGGGTCACAGATCTGATGAGGATGGAGTCAAGTCTCGTGTTGAACTGGAAGCTGCATCTGGACTTTGTGCTTAAGGTGGGGGAAAAAAAGAAACTTTGACTTTGGATTGTACTGATTTAGATAGATTTGTTGTTATAAAAATGGCTAGTTTATACTATTACGTAAAAGTAAAAAGTTGAGATTTGATGTTACTGTTTTATTCTACTGCACCAGGAGAATTGGGAGTCAACACCTTTTTTCTCTCTTCTTTTCTACATTTCTCCTTTCCCCTTTCCCTCTGTTATTTTTCCTAATATTTACTTTCATATTTTTGTATTTTATATTATTATAAACTAATAAAAAAACTGGAAATATGCTGAACATATGCTGCTATTCCTAGGATTATAAATTCCAGATTGCCCCAGTTCTAATTGTGAGTATTTAACTGCTCAAGAACTCCCATGTTCAAGCAATGAGTGTTGTTGCTGGTGTCAGCATCCCATTGTGCTAGGTTTCCTTGTTAGGTATGTGTAATAATGAGGAGATATAGGGCTCACTCCACCTTCCAATCCCTGATATATTTATGTTATGGTTGAAAATCATGACTGGATCCAAAGACATATAGCCATATGACAGCAGAAGTCTGTTATAAAGCAAGGTTTTTTCATATTGACAAGCACAAGAAATGCCAGCAATGTAGATTGCTTACCTTTTTTACAGAAGGAGAAGGGATTTGTATTTCAACATAAAATTGGTTTGCATTCTTTATTGGTTGACAAGTGTACACTCTGTATGCAGCTCTTGACCAGGAAGGACAATTGTTTGTTTGCTGGCTGGCTGTTCTCTGTGAGAGTGCTATAAATTTGCAATCAAGTAAACATACTTGTCCCTATCATTTCCTTGTATGTTTAGAGATCTAGAAATTTTCAGAATAACCCATTTAATCCTTGCTGCTTTCTAATTGAGGAATGAGAAGCATTAGGCAACAGAAAGGACAGTTTTCTGGAAATAACCAAAACACTCATCCCATTCACAGAGAACTGAGTGTGCAGTCTCACTAGGGGGCACCAAACAGCAAAGAAAAAGTAGCAGATCTTAAATCAAAATTGATAAAGAAATTAATTATTTTCTTTCAGAAGACAATGTCTAACTCTCCATATATTTGCAACAGAGACTGCAGCTAATCCTTTTCTGTAAAGTTTGCTGTGACAATCTGCAAAATGAAGTCATAAGAGAAAGAGGAAGGTAAAATGTATATTACTTAGGTCAATATAATTGATATATGAGCTTCCATGTGTGTGCTTAATATATTATTCAAGAAATTTATAACAGAATAAAAACAGTGTACTGTAGGTTTTGAAACAAAAAGTAAAGCAATAAATAAAAAGGATGCAAAGAAAGAATTAGAAAATAGAAAGAAAGGAAGCAGCTTCCGATCTTCTTAATAGCAGTTACAAATTCATTTTTTTTATTCCCTCTTTCTATGGTTATAATTTCCTTCTTTCCATAATTTACCCTTACTAATAGTCTAACCCATAAATCACAACTTCATTTTTTTCTTTTTTCAACAAAAACACTTATATTTCAAACACAAGGTCATCACACAGAAGTTACAGGTGGTCAGTCCTAGATTAACAGAGGCCATAAGGCTTTTTGTTGGGCTAAAATCTTAAACTGAGCATTTTCTGCATCCTTCATAACAGTTATCTAGACCAGGGGTCTCCAACCTTAGCAACTTTAAGACTTGTGGACTTCAACTCCCAGAATTCCTCAGCCAGCAAAGCTGACTTCTTCAACTGGATACCCGCTGGATGTATTGGTATTTCTGGGACTTAAAACCCCTAACATATCTGGAGGGATCCAGGTTAGGGAAGACAAATACAGAACCATCTAGAAAATCATACAAGTTTGTTCAAACTAAATAATATAAATATTTTCTCTCTTTAATTCTCAGTGGGCTGTAATTCTGCACTTCAACCCCAGAGAGCAATATTGTTTCAGTTGGTTATTCCATTAAGTTTCAGTGATACAATAATGAGAATTCACAATGTAGCATCATGAAATCTCAAGAGACATAAAAATAGTTGTAAGTATACATTTCAAAATTTGACACAAGGGCTTATTTGAAAGTCTTTTTTCCAACAATGTGTATTAGATTGTGCCAACTTCTAATACACCAGCCTGTGACAGGTTTCGTGCAATACATTAAGTTATACAGTAAACCCTCCATGTAACTGGGTTCAGTTTAGCTGTCTTTGAATGAAATAGACAAAATCTAACTTGGAAAATATGCCCCACACACACACACAAAAAGCAACTCAGCTGCTCAACTTGGTGCAAAAACTAAACATTGTGTAATTCCATATTGCTGTTCTGGGAAGGCTTGCAACACCCTTTTCCCCACTTGCTGTCATTATCTGTATGGTTTATGTCTACTAGACCAGCTGCCTCTGACAATTACAGATCTTATTTGCCTCAGTTGTAGTACTCAGACTCAACATGAGAAAATTTCTCTTCAGATTTAATGGGCATTTGGCATTAGTAGTCTTTCCTCCATTATTCCATTAAGTAGAAATTTTATTGTAATGTAATTTGCTTGGTATGGGTGTGGCTTTGGCTTAGCATGCTGGGTAAGACTAATAATGTGTTCAGTACTAATATGGCTTATGGCTTAGCACATTGTATGAAGCCAGCAATTTTTATTTACTATAAATGATAGTTAACAAGCCATGGCTTAGTGTGATATGCAAGCCCAGTTAGTAAATCCCTAGAATATACACAAATTTTAATATACCAATGATGTTTGTATAGTTCAACATTTGTGTCTCACAGTGTTAAATCACATGAATTCCATGCGTTTTTAATATACACTAAGGAATATACTTGGACGGGCGCAATGGTTCAGTGGTTAAGATGCTGAGCTTGTTGGCTGGAAAGCTGACAGCCCAGGTTCGAGACTCAAGCATTGTGCAATAGGGTGACCTCCCGTCTTTGCCTATTTCCTGCCCACCTAACAGTTTGAAAGCATGCAGATGCGAGTAGATAAATAGGTATCACTTCAGTGAGGAGGAAATGGGACTCTGCAATGTCATGCTGTCCACATGACCACAGAATTGTCTTTGGACAGTTTTAGCTCATGGTCCTTGAAATGGAGATGAGCGCCACTCCCTATAATCAGCAATGACTAGAGTAAAATCCGCAGGGACTCCTTTCATTCCTTTAAGCTGGGTTTCTCAACACCTCATCATAATGAGCCATGGAGGAAAAATGCAATAATAATTTGATGCAAAAACTGGCTGCACCACCTTATCTGCAGTAACTGCAATCAAAGACTTCCTTAAATTGATGATCAGCCTCTCATATCACTTTACTGGATTTTTGGTAGATTTCTCCATAGCAAACTGCTTCAGATCATTATCATTTGATAGTTTTCTATAGCTTCTACCCATTTCTATGGACTTTAGGTCCGAACTTTGATATGGACGTACTAGGACATACCAATGAATTTTGACACATTAATCACTAACCTAAAGTATGACCAAAATCCAGTTTTAGCCCAAGTATACCATGCTATGCTATGGAAACTAGGTTCCCTGATGAAGAGACTATACTGCAAGTCAGCAATCTGTTGCCTGAGGTTATATATAACATATACTCACAGTCAGGATACAAGGGAAGATTTACTATTGTCCTATATTTTATTTCAGACTATGTCTCTGGCTGAAGATCAATGGAGCACCAGAGCTTTAGAAGTAATTTTGGAATCTTTCCCAAACTGATAGGCATCAGTTACTTTTTTATGGAGGTCTTCAGAAATGTGTTTTAACTGGAGCAGGACAAACCTTTGGAATCTGCATAGTGAGAACTTAATTTTGAGGAAAGGAACAAACTTTGTGAGATTTATGTAGGACAGATTTGGCCCAATCAAGCTTGATTGTTGAATGATGTCATCACCAAACTGGCTATAGAGGTTGTGTCATACATGTTGGATGACTTTATTTATGGAATACAGGAGACAAGCATCAAAGTTTGGTGTTATATATTCACTCACACTTCCTTTATATTTCAATAGAACAACATGAAATTCCTTTCCTTCTTTAAAATGGCAGATGGTAAAATCACTTGTATTCATTCAAAAGAGGGGAGTTTTTCTACAATCAGCACTGTTGCTGATTATGCCTGAATGATACATTTTTACAATTTGATTATTGATGTGGGGTAAGATATGGGAGGAAGAGTTGTTTTTTTAACTGAAGTGCTAGAGAAGGTATCCAAAAATTATCCAAATGGTTTATCCTTGTCTGGAGAGAAGGCAGAGTCATCTTTCATATATTTTTCTTTACTTTTTATATTTTCTTTGTTTTTGTTAGTTTTTAATTTTTGTGTTTATAAACTTTAATAAAAATATTGTGAGAATATTAGGGTAAAATAAATAGAGGATCACCGGTTTCTTGAATCCAATTCAAAAGAATGTGATTAGAGAAAATCACTCAGTGAGTTTCAGGATTAACTAGGAATGTAATTCATACATACAGAGTCTATGCATAAGTATGTCATCTGGAAATTTTAGGAAATTATCTAACAATGTTATACAATCTCTATTCTCATTCAGTAAAACTACATGATGCTTAATCGTCACATTACCCTTTAATGTCATTTTTTAAATGCCCACAGGGAATTATATTAACTAAGTGTTGAAGTACTGTTTAATTTGAAGAAGCCTGACACATAGAATAGGCATGTAGTACTAACCTACAATCTAAAAAACTTTGTCAGTGCTTTAGGGCAATTTCAAAACAAAAATCTGCCATCTCCAATCCACACTAATGAAAAGAAAAGGAAATAATTTTATTTTTAATCTTCTCAGACTTAGGATACCTTCTCAGTCTCTCTTGTTCTTTTTGTTTCATATTACTCCCATGAAAGCAGTTATCGAAGTGAGAGCATTTCCTTCAAGGGCACTTTTAAAAATATGCAATTAATCTGAATTTGAAAATGTTTAATAAACACAGGGCCAGGTTCATTCATCATAACATAATCATTTCCATCCTTGTAACAATGAAATAATTTTTGTTTTGCAACCCCCTCCCTCAATACCTTTAGTAATGGGATTCAAAAAGACAACTAAGACACTGTTTCCACATTCCCCCCCAAGCCTTGATTGTGTTTTTCTCCTAAGGTCCCATGTCCAGGTTCCATTATTGGATAGAGACATGGGGCAGTAACTGGCGTGTTTTCTGGCATCAACAATATTTGCAGTATAATACACTTGGCTTTTCTATGGCGCCTTCAGCATATGCTGTGGTCTCCATTACATATTTTTCACTGTAACTCTTTTGAAATATCCTAAGGGCCTTAGGAAGCCATATGTCCCTTGTTTGACAAACACTGAATTATGGCACATTGTGTTAGATGGACGCAAGTGAAGAAGCGGACACGGAACCGCCAGGTAACTTCTTTATTTTAGTTTAAAACACAAGCTGCGAACTTGCGGCTGTCCAAAACTTCACCTACTGACGGGACTTTATTTCTTCCGCCAATGGCTGGGCCAATTGGTGGAATCTGACATCAGACTCCACTTGGCTGGCCATATAAGGCAATACTTAACACATTGAAGTATTGATAGAAGGGAATATTTGTGGCTCAGTCTTGAACTGTAGGATTCTTTATTTAATATTTTAAACTAATGGTGTACATAACAACTGGGCTGATCCAGGAGTGAGCAGATGTTGGCTGTACTCACTATAGCTCAAAATGTACAACACAGTACAGCTCAAATGTAAGCTCAAAATCACTACTGGCATCAAATTAAATTACTATAATTGACAATGCACATTTGCACTAAACATTCCACCTGGAAGCCAACCAAAATACTTCCAAAATATACTGGGGAGGGGGAAGGCAAGGTAAACTATTTGGGCAGAATCTCCAGGGGGAAAAAAACTCATTAAAATTGTTACCTCCTCTCTTTGGAGATCTAGGTATTTTCCTGGGACATACTAGGATATTATCTATATACTAGGGCATTATCCTGAGGCAAAGGACAGTCAAGTGAGAAACCATAAACGAGCACATTCCATTTCTTTCTTAACATAATTCATTCATCATTCCTCCAATGCTCATCTGCCCCAAAAAGAAAAAAGTGAAAACAATAACTTTACATTTTGGATTATAGGCAGTTACTTATAGTACCAAGGGCTGCATGGAAAATCTGTTAGACCTGGCCCAAACAAAGGTGTTCCCCTGAGATGAAGATTGGTAAACAAAAATAATATAAGCAAAAAAAGTTTGCAAATCTGAGGGATAGAAAAATGAAGAAGGTAAATGGATGAAATAAAAGATGGATGAGGTGTCCTTGAAATAACTATTTAAGTCAAGATGATGTGTTCATATAGTCACCAGAAACTGAACTAAACTCAGTGGCACCCAGCTAATGACCAAGCTATGACTTGACCTTAGTGATTAGCAGGGCTCCAGAAATTTCCATCCCTCAGCTGCTTCCAATACAGGCTTTTAATTTTCTTCAAAATGGCTTCCTTCTTCTACAGATGACAGCCTGAATAAAAATGTTACAGGTGAACCCTTCTGAGGTCTGCATTACTGCCAGGACAAGATGAACTGTTTAATTTCTATCTGCTAGGTAATTTGCCAAATCAAACACTTTTCCTAGGGAAAAAGTAGTAATGATGATGATTGCAAGGCAGCCAGCACTTAGCTATTTGGCAAGCTATAATGAGAATAATCTTAGTGTTAGGCCTGTTTCCAGAATTATTCCGCTAGGAATATAATGATACATCCTTATATCCATTATTACCTGCTGGAGAACATAATTACAAAATATACTTACAGTTTTCTCATCTATCAATGTCTACTAATAACTGCACAAAATTGAACCCTGCTGGCAAATTTAATGGCTCTGTGTGGAAAGAGGTGACCCATTAAAGAACCATCCGTCATTTGTTCAAAGCAATTCAGGGTTAGAAACATCACTGAAGACAAGTTAGTTCTGCAGAATCACTACTTATGATTGAAAGTTATCAAAAATTCCCTAAATAAGAATTGTCAACATTACTTCAAACTTCATAACAAACACCAGAGCAGCAGCATTTTGGCATAAACCTACCAAAATACTCTGTTGAACTGAAGTGCTATAAATTCATCTTTAAGCCATCTGAAAATAACTCCAAGCAAAATTCACTGTCCCCATTTCTGGTTCTTATTCTTCCTCTGTTATGTCTGTTCTGATTTTGTCTGCATGAAGTTTGAGAACGAAGCGTTTGATTCTTCCAGATTTGCTGATCTCTCTATTTTGTATAATACTAACTGACAGGAGAAACATCCTGTCATAGTTGTGTAATGTCTGAGTTCAGGACTCTCTCATCTCTTAGTTCTTTCATGGGTGTCTCACCTAGATCCCATTCTGTCATAACATGAGTTGAATATATATATATATTTTTTTAAAGATTGGAATCTTGAAGGGAAGTGAATCACAAGCAGCACTGTTATTCAAGATTTCCCTTCCTTTCTTTTCTTTATATAGACAATATATTCTAAGTTCCAGATAATTCCATCTTCTTCTCAGAAAGGGATGGAAGTTAGGGTTAGTCACACTGTTCTACTGTTTCACTATTCCAGTTTTGCTCTGAATTAGAAAGGATCATTGAGTTGAAGCATTTCAAGGATTGCTGGCTAAGCAGTTTTATGCTATTGTGCAATTCTAATAGATCATCAGCACAGCTCTCTTATATATAGCTCTTTGTAGAATGACAGCAGAATGTATAAATCTATATCTATATATATTTATATAATCTCTACCTAACATTTGTCTGTCTGTCTATCTATCTCGGGTGTCAGCAACCCAGGGCTCTAGAGCTGCATGTGGTTCTTTGGGCCCAGCTCCCTGTCCCATCGCTGGCTGGCCCCGCCCCTCGCCCTCCCTTCCCAGTCACTCCTCGCCTGACCTGAGAAGGTAAGGGCGATGGCAGGGAATGGAGAAGTGGCCAGGGCTGATTCTCTGGTGCCACACTTTTGCTGGAGCTTCTTCCGGCTCTTGTTGGTGCTGGGTGTGCCTCAGTCGCTTGGGGAGATGCACAACCTGCTCTCCCAGATTTTGTGGCTCATGGTGTTTTCTTTTCTGTGGGAAATGGGTCCAAATGACACTGAGTGTTTAAGGTTGCAGACTCCTGATCTATCTATCTATCTATCTATCTATCTATCTATCTATCTATCTATCTATCTATCTATCTATCTATCTATCATCTATCACCTTTCTATCTATCTATCTATCTATCTATCATCTATCTATCTATCTATCTATCTATCTATCTATCTATCTATCTATTCCTTTGCCAATAGCAAGAGATATGCCCAGCAGGTTTTGCTCGTCTTAATGCAGGCCTGACGGAATTTATTGACATGTCCTTCAGGATGTAGCTGAGTATAAAGAGTTTGTTTTTTTAATTTAATGTTTCCCCTAAAAATAACCTAAAAGATAAAATGATTGTCTGAACATTTAAATTAAATTACAGCACGTTAATTGATCCCTCTCCTGCCTTTGATACAAGCTTTTAAATGTGTGCGCACCTTGTTTAATGAGGGCTGGATCACTTCTTCAGCCTCATTGATAGATTAACATGTGAATGGAAAATGCTACCAATGCCATAGGCCCACATAGCCCAATCCTTGAAGGGATCCTATAGATTGAAACAAAACTCTGGCTTTCTTGACTGTATATAGGGATTATTAATTGAATTGGATTATGGCTAGTTCATATTTTGTTTATGTTCCAATCTGGAGTCAAATATACAGATTCACATAGTCTTGTGTGATAATTTTTATTTTAAAATGACAGAAATTTAGTTTAGTTTCCAGTATAATCTAGCTTAATTTAGTATAATTCATTGATTGAAAATGGAATATTTACTTTTAATTAGTATGTAATAATAATTTTAAAAGTTTCTGAAAAATTATAAATGAAATACACTTTACTTCAAGCAATGGATAGCAATATAATAAGTCCAATCATTTGCTATAATCCTTGTATGAGCCTTCCCCTTTAGCAATCTTTGAAAATTGGAAAATTGGAGAATGTTTTTACAGAGGCTAAACTAATAATTTGATATTATCAAAATTAATAAAAGCTACTAAAATGAACTTGGATAATGTTAAGTAATTTAATATACACTATATATCAGAAAACCAATGGCTTCTGAGTTTTAAGAAATATAAACTATGTTTCTTATGGTTTAAAAACTCAATTAGATCATCAAAAAAGTTTCCAGGGATATTGGAGTCCTCAGTGGCTGTTAAGGAAAAAGTTGGTTGTCATGTTTCTACATGTAATAAAGGAATATTAGTATGCATATTTTAAATATGTCCATTGACATTTCCTAATCGGTCAGAGATTAATACTATATGTATCAAGAAGAAGGTCCAAAACTACACTTTTGATGTTGAATTATATTCCAAAAAAATGTTAGTTGTCTATGTATGAAGTGATTTGGACATATCATTCCTGGATGGTAGAAAGATTTTGTATTCTTTTTTATTTTATAATATTTTTGTAACTTATCAAAGTATAAAATACAAATGTAAATGAAAACAGAAAGAAAATGGGGAAGGGAAAAGGGAAAAAAAGAAATGTAGAATAAAGAGGAAAAAAGAAAGAAAAACTTTGACTTCTGAGTCTTTTTAGTGCATTAGAATAAAATAATAATACAACTTCAACTGTTTTACTTTTACATATTCAATATGTACTAGCCATTTCTATAACAACAAATTTATATAATTGGTATAACCCAATTGGTATAATCCAAGCACAAAATCAGAAATGGTTACCAAGTACAAACAAAGTTGGATGTATTCTTTTTATTGATTGGAGCAGTTAATTTAGCTGTCTTGGTTACTATAATCAGTTTTTCCAGCTATTCATCCATTATGAGAGATGTTTTGTATTCTTGATCTGGTGTATGTACCAGATTTTAAAGTTTGGTTTCATAAAATATAGTTACTCTCAGCCTTCAAAATTCTCTTGAATCAGCAGAAAAGCAAGAATGCACAATATCCCTTTGTATGATCTAGGCTTCCTTCTCTATATAAAAATTGAGGGCTACAGGTAGTCTTTGACTTACAGCCAGAATTGGGCCAGGAACTCCCATTGCTGAACAAAAAGGTCATTAAGTGATCATTAAGTGACCCAATTTTACAACCTTTTTTGCTGCAGACATTAAGCAACTTTGGTTTCCTCCATTGACTTTGGAAGGCTGCTGGAAGGTTGCAAATGTATTTATTTGATTTGTCAATTGCTTACAAGATAATAGGTATAAGTATAAACATAGTTATGAATAAATGAAATGGATACACATAAGAAAAATAAAAAGAAACAATAGGACAGGGACGGTAGGCACGTTGGTGCGCTTATGCACCCCCCCTACAGACCTCTTAGGAAAGGGGTGAGGTCAATAGTAGACAGTCTAAGGTTAAAGTTTTTGGGGTTTGGGGAAGAAACCACAGAGTCAGGTAGAGTATTCCAGACATTGACCACTCTGTTGCTGAAGTCGTATTTCCTGCAATCAAGTTTGGTGCGGTTTACCTTGAGTTTGTATCTATTGTGTGCTCTTGTGTTTTTATGGTTGAAGCTGAAGTATTCATTGACAGGTAGGACATTGCAATGTATGATTTTATATACTATACTTAGATCAGAAGGTGGCGTAGTTCTAGGTTTTCTAGGTCTAGAATTTCAAGTCTGGTGGCATAAGGTCATGTGACCCCAGGGGTACTGCAATCAATGACCATGAGAACATTGTGATAGTTGTGTGAGGCCCAGTTCCAAGTGACTTTTTTCAGCACTGTCATAACTTTGAATAGGTGCTAAGCGAATGGCCATAAGTGAAGGACTGTGTATATAATATTTGGTAACTTTAAAAAGTAGGAGTTTTTTCCTTTTCCCTTTTTTTCCTCCCCTTTTCTTTTCTTTTTTCCCTTTTCCTTAGTTTTCACTGTTTTTTTTTTTTTTTGTAAACTAGATTTTTTTTGGTAACAATAGACATTTAGTAGTTTCATTTGCAATTGTTACTATTTGTATCATTCTATTAATATTTCTATTGTTTTAAAACATAGTAATAATTTAAAAAGAAATATGGAAACATCCACCAGAACTGATTTTCCCAACTTAAGCTTTACATTCAGCCTCATTCTTAAATATGAATCCATTAGTTAATGGCACCATTATTTCAAAGAGAGATCATTGGTTCTCAGATTCCTGTGTAACAATGAACCTTTTCAAATCTTAATTGCACTCTTATCTTTTTATTTTTAATGTGTGGAATCACCAGACAACTCTTTTCAAAAATGAAATCCTAACCTTCCTGATTTATTCAGTACCATTTGACAGGCATTGATCGTTGTTCTCTCTAATCTATTTATAATAGAACTTAGCTTTTCATTTTTCTCTTGTTCTGCTTCCCTTTCTTATTCCACTTAGCACTAAAGCTGCTGTCTGCTTTAGCATCAGGCTAGAAGTATGTTTGCTTAATTCAAGGATTTTTCCCCCATTTCCTCTCTACAGTTAATACAAGCTGTGCTCCGCATTAATCTTTCTGCCTCAGCAGCTTCTGCAGAAGCCTATTCCAAATGCAAATTTAGCAGGAATCTCAGCTTTACTCTATCAGCATCCACCATGCTCCACCACCTAGGTAACCACTTCTTTTTTGTAAACAGAAATAGACAACCATCCCTGGCAAGAATAATAATAATATCTATTCAGAAATGAGCATGGTCTAAGATAACCAAGGACAATTACACTTAGGTGACTAAATAATGCCTACTCTGTAGCAGAGTATATCACCATCGAAAGAAATTTAGGTTGTACTGGACACATTTTAACGGAACAGATTTAACAGAATAACAGAATTGGAAGGGACCTTGGAGATCTTCTAGTCCAACCCCATGCTAAAGCAGGAAATCCTATAACATTTCAGACAAATGGTGCTCCAATCTCATTTTAAAAGCCTCATGTGTTGAAGCACCCACAAGTTCTGGAAGCAAGTCGTTTCACTGATTAATTGTCTAACTCAGGAAACTTTTATATATAGTTCAGTGATAACTATTCTTTGGCACATATTTAGCTCCCTGTCCTTGCTCTCTGTAATTTACTGGTCTGTGGTAAAGTTTACAAGTAGGTAAGTTATATAAGACATTATATGTTATTACACTATATATTGTTTATTTTCCCTGAGATACATTCCCAGTTCTTTTCTAACTTCATCATAGCCATCTAAATTCCAGAATGAAAATTAAGGTATGAGAACATATCTAGTAGTTCATCTGTAATAATGCAGTGACTCTGCAGAATAAATATAGTATGAAACATTTTAGGTATTTTAGTAGAAACTCAATCACTTACATTTAAGTAGATTTTAGGCCATTCAGAATATCTGTGGTAGCAGGGCAATTTAAACAACAAAATATTGCAAGAGAGAGATATTGCAATATTTTATTTTTCAAGTTGAAAGTCACAGAGAGATGGGGAGGATGGTTTTAAGTCAGCCAGGACCATGTGGTTTCCTTGGTAACAGTACCGAAGTAGAGGAGTTTACCACTGTCTTCTAGGACAATGTTTGTTTAACTTAATAATTTAAGGATGAGAAAGACTGACTAGTCACTTATCTGGCCTCCATGCCTTGGAAAGACTAGAGAGCCAGGTTCTTCCTTCTCCTAGTCCAGAACTTTAATGACTACATCACATTATCTGTTCTGATCTTCATCATTCCAATGCATAATAAAATATGTAACCTAGTGATGATGTGGAGACAATTATAAAACCTATCATTTGTTCTCACTCCCATACTTCAGTAACAGCAGTTTCCTTGACTTCTGAAGTCAAGTTCTCTTTTTAAAAAAGGTAGTAGAGAAGGTGGAGGAGAAACAGCAAAGAAGCCTGAATGAAGCAGTCTACGTGGATCCTTTCAGTATGCGTTCAAGCTGAAGGGCAATGGGACAGAAACAACACTGGCTACTATTCTGGATAACATGCAGCAGGACTTGGAGTGCAAATGAGTCTCACTTATTTTGCTTTATCTCTTAGTGGCATCTGATACCATCAATCATAGCAGGAACAGGTGTGCAATCCGCAGGTTTTCATGAAATTGCAGCTTCTGCTAGATTGGAAAGACCCTGTAGCCAGAAGAGTATTTGACTAGCTTTGGCTGTTGTGATTTATCTGGATCAAAAGATTCTAGCTCCAGGGACTCATGGCATTATTTCCTTATGTTTGAACTGCTGTAATCATTTCTATATTGTGCTTCTCTTGTAGATGTTGAAGCTACAGCTGGTACAAAATGCAAGTCCTCCTTGCTGGTGAGAATCATTACCACAAGGAATTGTATTGGCCTAATTCAAGGTGCTGCTGATTATCTAAAGCCTTTACGGATCAGGTCCTTGTTATCTGTATGACCATTTGTTCCAAATAGAAACCAAAATAGAATGCCAAAAGCAGGCATTCTTGGTCATAATCTGAATATAGTCTGAATATACTCTGAATAGCTTTCTTCCCAAGACCTCATGAATTCCTCTCTCCTAACCTTCAGGAAACCCATCAAGATTGTCTTTATCCATAAAGAGACTAGAGCCAGGTTCTTCCTTCTTCTAGTCCAGAACTTTAATGACTACATCATATTATCTGTCCTGATCTGCATCATTCCAATGCATAATAAAATATGTATTGCTTTGATTAAATGTAGGTGGTCTAGAGCAGGGGTCCCCAACCACCGGTATCACTGGTCTAGAGTCTTTGATGTTGCATTGTAAAATTCCTGTAATAAACCAGCCAACCAACATGTTGCCTTGATCATCAACTTTTATAATCCATAGGTAGCCTAGCTGAGTGTTACATATTTGCATACTTGAAATACTGCATTGTGATTGGTCCGTCAATGCTACCTTCTGATTGGTCCTAAATACCGCTTGTGATTGGTCCATCTGAATACTTGTAATCCTGTGTTTTAATTGGTCCGCCTGACAGCGGGAAGTTTAAGGAGCCGTCATTGGCCGCGAGCCGCAAGCAGCCGCTATAAAAGAGGCTGCCGCGGCTCCGGTTTTGTTGAAGTTACTGAGAGCAAATAAAGAGCTGAAGTCACACTGGTCTCGAGTCAGATCTGTTCCCGCGACAGAACACTGAGAACCTTTGGGAGTTGAAGTCCACCATATTTGGAGAGGAAGCCAAACTTCAACTAATTGGAAGGCTGTGAGCACCACATTTGCAGTGGTAGAAAAAATCCAAATCGGATCCAGGCAACCTTGTTACATTGCATACATCCATTGCATAATGTTAGTAATGCAAGCTTGGGCACAAGAGACCAAAGTTCTACTTGTTTAAATAAATTAAAATATAGCATAGTGAAATATGTGTTATATAAGGTTCAACATATGAGTGAAATTATAAGAAGAAAACTGGGTGCTTTTCTCCTTGAAATACAAAAAGTTTCATGTATCTAGATGAAATCTTTTTTTTTTTTTACACAAGCGTATATGAAATACAATGCTTTAAAATGGTCTTTGGGGGTATGATTCACTGCTAAAATGGGACCACTATAGCTTTCTGATTTCAGATCTCATGCTTCGCACAGAAACAACTTGATCAAGTTCCTGGCAATCCACACACACACACACAGAGTGGTCTTGTGTCACTCTGGCCTGTCATCGGCTCCTCTTAGCAACATTCCTGGGCAGGTGGCAGCTATTTCAGCTCAAAAGAGGTGGAGGGATGGAGAAAGACCATCTATTTTTTCCTTAGTGATCACAAGTCTTTAGACTGGGGAGAGACCTTAGAGAAAATTGCCATTTTGGAGTCAGAACAGCTGCTGTCACATAATGCTAAAGAAACTTTAATCAAAACTTGAGGAAAGCAGGCCTAGGCCAATGGGGCCAGCTGATACAGCATTGACTTACAACTGCACCCAGTTGGTGTGAGCCAGAAATAAATATGTTTGTATAGTAACCAACATAATAGCAACAGTAAGCTAGGTGAGACACTTCTCTTCCCCTCCCAACTCATAAGCCTTTCTCTTTGTTCCTCACTAGATAGCTATGTTTGTTTGTTTGTTTGAAAGAAAGCCATAGAAAGCCAAAGTTTTATATTCTGCTAAAGTTTGTATCTGCAGACATTTCTCCACTGTTAACCTTGTTTTTGTTTTTCTTTGCTAAAAGAGTCAGTAAAATATAGTATATTCAACTCAATCATGTGTTGTTTGGTCTAAATGCCACTGTTATTTCTGCAGTTGGTTGAAGGAATTAATTGAGACACCTAAGTCTGATACACTGTTTTTATAGGAAGCTGATGAAGCTAAATATAATTATTTTTGTAACCACTGGCATAATGATCTTGAAAATCCTCTTTTGGAAAACTAATAAATGATTGCTTAAGGTAATATGCAGTTAGTTTCCTATGATATAAGCATTTTAATTAAAGGTTAATTAAAGAGAATCCTTCTTGTATTTTAGACATCTAAAAAGAATGCTTAATAGGTCACGGCTGTATTTGCTTTGATATTAAATATGCAACCCAGGAGTGGAACATAAACTCATATAATTTGGACCTATCCTATTATTTCTATATTTTGGAGTGAACTCAATAGCACCATAATATGAATTTTGGTCATAAGTTGAGGAATACCTGTATTTTGTTCTTGTAGTGTCTTAAATGTACAGGGATATCATGATTATGATATGAGCGACAGCTAAACAAATATTACAGAACAACCAGAAGGAGAAATTTGCACCTGGTTTGTAGCAGTGGAACTTTGATAGGTGGAGTTTTTTTTAAACCAATATCTGAATTATTTTTTTCTGACAATGGTAAAACGTGTGCAAAATGTAATTGTTTTCCTCTTCCTCATCAATATCTTGTTGCTTTTGTTAGAATGATAAGAGCAGTGTTGCAGCATCTTGCCATGAGCACATCTACTTCATATATGTGAGAAGGGGGTTTATGTTGCATTGCTGTGTGCTCTGCTGATCATTCTATTCCCCTTCCCTCTCCCAACAGATAAATCTGATCAAAGAAGGAGACTTTTAAACAACACTAAAGCCATCCCTACTATAGTGGACTAAGACATATGCATCCTTTGTCATTCTGTATATGATCACATGTTTCAGTTGGGCATAAAAACCATGGAGTTGTATCTGCATTTGAAACTAGGTAGGGTCACTTGGTGTTTCCATAAATTTGTGGTCACATTCAACTTATGGTCCCATCTAGGATCTCCATAGTGTACGATCAAAAGAATAACCTGTCAGCTGCAATAGTACAATCAAGGCTCAGCCTATTTTTTGTGTGTCACAGGTGCAACAGACATATAAAAATGGATGGAGCTTAGAAGAAGCTTCATGAAAAAGGTGCTTTTTCAAGAGGCAACTGGACTTTCTGATTTTTCTTTGCAGACGTTTTGCTTCTCATCCAAGAAGCTTCTCCAGCTCTGAAGGAGACCACATACAGTAAGTTCTGAACTTGATCCATTTCAGGCAGGAATACATCTGGGTCAATAGTAGGTTAAAGCCTTGCTCCATTTTCTTTGCAATCGTTTCTGAAAACTCATACACATTTATGCAGATTTCAAATAGAGTAACACTGTAGTGTAAGTAAGAAGTAATACTTATCAAAACAAAAGTGTACCATTATATATAAAATCCATTAACCTGATTTAACTAATTCAGAGAATAAAACAATGTAGCTTTATTCCCTTGAAAATTATGTACCCAAGTTTTTCTTCCCACAGTGGTTATTCTTTAAAGTTTCTATCATATGATATTGTGTCCACAGCTCATGCTTGAAGCTGGCTTTTCTATAGGTGCTAGAAATAAAGAGAAGAGATGGAAATAATTGTGATTAAACATACTGTCAGAGAAAATGGAAATGATTACTCTACACACACTTGTGCATTTGGTGCCATGCTACTTGGTGCACTCAGTGGTCCATGAATTTCCCAAAGAAAAGAAATGAAAAACAGCAATTAGCAACTGGAGCAATGAAGCACAGCTTGTACTGGAATATGCTCAGTCACATTCAATTGGATCCCCTCCACAGCTGTCACTGCAAAAGAATGTCATTTCATACAGCCAATAGGCATTCCTCCTCCTTTTTACTTTTCCTAATTTGTAGCATTTGCCTAATTCTTCTACAAGCTGGAATTAGAAGGAAAATCAGACCTGCATCATAACCTACAGTTACAGTGTGCCCTTTTTTTGATGGCTATTTTTATAAATTATGTTGAAATGGTATACATGGAAAGTAACAAAAAATAACCTACTCCACAAGATCTGGAAAATGTTATTTGCTTTAAATTAATGTGAGTGCACAAGATCACTAGCAGAGTGAAGCCTCCCCAACCACCAGAGAGTGAGAAGTTCCCAGGCCCCAAAGATCCCCATCCTAACATTGCCTTATTTCTAGTTAGCTGGGCACACTTCCAAACCAGGTTTTTGGCAATTCACCATTCTCTATTTTCTAAGAATTTCTTTCTGGGACTTTCTTGACATAATGTGGGAGACTAGCACTTTGCAGCAAGCCAGAATCCCATTTTCAAACAACCTCCTTTTTTTGGATTTTATTTTACTGAAACAGAAAGTTTGGCAAATGGTAAGGACATTTCTCACTGTTCATTTGTGCCTGTGGTTACTACATAAAAGAGGGCAATTTAAATCAATAATAAACTGGCATAAAGAATGCATCTTCTGTACTGCATGGACTGGATCAACACATTATATTTGGATCAGTTGTGGGTGTGGGTGGGCATGCACATGCATATGGATGGCAGCAGAGCAGAAATAAAAGTTAACTCATTTCAAAAAAATATTCAACTTTTACAACTGTGGTTCAGTAAAATTGAAAGGAGTCACTCTGGTGATTGTAGAATTAGTTGCCTTTACTACACACAAAAGCAACTACTAGAGAGAGTTATATTTTGATTCTCAACATTTTATTCACCACACATTCCACTGAGTTTGGATATTTAGCCAGCTACTGCTAAATATATTTTTGAACAGTTCTAGCATGGCCAGTTCCAAACATAAGGACTTGGTTTTAATAGAAAGAAGAAATTCTCAGACAATGGAATCCTTTCCCATTTCTAAATATGAAGCTTGTGTCTGAGCTTGTGCAGAATTCCCGCCATACTTCTTAAGAGCAAGAAAGCATGTTATGATTTATGAGATTCTCAGTCATCCAGATTATGGTTGTCCCAAAGGTGCTTTTTTAAAGCCAACTGACTTTTTTTTCCCTTGAAGACATTTTGCTTCTCATCCAAGAAGCTTCGGCTCTGACAGGGTCAGGTCAGAGCTGAACAAGCTTCTTGGATAAGAAGTAAAATGTCTTCAAGGAAAAAACAAAGCCCAGTTGCCTTTTGAAAAAGCACCTTTGGGGCAAAACATGTTATGATTGGGATTGCTTATCTCTCTGGTGGATGACGACTGGAAGACTTAAATGATTTTGGAACTTTTTGAGATCAATACAGAACTGCAGTTGTAAAGAACTCTTTTACAGGTAGTACTCCACTTACAATAGTTCATTTAGTGACCATTTGAAAAAGAGACCATGATTGTTTTTTACACTTACCACCCTTGCACATTCCCATAGTCATATGATCAAAATTCAGACACTTAGTAACTGACTCATATTTATGACAGTTGCAGTACTCCAGGGTCATGTGAACAACTTTTGTGACCTTCCTACAGGTAAAATCAATGGGAAAGCGGGTTGTTAACTTAACAACTGCAGTGATTCACTTAATAACTGTGGCAAGAAAGATCATAAAATGGGCCAAAATTCATTTAACCATGCTCTTGCTTAGCAACATAAATTTTCAATTGTGGTCGTAAGTCAAGGACTACCTGTACATGAGCAAATGACTGTACTTGCATGTAGAAATGTCCAAGGGTGAGGTAATTCTTCTCTTTTCAGAATTGTCCCTTTCCTGGCCTACTTCTCTTCTTGCTCCAAATAATGCTTCTAAAAGGCAATGCTATGTGGAAGACTCTGGGGTGGGAAAATTGTTGGGGTGGTTTATTATTTGTATTTTATTTATTAAATTTATATGCTATCCACCTCACTGTTGAAGTGACTCCGGTAGGCTTACAGAGTGATAAAAAGATAAAGTGATAAAGATAAAACAATTAAAATTAACACAAATTAAATAAGAGACTAAAATACAAAAGGATAGGTAATATGGGATGGAGGGCTTCTGTCTATCTAATTAACCACCCCCAACACATAGCACCCCCATCAGGGCCTCAGGCCAGCCATAAGAGCCAGGTTTTAAATCCCTTCTAGAAGGCCAAGAATGGGCAGGGGTGCGTATAGACCTCACCAAAAGAGGGGATGAAACATTAGTTGATTTTTAGCAAAGAAAAGCAGTAAAAGGGTTAAACACAGAATCCTTGGGTTGATTCTCTTCCAACTTTAGGAAAGGTTGGAGGGAAGAGAATTTTTAGATGTGTTGATAGCATCTGTCTTGCAGATGTTGAGTTTGGCTGCTGCTCAGTAGGAGAAATATGCTTTTAATTCTCTCTCACTTTCAAAACTCTATCAGTAGATGTTTGGAGAGCAGATCTGCACTTTCTCCTTGGCCCATAGCCAGTTTGATCCACTCAGCACTTCCTGAGTGCTGGAACAGATAACGTCATCTTCCTCTCATTTCCAGCTCATTACAAATGCACTTCATGCCTGTGTTTTCTAGCTTCATTCGAAAATGGTTTTCTGACTGAGCCGTCTTAAGCCATTCACAAGATAGTCTACAGCACTTCATTCCATTCAAGCAGCCCCACCTCTGACTGGCTGCAGTGCCTGGCATACCCGCTTCCCTCCGGGATCACTCCCCTGTGCAGCCATTTTATCCTGGACTGAAGATGGCTATGTTCTCAGCAGAGAGAGATATTGCCACAATGGTCCATTAAATAAATGTAGTAGTACAGTATTGTCAATCCTAAAAGCTGATGTTCCATTCAACTTTTTTTTATCTTCCAGTGAGCACCTTCCAATTTTTTTGTTTGGCTAGGCTAGGTGAAACATGTTCCCCTTACTTCTCAAGCCCTGCCCCACCATACTGCAATATTTTTCCTTTCCTTTCCTTTCCTTTCCTTTCCTTTCCTTTCCTTTCCTTTCCTTTCCTTTCCTTTCCTTTCCTTTCCTCTCCTCTCCTTTCCTTTCCTCTCCTCTCCTTTCCTCTTTCCTCTCCCTCTCCTCTCCTCTCCTCTCCTCTCCTTTCCTTTCCTTTCCTTTCTTTCCCTTCCAGTCCCTTCTTCCCTTTCCTTGCAACTATTTTGTTCCTTTGAATCTAAACAGTCAGTTCTTCTTTGCTGTGAAGTTCCCATGGATGATAGAAACAAAACAATTTGTTTCCATTGCTTTCATCATTGTAGCATCAGAGCTATGACTGTATTCATGTCAAAACAAATGATGTTGGGCTGGGGAGGAGGGAGAGGGTTTGGGTATCTTTGTGTGTACATATCTGGGAAAGCACAAGAAAACAGAGGGACTAATAAGAATAAAAGAATCCTTGAGAGGGAAAGTCTGGCATTGGTACACCAACCCACTGCAGAATTTCTCAAGTTGGCTTAATAAAGGCGCTGAGGAGCCAAGCAGCTTGGATTACTTTGTGCTGTTGCCTTAAGACAATTCAATATATTTTGCTGCTCTGTCCATGATTTAATAACACACGCATACAAATGCATAAAAGGAAGATTAAATGCAACAACTCTGTTTTTAGTTTTCTCGATGGTTACTCGGCAACCCAGATTTCAAACACAATTAATAAAAGTCTGAGTGTAAAAGGTTGCCTTCAGTAAAATGGTTCTTGTTAGTGGAAATCATCACAATGGGAAATGAGCTCAATCAGGTTTTCTTGATCCATTTCAGACTTTGACAGGCAGCACCCCACATGGGAATGGATGCAAAATGCCTTGACTTGACCAGATGTTGTTGTGTTAACTGCTTAGCTGAGCTAGTTATTACTGATAGCAGAGATATAAAATACGGAAAGCTCAGGTGTACATTTGTGTATAAAACAGCAGCTCTACCTAGACTTTGAGCTAGTTCAAAATCAGATCCAGGCATATCTGATGACAACTTTTTTTCTTCATTGTGTTGGTTTATTTGAAACCAGGGTAAGTCTTTTCTTTTTGCAATGTGAAAAGGTGTGGGCAGTCCAGTTAGAAAACTGTCCAGCTGTTAAGTAATTGCAGGAGGGGCCCTTTTAAAGATGCCCCTGATGACAACAGTCTTCCTTCTTGTATTGCTACAAGGTTATGGAATGTGCATCCTCTGAAGAGTGTGCTTAGATTTTCTCAGCCCTGAGAATTTGTAAATCAGTCAAAGCACCTCTTTTGCCAGATGTTTAAGTTAAATGCTAATAATGCCTATTTAAAAGCTATTTTTATTTAAAGCTTTAAATTTTTTATATTCTGCTGCTGTTTGAAAATTCCATTCACTGCATTCAGTATTTATGAAACAGAAAGGAAGGGAAGTCATAAATAGTCAAAACAGTAGGAGTCAATCTTGGCTGAATTTTAAAATAGACTTCTTGAAAATCTCTGCTTTGTTTATGGACTTATCCTAAGCCCTACTAAAGCTACTACAGCAGCATGTAAACATGCTTCAAGACACTGAGGAAAATTGGTGGCAGAACTTCATGATGCTACAAGGTAATCCCTGACTTATAACCAATCGTGTAGTAACTCTTCCAAGTTACAGTGGCACTGGAAGAAAGTGACTTATGACCATTTTTCACACTTATCAACTCTTGCAGCATCCCCGTAGTCATGTGATCAAAATGCAGATGCTTGGGATCACCTTTTGCAACCTTCTGACAAGCAAAATCAACAGGGAAGGCAGATTCAATTAACAACCGGGTAACTAATGTAACAACTGCAGAGATTCACTTAACCACTGTGGCAAAACAGAATAATTACTTTGCTTGCAAGACGCATGTTGGGCTCAATTGTGGTCATAAGTCGAGGACTACCTGTATATTATTATATCTTCAGTTGTTTTTTTATGTGAAGCAATGATGACAGAAAGCTGACTTAAATTTTCTTTTTTTATTGTTTTGAAGCAAACTACCTTCCTTTCCATAACTTCTGATCTTATCTGCCATGCATGGGGTGTTGATGAGGGTGGGTGTACACTAGCAATTAATTCCCCACCATCATTCTATTTTATTTTTATGGATTAGGGAATTTCTGTGTCCCTTTGACTCATGAAAGCACAAAGCCCAGGGCATCAACTGAACTAATGTTTTGTATTTCCCAGTGGGGGGGGGGGTAACAGTAGTAATTAGCTCATGACTCATTGGCAGCATGTTCCCTGCATTTCAGTGTTGGCAACATGAAGACAATTGGAAATCCATTTCAAATTGCTTTGGGAGGATTGGGGTATGAAAATGGTGCTAATATAGAAATGCCCATACCATTTGAGCTGAATTTACATTTTATTCAATTCTTCTTTCGAATAATTTGAATATCAACTTAAAGCTGATGACAAAGCAACGTCAGCCTGCAGTGTTCCAGGAAAGATACAGGATTTATTTGAGACAGAGTAGCTGGGGCCCTTTGGACATGCCTTTCAGACTAACTCTCTGAAATTTCAACTATTCTGCTCTTCAACCCAATGGCTAGAAATTTGGTGACTTGTTTCCTCCTGTGGAAACAATGTATCCAACTAAATAAGAAATGTATTGTGATTGGTGGCATAGCAGACATGGGACTTTCCCAGCAGGAAAGGAAACTTTTAAATAAAAAGCCAAAGATCTGAACATAGGCACATTCACTTCTGTTCAATACAGAACTTGTGATATAGAAAGAACTCAAAATGAAGAAGCTGCAATGTGAAAATAAATACACTAATATCAATAAAGTAATTTAGCAGCATTTTTACAAATATCAAACAATCTATTTGTGCAAAATGGAGTCTATGGGAAAACGAAGAGCTTGAACAAGTTCTTGAGGGAAGAAAAACAAACAGATATACTAAGGGAATGTTTGTTTAGAGAACAGGCATGATAACAAATGAGAAATTGCCTGATATACACTCTTTAGAAAAGATTGCATAGATTAGAATGACTGAAGCTGTTTTCAGATGGATGCAACAGTGCCTAAACACACTTTTGAATGGCTATAATAGGAGATAATTCTAGGCACCATATATGGTTACTCTGCAAGCAAGCATCCATGTTTCCAAATCTGGAACTGGCACTTAGCAAGATCTTAATAGATGGCATAATGCATTTAATACATTGCTTCTATTGACCCTGTTGTCATGGCCATGGAAGATGAACATGCTCACTTGCAAAATATGCTAAACAGATATACCTAAAAATTAATACAAGGGATGAAAGGTTGTTCCAAATTAATAATCTGTTCTATTTCCACTTCTTTCATATTTGGAACTCTATGGCGATGAGGAATTCATTAACTAAATTTGTACAGGAAAATACTAGTGCCTGTAGCTACCACTACCCTTGGTAAATTGTCTGATCTTGAATTCAGATGCTAGTTTTACAAATTTTGTTAATTTTTTGGACTTAGTAAAAGCAAGTAACAATATAGAGTTTATTTACAAACAGAAAACATATGCTGAAGGACTAAGTTAAGGTTAGGGAAACACTTTATATTTAATGTTTAGCTCAAAGTATGTAAAGGAGAAATACAGTGGTACTTTTGAAAATCATCAAATTTCGTACTCAACACATTTTGACACCAAAATTTTGTCCCAGTATTCATCATTTGTTTGGTATTCAATGCACAAGCTAGAAGTCGTCAGTGTCAGCTGCTTTGTGACTGTTTGGTACTTGCTTTTGATACTCATTGCACCTCCAGGAACCAATTAATGATGAGAACCAAGGTACCACTGTATTAGGTTAAAGCAATAATTCTTCAACTTGGCAATTTTAAGCTATATGGACTCACCAACCAGTCCACACAACTTAAAATGTTGCTAAGGTCCACACAACTAAGGTTCAGAAAGAGCCGTGGTGGCGCAGTGGTTAGACTGTAGTACTGCAGGGTGACTACTGGTTGCCAGTAGTTTGGCAGTTTGGTTCTCACCGGCCCAAGGTTGACTCAGCCTTCCATCATTTGGTAAAATGAAGACCCAGATTGTTGGTGGGCAATATGCTGACTCTATAAACCACTTAGAGAGGGCTGTAAAGCACTGTGAAATGGTATATAAGTCTATGCTATTGCTAAATGCTAACACTGGGTTAAAGGATTTGTTTTGCAGTCTCTGCTGTACTTCTGAAGCCAGTCTTATGTCTTATGTGGTGATGTTTCCTGTGAATTCCTCCTGTGATCTTTAAATAACTGAGCAAAGATTTGAGGCTTACATATAGCTTCTAACATTCAGCAGTCAAAGCCATGCATACATTCATAAAAGGAAAAAAGAAAATATGGGGAGCCATTAGGAACTTGCCAAAAATAACTGAAGCCAGATGATGGACATAAAAATGATTATTAGGATATCCATGAAATGCTATGACACATTTGAAAACAATCCTCTTTTCCTCTCCTCTCCCTTCTTCACTACAGAAACTAAAACTCCCAAGATTGTCTGACCTGATCATATGCCTGCAAGAGCCTACCCTAGACTGTATTGAGGCTGAGTGATAATCCACATAACTAATTATAGTGAGCACAAAAGGGCAAACTGACACGGTTATTTCCGAGCTGGGAATGAAGTTAGGAGTGTAAAGGAGGAAGTATCACACCTGTTTTAAAGGGCTCAGTAATAGGAAAAAAAAACTGTTGGCCGAATGTATATAGATATTTTCAGAATAGATGAAGAGATGGCTTTATTTATTCACATCAAGATTTCTATTGGACTCTCTTTAAATGAAGACTAGGATCAATTGCTTTAAATCCAGTTTACCTTTTTATGTTTGCCTTTCCAAACATTTACTTAATATTAAATGTTAACATTATTTAAGCATTTACTTAATAAGGCTGATTTGCAATTAGATATTAAAATACAAAACAACTCAAACTGGACACAGCATTCTTGGTAGTTCTGCTGTCATTGCTTTAATGTTACCAGTCTTTCATCACATCTGCATATAAACCAAGCTGGCATACAGCAATATCCTAAAGAAGATCAGATTTGTCAAAACGACGCAGTCAACACATTTTGTAACTTTAAAAAAACATTCAAATTAAGTAAATAAACCCAGAGCCAGTTTAGTCTAATGATTAAGGCATCAGGCTAGAAACCAGGAGATTGTGGATTTAGTTTTGCCTTAGGCAAGAAGCAAGCTTGGTGTCTTTGGGCCAGTCACTCTCTCAGTACTAGAAAGGGGATAATGGCAAACCACTTCTGAAATCTTGCCAAGAAAACCGTAGAGATTTGTCCAGACAGTTTGCAGGAACCAATGCTGGCTGAAAGGTGTATATATATTTATGTACGATTCATTTTGGATTCAATATTTGGGTTTTCATAACCAATATTCTGGGTTTTTAGTTCCAAGGTACTACAGAAATGTGTTGCAAATCATGCTGCGATGTTAAGCAATCCAATCTTCACCAAACCCATTGACGTTTTCTTTTTAAATTAACTCTTCAACTGTTGTACATTAATTTCTTATCAGCAGGCCTCACTCATTCAACAAGAAATAAATTTTCCTAAATGTGCTAGGAGAGAGCAGTGAATATGACAAAACCATGCCAAAGAAAGGCATTCAGCACCATACCTCCATCAAATCAATGACTTTTAAGGGATAAAATGATGCACCTATTCACTGTAGATAATAATAAATGGAGTGCATAACAATGCATTAGATCTGCTTTGTAGATTGTCACAAAGAACAAGAATGAAGGGAGATTCCATGATATGCCTATACTCTGAAGTGTTTCCACCAGCACACCTTTATTATTTCATTGCTTGAGTGCCATTTAGAGGCAGGCTGATATACAGACCACCTTTTGGTTTTTGACTTTCTAAACAGACCCTTCGAGTTTAAATATCATGTTATTTACATTACTGATCAACAGCCTACAGTGATTCGGGATTTTTAAAAGATTCAAAAACTTAAAACCACAGGCTTCTCTTAGCTGTGAACTTTCTGCATCATTCATATCAACTATTAAACAATACCCCTTCAACCCCACTCCACCCCAAGTTATAGCTTCATCCATCCTATAATGGCTACGAGCCAGTGCAGGAGGCCCTCTTGTGTAAACTGGATTTCTTTTTTAATAAAGGATTTTAAAATGGTAGAAAGCACAACAAATACTTAGGTTATTCATCCAAACTTTAACCCAGATGCCTTTTCCCAATCTGTTTTGTCTTGATAGGAAATGGATTCCTCCATGCAATAGGTGCAAACATTCTTCTATGTGAAAGAGTGACAAATACATCATAGGCAGCATATTAGACAATAACCAGGGCCATGTACTGGAAACCCATGACTTCCCAATAATGACTTGCAATATACAAGAAAGCTCAATTGATCCTCTGCAGGGGTCTTCAAACTTGACAGCTTTCAGACTTGTGGACTTCAACTCCCAGAGTTCCTCCTCCAGTCATGTTAGCTCAGGAATTCTGGGAGTTGAAGTCCACAAGTCTTAAACTTGCCAAGTTTGAAGACCCTTGCTCTATAGTATACAATCAAACTGTGAACTTCACTTAATAAAACTTGCTCATGTAACCTGGCATTTTAGCACCAAAAGGTTAACTGCAAATTGTCAGGACTGTTAGAAGTTTAATTTGTGCTCTATAGTCTAAAGCTTAGCATGTGCTAAATATTGACTGAGAAAAAAGGAGAAAACCTGTCCAAAATAGGCAAGGTTGCAATTTTCAATAGTATAGGTTTAATCCTGATCTCTATTGTGATACCTGATAGACTTAGTGAGGATAATGAGACTTTGGTTCTCCATCTACATAAACATATAACAAAGCATCATGTACTGTTGTTTCCTTTTCCTTCTATTTCTTCCATTGACTACTTTGTGTGCCTTAGCAAGTTCCGCATAATTACATCTTCTCAGAATTTGTCCAGCATCCCATGTGACGTTAAATCTCTATAAAACCTTCTTCCTGTAATAATTTGAAGATTTTCTACAAAGATGGGGAAATGTTATTCTAGGGAGTCAATTATAACAGGAAAATCTGTTTGCTTCCAGCATAAGAACCTTCATTCTTCTCACTCAACACTCACAAATAAAACCCAATGTGTAAAGAAACCTCCAATACTTCTTCCAGATTGGACTCATTCTGCTACTTCTGAAACAAGAGGACCTATTATTTCAAGAAAAAACACAGCTACAGTGCCACAAGGGAGCTATAGCACTGGAAGAGAGATGCCAATGTATCTATTGCCAGATACATTAATGTCATGCTTCCCATTTTTATCCAGAATGCATTAATGTCCCAAGAGGTTACATTAATTGCTTATTGGCAGTGACTGATTTAAAGGATGATGATTAAATGTTTCTCTACAAATCTCTGAATATCATTTTGTATTTCACAGCTGTGAAGGCTTTTGTTGCTGCATATAATTTTAGCTTCAAACTATGCAACTGTCATATTGAGTAAGCTACTGTATCAAGACATGGTCTTTGATAAAGAAAAACTGTTTTTATTAATTCATTCTACGTTTTCTTTTTCAAGCCAGTGATTTTTGTTTTTTAAAGCATTCCAGGTTTCTGCAACTTAAAGAATTAAAGAATGCTATGTAAGATGTCCAATTCAACAGCTTTGACAAACTCACATTTATCTGCCATAAAGTTGAATTATAGAATGGTTCCTTTAAAAAAAATTACATGAAGCAATCTATAGATATTAATACAGTAAAATAGTAACTAGAAGGGAGGATGGGCATTAGTGGCATCATAGATACAAAATTCTAATACCTGGGATAAGAAATCATAACTCATTAATGTCTATTAACATTAACCTATTTGTTTCAATATTTCTTGCCACATCCAGGAATATGAATAGGCATAAAATGGTGGCTGATTCACATCTTTGATCTGGCCAATTTACTGCACATGCATTTCAATTGTCTCGTTTTATATACACGTTCATTTTGTGCTGCACTGAACATTTCTTTAAAAAAAATTTTTTAATCAGAAGCATTGAGTTAAGAATATAGAAATTTTATTTAGTTGAGTTGGGTAGCTATAGAAATTGAATAAGTAAATAATAAAATATACTGTATAATAAATATTGGTTTGGAAACATGATGGGTCTGAAATTGGAACTCAAAATCTATACTCACAGACCATGCTTAGATTAAAATTAACTGACATTACTCAACATGCTATACTGTTGGCTGTGATAAATCAAGCCAAAATGACTAGGTATATTCATGCTAAATTACAAAATGTGCAAACTCAGCCAAAATCCTTTAGTAAATGGCTTTTTCAGTCTTGTTTAAAAGGTAGCTTCAGATACAGCCCCCCCTTGAACTGTACCTCTACCTTATCCATAAGTTATGTCTGCGTAGTTGTTTAACACGGTATTCATTCTGCTACTTTAATGTTAAATCATTTGGTAGAAACTTACTGAGTTCAGAGCATCAAAGCTTCATTCCAAATCTTTGCAATTTACTGTGTTTTGACTTTCTCTTAGCATTTCAGGGTTGGTTATAGTGTAATTAAGTTCATTTGCCAATTGCCACTTTTAGAAGAACCCTATTTTGTATATTAGAACTCAGATCCACCAGCAAAAAGCCAAAGTCAAAGTAATGGCTCAGGCTAATAGACAATAATTAAGGGGAAATATGTATGTACAGAGTTTATCAGTTCGGAAACAAGTTTACAATCCCTTCCCATCAGAACTTATTTCTGGTTTTCTCACAATCAGTAATCCCAATGAACCTGTATGTTGTTGCAAAGCAATAATATTTTGCTAATACCTACATTATTATTCACAAAGCTCATTTTTATCTTTAGTCCACTCTTGGCACAAAAACTAAAGTCTGGCTTTACAAATGAGTCTCAAAATGCTGAATCTCAATGCTAGCTTCTGTTCTTACACTGGGATATTAAAACACACAATTGCTTTCAATTAAATGTTTTTCTATTGTGTTCTTCAAGGAACATTTAAGAGAAAGGTTTTTTAAAATAAACAAATTATATTTTCTCATAGATTTTATAGGTGTTCCTTATATCTGAATGCTAAAGAATAGGCAAATTTTTTTAGAAGTACACACAACTTGAATCTGAAAAAGAATTTATTTTTAAAGAAAGTTATTTTACGTTGGAGCACTTTTCCATTGCATTTACATACATTTAGACACTAATTTTTGAAAATGTTCCTTCACACACACATTCCAAATTATCATGCAGTTTAGCACTTATTAATTTGCAACACGATTGCAGTCATAGTATTCAAAATAAAATACAAATCTGATTTGAAAGTATTCCAAACCAATCTTATTGGTCACTTTGGAACCTCTGAACTTCCAGAATATGTTGCATGGAAATAAATGTAGATGACTAATATAAGGTGCAAGGACATTCAACTGTCCTACAAAATCATCTTAAATTAATTCCAACAAAGAGCCCAACAATTCTTGCTTAAAAAATCTCAGGTTCTCCATGTTTGATCTGCAAGTTCCATAAATCAGTCAGCAAAAGTCAAGAATATAGAAGCTGTAGTCCAGAGCTTTAGGTTGAAGAGCTTTAGGTTGCCTATTTCTTTATAAGGACATAATCATTTTCTTGGTTTTTGTACAAGAACTAGGACATTGCTTTGGGAATATTTGAAGAGACAATGCAAGATATTAAGATTATTAGACCTTTGTTCCAATCTAGGAAAATTTCACCTCAAATTATTCTATCATATATGATTCTTTCAAGAAACTTCATTTCAGTTAACATTTCTGGGTAGAGTATTTTCATTGAACTGAAGAGATTAATTTAGTTCCCACATTAATATAAAGGATTTAAATGAACATTATTTCAATTCAGAAAATGTTTGGGGTATAAAATCCCAATAAACCCAGTCTACTTATGGATATGACAGACCAGTGCCAAATATTAAATAAGCCAATGTGCTGCTGTTGCATTTTTCTTAACGACCATTTTATAGAAATGGAATGTTACTATAGGATTTTATTCAATTGATACAATTATATAACTCTATCAGTTACGTCATTTAAAAGAACATTATGGCTAAATTAACTTCCTTTCTTAATAGGAATGGTAAAAACCCAAACTATTTCAGAAAAGATCATTTTTTTTATAGAAAATATCCTGTTTTACAGATGGTACAAGATGGTTGAAACGATGCAAATAATTTTTGAACATTTTTGTTTCCATAACAAATTGCCTATTAAAGGCAAGGAAAATGTCTTGCTACAATAATCCTGAGGCACAATCAAATTTTTGTGTTATTCCCCTTGAATTAGCAAAAAATATCATGGAGCAGCTTTTTCTGTCAAAGAAACAAGAAAATAGAATGGGGATGCCCTTTTTAAAAAGCTCAAGACTGTAATTAAAAAGAGAAAATTTTAGTCCTTGACTTACAAGCACAAGCAAGCCCAAAATTTATGTTGCCGAGAAGTTTGCTGAGTTTTGCCCCATTTTATAACTTTTCTTGCCCCATTTGTTAAGTGAAGCATTGCAGTTGTTAAGTTAGTAAAATGGTTAGTAAGTAAATCTGGCTTCCCCATTGACTTTGCTTGTCAGGTCACAAAAGCTGATGACATTGCAACCATCATAAACACGAACCAGATATCAAACATCCAAATGTAAATCACGTGACCATGCTGCTGCTGCTGCAATGGTTATAAATGTGAAAAATTGTAATAAGTCACTTTTTTTCAGTACTGTTGTAACTTCAGTCACTAAATGAACTGTTGTTAATTGAGGTCTATATGTTTGTATTTTATTTCCCAAAATGACCCAGATTTTATTGACAGTGACTTTTATCTGCAGGATTCAGCATTATTTAAAGCTATAAAAAAGTACAAGCTATAATATACCTCATTTCTTTATACTGTATTACAGTACAAGCTGTAATATACCTATATTTCAGTATAGCTTGTAGATATTTTTGTGGAAATTTATTATATTTTATACAAAGGATGAACAATTAAAAAAGAAAATGCAATGATCTATAAACGTGCAACTAAAATCAAGTTTTCAATTTTACATTTGTTTTATTGTACTTGCTCTTACTTTATGATTTTTATTTTCTTTGTAAACTGCCCCAAATTCCTCAACTAATGGAATGGCATACAAATGCAATAAACATTAAATGTTTATGCAGTAAAATAACATTTTGCAAAAGATTTTCTTGCCAAGGTGAAAGTAAATTGTTTCTTATCTGCAATATTAATGTCATAATTATTTCATGTTATGCTAAACCATGCACTTAAAACTAAAAACAGTACATTGTAATACACATGACATTTCTCAGTTAAGAGAAATATTTTTTTCCAAGCAAATTTAAAAAAAAGTATTCAAGTAGAGGGTTCCTTTAAATTGTGCTATACAAATGAATTAGGAAATAAATCCCACTGAGGTCACTGGATATATCTCTAGAAAGACATGTCAAATGCTTTACACACTCAATGTTTGCTACTGCAATAAAATATTTTTATTTGAATCACCTTGAGGATGTTCACAATCTAAAAAGCCTCAACAGTGATCAGTATTACTGTTAAGACAGAATTCTTAATTTCATATAATCTTAAATGGCTATGCAGATGTAACAACCCAACTATCTGAAATAAGAGAATTAAGGCATTTATTTGGAAATGGAATAATTTATATATAAATGCAATAAAGGTTTTTGGTTCTGAAAGGTTAGCGACCATCAATAAAATAGCCATTCTTGAGGACTCTTGACATTTTCCTACCTATGTAGTATTATTAATAGATGTACAGAAATTGCATCTAACCTAGCATTTGTGACATTAACTCATGAGTAAACACAGTAAACACAATAACAAGGGGAACCAAATTAATTTGTGATTAGCTGTTCTACAAATTATCAACTACAACATAGAATGTATTCAATGTGGAAAATGGAATTTAAAAAATAGTTAATATTCAACTGATTAGTAACATCCAATGCAAATGGCTACCATTAATAGTGATCCAGTAATTTTGCACCATATACCTAAATTGTACGTCAGGTCTGAGTAGTATTGTTTTGTGCTTTGCAAGTCTTCATAATCAAGATCCTGAATGGGAAAACCAAGAGGCAAGCTTATGTGCACTAGTAAAAATATTTTTATTTTCCAATATCCAGATGCTGCCCGTTACATTTTTCTGTACAAAACATCTGAAGCACCCATCTTTTTGCATCTGAGATTTGAAAACAGCATTTTTCTAAGTTTATCCTTTACTAAAATTAAAAGTAACTTATTTTAATGCACAAGAAATTTTCTCAGAAATATTTTTATCTCCATTTGTGATCAATTAATTCAATTTAAGATGTTGGAATGAAGAATTAAAAACATTAAAATGAGAGTCCAAAAACTATTATCTTCATAGCTCTGGCTCACCACACATTTTTGGAAGGGGCTTGTCTGCAAGAAATTTGAAGGAGAGTTCGCAAATTAATTTGGAAACTCAAAAATCTTGTAGTTATATGTAGAAATTAGTACAAAATAATTCCTAAAAAACAAAAAGCTTAAGAACTTGTGCTTTTTGATCAGCATTCTGTAAGGAATTTACTATTAAGTGCAATTGTCTTGAAATCACATTGCACATTTTCTGGCTACAACTACCTGCATAAACAAGTGATTTTGTGGCTTCTTATAACGTTGCTCTAAAATCTGTTGTACATCATGTGATCTCACTAAATAAAACAAACGTATACAATAAGCATCCCATTCTAGCTGAAACAATTTGATTAAATAATTATAGCCCTTATGTTTTCATTCAATTTTTTTTTACACAAGTTTCAGTCTTCAATCTTTTCCCCAGGCCCTACACTAATCTCTTTGTCGTTCAAGGAGATAATAATAAACACAGAATATGTATCCTGGGAATATGTAATTCTCTATTAGCTGACCAATTTTGGTAGCACAGTACATAGAGGTATATTGGCATTTGAATCAGACATTAGATTAGCTCTCAGTTTGTTTGCTACCCCAACAACTGGGGGTAATCTGGAATTTATCCCTGGGAAAGTGCTTGTATAGTGAGCAATCCGTTTGCCTGAACTTTTATCCACGCTGGGAGGCTTAGGTATTCGTTTACAAATCCAAGGATGTCTTAAAGCTTGGCTAGGAGTCATCCTTGCAGAAGGATCCCAATTAAGACATTCTTTTAAGAACTCTATAAACAAAGAGTCATCACAGCCTTTTAATGCTGTGGTCCAGTCCTTGTTGCCTGGAGCACTGCGCATTTTACCCCTTCGTGATCTGCTACCATTAAGAATAACTTTCCCATCTGCTTGAGTTGTTACACTGCAATAGCGAGGATGACCTTTGGAATTGATGAAGTTTTTGGCTCGCTTGGATTGGTCTAGCAATTTCTGTGGAGGCATTCCAAGGAGCTCCATCATACAAGCTAGCTGATCACCCTCATCTTCTCCTGGAAACAAAGGATAACCAGTCAGAAGTTCCACCAGAATACAGCCAAAACTCCACATATCTATGGGCATCCCATAGCGGCTTCCCAGGATAACTTCTGGGGCTCTGTAAAACCGAGATTGTATGTAAGTATAAACTCTTTGGTGCTCAAAACAACTAGATCCAAAATCAATTACTTTGATTCCACTTCGCCCTTGCTGTTTCAGAAGAATATTTTCAGGTTTTAAGTCGCAATGTATAATTTTGTTTCTGAATAGCCCCTCCAGACATTGTAATATTGAGTGAGCAAATTTACGTACAAGCTGCACACTGAAGCCTTGAAACTTATTTCTTTTGATCAGCTCATACAGATTCATGCTCAAGAGCTCAAAAGTCATACATATATGATTTCGAAAGGTAAAGCTTTCTAGCATGTGAATAACATTCATGCTGCCAGTTTTATCTTGCTTTTTGAGATGTTCCAAGATGCGTATTTCTTCTGCCGCTTGCCGGTGAAACCGTTTCTCATTGCGTACCATCTTTAGAGCCAAATGTTGGTGTTGTTTGTGATCAAACACTTTAGCTACTTGACCAAAGCTGCCTTTCCCAATTATTTTAAGTACTTCATATCGATACGCAAGATGGTCATGAGGTACATGAACATAGCTGCCTTGTTCATCATCATATCCAGCATTGTTGGGGCCACCAATAACTCCCTGTCTTTTCTTTGCATTTGGACCCACAAAATAGATTTCAGGAAAATTAAATATTTCTTGTTGCTCATAGGCTGTTAATTGCTGTTTATATTGCTTCAGTGCTTGCTCTGCAGACTGACAACCAGCTTTCTGTGCTTTTATAGAACTACCACTATTTTTGATGGTGCAGATACTATTAGCACTTTTATCTTTTACTGGAGTTGGAAATGACCTATCAGAGCCATTTATTCCAGTGGACTGCAGAGTACTGCTCCTTCTATTTCCAGAGTCTTCAAATAATTGCTCAACTTTGACTTGGCTCCCAGTCAAAGGATGATCCTTCATGGTGATTGTGCTTGGAATTACCTTTAAAGATGAAACAGAAAATCCTTAGCATTCACAAATTTAACATTTGGGAATAGCAAGAGTCATTTAACTTCAGAAGAAATATGTAGTAGTAAATGAATGTTTACATAAACCTGATATAGTAAAATTTGTATTAGCATGCACTAAAGTAGTTTTGCAATATCTACTCTTCAATCAGCACAGTAACAAGTAATGAAAGTGTAACTTGAAGCAACCAAGAACCTACAAATTATGATTTCACTAGCTCAAAAAAAGCAAATTGCAAAAAATACAAATAACTGCAGATTATGAATGAAATCTTTCCAAAAGGATTAAGACAGAATTGGTGAATAATTTGGTTACCAAAAATTCCGTATTGCTCTTAAATTAGTGCGTTCCCACCTCTCTTTAATCTTTTATGAAGGCAGTTTGTATGTTTTGTATTCTAGAATACTAACTCACTTTTGAGTCCTGAAAAGAGTTTTGTTCCACGCACACAAGGAACTAAATATTTTCCCTACAAAACTGCAAATCAAAAATAGTCAGAAAACATTAAAAAGTATTTATCTTAATTTGAAACAACTGTAACTTTGGATGCTCACTTCAGATTCTATTTCAGTCTAGGCAATGTGAGCAATAGATTCCCAAGTAATGCAATGAAGCAAAGCAATGTCCTATTCTAAAAACTAGTGCAGAGTAGATACCTTGCAAGTGCATTGAATGAATGAATGAAATGAGCCACTCTTACAAGGATTTGGTTAGGTAATTTTTATTCTGCAAAGTACACCTTGTTGAGTCCACAAGGCAGACTAGCATAAGTGTGACATACCTCATTGATTTTTGCAAGGCAACGGCAAGGTATTGTACTAATTTATGAAATAAGTGTAAGAAACCTTGATACATCTTCTAGTTTAAACTTAAACTTCAAAAAAATGAAACCAAGATTTGCAACCAAATAACAGCCTTTATATAAGTCTGGGGTAGCCAGTAAAGAATGCTATCTTCTTCAATTTCTATAGCAAATTTTTACTCCCCCAAACAGCAAATTAATAACTCTTTTGAAAAACTATTTGTATACCTTTTTCAATGAAATGCCAAAACAGTTACGACATTGGTTCAGAAAATGTAGTTTCAGGACACCAAGATCTGTATTTTACTGCTTAACTGCTATATCTGTTTGGAAAATACAGACAGTGTATTTTGAGACATACAACTTTCTTAGAAGTCACAGAAAATATGAGCCAGAGATTAGCATGTTAACAGATTCTTCAGTATCTATGGCTGAACTGAGCAGAAAGAAAGAGGAATGCTGTAAAATTTTGAATAAGATGGCCCCTTGCAGGATATTAATCCAGTCCAATCAGCAATTCTTTATTAATTCAGAGCAACTGGGTTTCAAAGACCTCTATTTTCAGAAACATTTGATCTCCTAATGGAAAAAGAATTCTGGGTGCAATTTTTGCATTTTGCAGATAAAAATAGAATAGCAATAGTCCAAACAGGAAATGAATCTGAACTGTAATTTTGTCCCACATGCAATACTTAGATAAAATATAAGCTAGAAAAAACTCTGGTTAAACATTACCAATCTATTCATATTTACATTACCAATCTATTTATATTTACTTTGAAGTAACACAGAATAATAAAAAACCAATTGGCAGTGAAAGAAGATATTCTGTAACTGACTAAATATAAAATGAAAGCAAAGTAACTAGAAATTAACTCACACACGGATAACGTTAGGGTTGCATGAACATGAGACTGTAGGATGCCTTAGACCAGGGGTATCAAACTTGTCGTCATGTGATGTATCATGACCTTTTCCCTTTGCTAAATTGGGGGTCGGCATGGCCAGTGTGTGATGCATCCGGCCCACAGGCTGCCAGTTTGAACACCCCTGCCTTAGACTAAACTATTTTAGAAATAAAACTAGAAGCACTTCTCACATCTGTTCTTTGGGTAGTGGAAAATTCAGCCTCTAAGCTATGCTCCATAAAAACTCTATGCAATAGCTTATCTTTTATAATAAAAAGCAAGTTTCTTGTTTTCATATGGCAGACAAAAAGATAGCCAACTGCCAAAAATATATATTTGCTTAGTGTCTTCGAAATTCAACAGACTTGACAAGAAAATGACATGTAATTACTTCTCCAATGGAATGCAGGAAGGCAGGCAGGTGCCACAAGAAGTGGTATGGAGTACATGTGAACAACTTGCAACCTCTTGCCAGCTTCCGCACTGACTGTTTGTGGAAAGCCAGCAAAGAAGGTCCCAAATGGTAATCATGGGAGTGTGGTACATTGCAACTGTCATAATAGCAAGTTAGTTGTCTAGTTCTCAAATCACAATGACATGACCCTGGGGACATTGCAATGGCTGCAACTTTGAGGACTGGTTGTAAGTCATTCTCGTTCAGCACTGTTGTAACTCTGAATAGATGCTGAATGAGTGGCTGTAGTCTGAGGACTACCCGTACAAACTTTAGGACATGCCTGTGAGCTTTTTATATTGCCTATCTATAGAGAAAACACGTCCATGTATATGGTATATGGTAAGTGGCAAATCTCTCGGTGATGTTTTCTTTCTATGATACACATATTATGCACAAAACCACCTCAATGATCTTCACTGAGTACGTAAATACAAGAAATCTGAATTATAAAGCTTGATGCATATAGATTCAGGCCTCTTTATATGATCATATATCGATACTACTAATAAAATCACTATATTACAGCTTGTCAATAATGCAATATTTACTCTATGAAATGTCTAAGGGCTTCAACTGACTTGATCCAATTTATAAGATTTGATGCACTGTATTTGCTTTTGAATCTCTTTGCCAAATTTAAATATCATTTCCCCCCTCTTAGTTATAAGCTTCTGAGAAGCAATTATGACATGCATGAAAGGATGCTAGAATTATAGAGGCCAAACTTTTCTTTCAATGATCAGTTATGCAACCATGTTTTGGTTTTGCTTGAATATTTTTGTTCCTTGAAAGTATTTGCAGAGCATCTTAGTTGTCACAATTGGACATAATTGCTGCAATCTAACCAGTCCTCTCTAACAAGCTGACAAGATACATAACTTTGATTAAGACATATATCATTTCTATGAAAACAATTGAAGTGACAGAAGACATTACTGTTTCCAAAAGAAACATTAGAAAATTCCTTTTTGTATTTTAAAAAACAAAACCAGTAAATTTCAGTCCAGTAATTAAACACTTAGCGAACTGACAGTAACTCTAAGAATATTGACTATGGAATGGTTATAGATACATAGAAGATGATATATAACTATCATAGAAACCCTTCTTTCTAGTAAAGAGATGCTCTTCAGTGCTTACTTTTTCTGCAAAGAAATATTTACTGACATTTTTCTAATTATTTTACCATAAAAAGTAATTACTATAACATTCAAAATGCAACTCTTTTCAAGTCTACCAATGAGAAAAAAAGCTACTCTTGCCACTTATACCCTCATATTGAGTAAATACAGTGGTTAAAATGACACAGGCATTAATTAATCCTAATATCTTGATGTTTACCAACAGGAAACATTTATCCTATAAATGTTGAAAAAAATGGCTTTCACTTTGTCAATTGAGTGGACAAGCCATAAAGAGGCAAGGAATATATATATTTAGATTAATGGTCTTGTACAATGAGAACTAGGATTGTGACATCTCTTAATTCAGATCATTTGTTTAATTATGTTATTATCTTACCTATATATGCCTATTGTTATCAGTCCATTTCCATTATGAAGAACACTAACCCTTATGCTAAGGGGGGGTGGAACCACTAAGGAAAGCAGAACAAAAGGAGGATGAGTCCCAGAAAAATCTATTTGCAAGGCTATATAGTATATAATATTTATGAAAAACAAGAAATCCCCACTGATACCGTGTTTCTCAGAAAATAAAGCTGGGCCTTATTATTTTTTGTTCCCCCCAAAAACGGCTAGGCCGCCTTTTCGGGGGTGACTTAATTCCCCCCCCCCCCACATGCACCCTCGCCTAGAGCACCCTGCAGGCAGCCATGCCTCGCCACCAGCTCCTAATGGCCAATCATGGCGGAGCACGACAACTCCCTACCCTGCAGAGCTCCTTTGTTGCAGACCCAGGTATGGTGCTGGCTGCAGCGGGCGGGCGGCGGCAGCATGTCGGCCTCGGCAGGGCACTTTGTGTTACTATGATGTTATTAAGAGGTCCTCATTTAGAGACAATGGTTGTTATACAAAGCAGTTGCTAAGTGAAACCACGACTTTGCTTATAATCTTATTTCAGCTTTCCTTTGCTTTACAGACCTACAAAGGTCATAAATCCTAGGATTGGTTGCAAAGTTACTTTTGAATCATTAACTGAAAATGGTTGCTCTATGAGACAATTGTTAAATGAGAACTACCAATAACATTTTTAATCATGCTGAATGGTTGGAAAAGATAGTACAGACACAATATTTAACGATCGCCTTCTGCTGATATAGATGTACTTGTTAGGGTTATGCAGTGGTTCAGGCTGTATTTGGAAGAAGTTCCTTAATGTACAAGAGTGAATGCAGCATCTCTGTGCAGCTTGTTAAAGCAGCCATGAGATCCTGGAAACAAATGTACACATAGCCACCACATTTGCACAATAAAGCAGCTATTTGGAATCAAATCAGAAGCACTGCATAAACTTAGTATTAATATTCTGGTTTGTTAAAGCATCTAGTTTGTGTTATCCCAGCAGTAACAAAACTCAAAAAGCAGGAAAATTACTTACATTAGATCTCCCTAGTGAAGGAAAAGCAGAAGGGGTGCATTCTTCATTTGTAGGTTCTGGATATCTAATCTGATCTATTCTCATATAAGAGTCATATAAGCCATCTCCAAACCTGGCTGAAAATAACAAAATGATCAGTAAAAATGAACATAAATTCATACAAGCATTATTTTAAATTATAGGAACAATCCTAAACTCTTACTGGAATCCTCCAACAAACTCCAAAGTCCAGATGATGTGGCTGCAGGTAATTAGAAGGAGCACCATTTGATTTCCCCCCTTTTTTCATAAAAAGGGAAAAAACTAAAATGAGCATTGTGCATGTACAATTCTTTTTTGTTTGTTTGTGTAATAACAAGGGACAGGAATATTAGTATTTAGTAGATTTTCACTTTGCCTAATCTGTCCTCCTACAATCACTTTTGGGAGGTACTATACTCAGGACTGTCTTAGAAGCCAGCAACGTAAGTCTGTCCAATATTGATTCTTTTCTGTCTTGCGAAGAGAAAACCAACAATTCTTGTAGATTATTGCAATGCTCCCAAGTAATATGGGACTCCACCATTAAATTGCTCAGAATACCACAACCTCTATTTATGAACATAGAATCATGAGTTAGTGATCAATTTGAAAAAAATCATCTCAGCAATATCTGCTAAAGAAAATATATAGGTGATAGGATATATCTATGATTTGAAATTGGATTTCTTTGAAAGTAAACTAAGCTGCAATTGTCCGCAGCAATCATGAATCAGTGTCTGTTGACTAAATTAGGAAAATTACAGCTTCAAAAATAGTTTGAAACTCAAGACACTTAATACTGACTCCTTAAAACAATAAACTTACTGAAACTTAATACAGTAAGTATATCCATCACATAATTATCCATCCAGTTATAATTCTGCATAGGCTTGCCTGGAAATAACTCTAAAGTAGTCCTACCATACCCATGGCTTGATGGGCTTTTATTTCCCCTGGAATAAAAATAGCTTGCCTTCAACATTAGCCAACTAGGAACATGAAGGACATTGACTTGGCCACATTTATGACTTGCCTGAATTCATCCAGCTGGACACTGTAAGACAAAGAATACTGAACCAGAGAGGCTACTAGCATGAACCCAGCAACGTTCTTATGTTCCCATTGTTTGCTTCAATGTAATAATGCATTGAATAGCTATATTATTTTGCCTTGTTCTGATCTGTTGAGTAATGCTCAACAAGTAATGCTCCAACCAAGTAAAGCTGAAAATTTCACTCCATGACTTCGCTTATTTACAAATGTTTGTAGTGCAAACAGAATCTGGCAGAAATTAACAAATGTTGTGTTTTGTTTCTGAAACTGTTATTTTAAAAAGTTCTATTAAGTACTCCAAAATTTTAAAACTGCCTCTAACATGAAAAAGGAAGAGTTCCCGAGCTTTCTCTTGCTTAATCACAGATTTAAAATAAAACTTGGATTACAAACAAGTAAATAAACATTTATGGTAATTACTGCTGACTGGAAGGAATGCTCCTTGCCTTCCAGTTAACAGTTTAAAAAAAAAACATGAAGCAGGAGCCAGCTAAGTTATTACCAAAGGAAAAATCTCTAAAAATTTCCTTATGCGTTGTTTGGCAGTGAGTTGAAATAATCTGGCCTGCTTCTCGAATCACAGCGTACACCGAATATTTCTAGTAACCTAGACCATTTTGGCTCCAACAGTTACTGTACTTCATTTCTACCGTTACACACGTGAACAGTTAAAAAAAAAAAGGCAAGCGTTACAACATCCCAAAACAATAAAAACCAACGTGGTTTCTACGGTGGGGGCCATCGAAAGGAGCACCAACTCCTTCTAATTGAGGCTCCCTTGTCCGTTACCGTTGGAAGGGTTTTTTTTTGGGGGGGGGCAGTATTGTTCATGTGATATCGGTCTCTCGAGGAAATGGTGCTAAAGATGTTTCTCGAGCCTCTCTGGTCTACATTTTTGCCCACTATCCCCAATTGAAAAAATACAGTACAGGCGCCGGGCTACGGTGCAAGTCCCATGCGCCATCCTCCCGCCACGAATTCGGCAACCCGGCCGTTTTTCTCGCTCCGATCGTCCCTTTTCCCCACGTGGTCCCACCGCCGCCTCCTACAAAAGTTCCAGCCCTTCCTGCGAAGGACACGTGCGGGTCGTAGCCCTGGCTCCTCTTCCTCCCACCAAGGGGCAGGGTGACCCCCGCCCTTAACTCTACACCCGATTCCCTCAAACGCGCTTCCCGTTCCCAGACCACCTCCACGACCCTGTGCCTGGGATGGGCAGGCTGGCAAAGGATGGGCAGGAAAGGCTTGGCTCTAAAGGAAACAAGGGCTCCTTGGTGCTGTCTGAGCTTCTTGCAGGCGTTTCGTTGCTGTTTCATTACTCAGGGAGGAAACGGCACTCTTCCTTTTACAAGCCCCCTCCTGCGCGGCACCAGCGATCTCCCACCAGCACACCAGCCACACCAAAATTCACTTCTGGTAAAAAGAGGCCTCGTCTCTGCAAAGACACGCAAAACGGCTGAGTGTCTGGAAAGCAGGAAGCCGGACAGCCCCAAGGCCCAGCCACGAAAAGCCCCGGAGGAGGGAAGGACCTACGCCCGCAAGGAACAGAAAGGGGGTCCAAGGAGAAGACCCAAGGAGCCCCCTTAAGCTTCCCCCATTACCTGCCGAGAGGGGATCTTCCGACTTCCTGCTCAGCAGCATTATAACGAGCAGGATACCGGAGGAAAAGCCCGTGGGCCGTACGCCCCATCACCGTGTACCGGCCTGCCCGGTCCCCAGATTCCCCCTGCCGCTTGTTCTAGTATCGGAGGTTGTCGTCGAGCAGGCAGGGACGTGGTAGCGCTGAAAGCGCGGTTGCTAAGGGAACGTCTGCTTGGGTCGTTGTGCGCTTGCGCGGTGGGGGAGGGGCTGAAGCGTAGGGGAACAACGCTCTCCCCCCCCCCAAACATTTATTCAGCGACCGAAGTACAATGTGCTTGAGCCAAAGCGACTTTATACAAAGTGTACAAAGCATAGGGATCTGTATTTATTTTGCCTGAAGACAATAGGAGACCTTCCTATCTTCTTAAAGATGCCGTTGTAAAAGAATACTTTGTGAATTGGTACCCGAGAGAAAGCCCGTCGAAATAAATTAGCATTAACTTCATAAAGACTAGGGACGTGTATGTGAGCTGTGCTTTCTAGGACTTGATGTACTTGATCTGTTGCAAATTGTCACATATTTATGATTCCACAAAACTCTTAGCTTTGCTGGAACAGCCAAATCCTGCTACTGCACTCTGGAAAAAATATATAAATCTAAACGCTAATGATTTTAAAACACTGCTTTTGTATAAGGAAATGCTTGAGAAAGTGAGGGTGGAGAGACATTGAAAAACATATCAAGAAAATTGGATGGAATGGATTGAGAAACAGTAACAACTTCCATTAAGCCTTTCTCCCATTTTTCCAACTTGCCTTTTCAGCAATTATACATCCATTTTTCCCTTAAAACAGGAATGAGCGAATTAGGTTGAATTCCACTTCCCGTTAGCCCTCTCCAGTGTGACCAAAAATATTGTACTTCATGATAATTAATCTAGTTCAGCAATCCCTGGGATTGCTGCCTCAAAAGACCTGGAATGGTGAAATGTTTTTGTTCTGATCTCCAAAAGGCTGAGAAATCACAAGAAACAAAGGCAGTATCTTCAAACACTCTTCAGTTTTCCTTTGATGCACAAACTCCATACATTCTTGTGATAGAACATTGCCTTGGGCTAAGTTTGTCTGGCTAATTTTATTTAGTACCTTGCTTGTACCTTACTTGCCCTGTTTGATGGCCAAAGAATATGATTTATATGAGAATATATATGAGAATATGATATATAATGAAATGTTTGGAAACCAACCCACAAGCTAGGAGAATGAACCTTCACTCTCAATGTCCCAAAGATGCTTTTCCAGGGAACGACTTTTGCCTCCTGAAAAAGTACCTTTGGGACAACCATGACCTGGATGACTGAGAATCTCTACAGACTTTACCCTCAATATGATTCTGGAATATATTCTGGAATATATAGACATGTTAATAAGGATATAATCTTCGGGCATAATTTTGGCTTGATAAATTTTATTTTGGAATTTGGAGGTTCTCAAGAACAAGAATTATTAAATTACTTGTGATTATTTTTATTTGGTGTGAAGAGTCATTGTCATTTGGGGGAGAGGGATTGTTTTCTATAAATCCTTACCTTGAAAGTATAGAGTTTCATATGTATCATAAGCTCCATTTGTGTCTTCTTTTTAGTCTGCAATGAAGGAAAAACCTAACCATTAAATTTCTCAGAGCTTCCTTGGGTATCACGTTTCTTCCTCTTGGAGAACTCCCAATGGGATATATTTTTTAAAAAAATATTATTCTGTATGTAGATTTTTAAAAATAGTTCGTACTAAAGTTCCTTCTTAATTTAGGGCAGTCTTGATCTCAACTGGGCCATTATATATTTTGTTTACAGTAAGAAGGGGTTACACATATGTGCATAAAATGTAGTTTTAAAATTCATTCCAAGAAGATTGGGATGAATTGGATCAAGAACATATGATTCCAAGCCATATTTAATCTAGCCCCTAAAGCAGGGGTGGGCAAACTTTTGGCTCGGGGGCGCATTGACTTTTAAAATTTGACAGACGGGCCGGGTCAGCACAAGATTTTGGGAATCGCCCCCTTCTCCCCCTCTTCTCCTCCTTCCTCCCCTCGGAGGCCCTCTGAGTCAGGAGTTGCTACCGCCGGTGCGCTCCGCGTGGCTCCAGTCCCGCTTGCCTCGGGAAGGAAAGGCAAAAAGGAAGAGCCGCGGCGGTGCTTTGCAACGGAGCAGCGGCACCGGAGGCTCAGGCTCAGCGGCTCCTGGTTTTGCCTTTTCCTTCCCAAGGCAACGCGGGACTGGAGCCGCACGAGCTGCGCCGGCGGTAGCAACTCCTGACAGCCCCAGCCGGACACCTGAGCAGAGCCCGGGCGAAACTGCCTCTTGGTGCTGCCGGAGCACCGCCGGGTCGCCTCCTCCAAGCAGCCTGCCCGCCCACCAGGCTTCCCTCTGCCGCGTGGCTGGGCCAGGCGCAAGCGCCCGCAAGTTAAAAGGAAGCCGAAAGTTGCTGGGAAGTTGCTCGGGTGCTGGGAGCAGGCTTTAAAGTGCCGCCAAGCAAAGTTTAAGCCTGGAAGCCCGGAACCGAGCAACTTCTCAGCAACTTTCGGCTTCCTTTAACTCGCGGGCGCTCACGCCTGGCCCCGAGCTGCGCGGTGGAAGGGAAGCCCGGCGGGCAGGCGGGCGGGCTGCTTGGAGGAGGCTCGGGCTTCCTCCGCCAGGCGCGAGCGCCCGCGAGTTAAAACAAAGCCGAAAGTTGCTGGGAAGTTGCTCCGTTTCCAGGGCTTTGCAGCAAAGTTTGCAGGCTGGAGTGTCTTCCGCCAAGAGGCGGAAGGGTTCGCCGGCGGAGCGGTGGGCTGCTTAAACTTTGCTCAGGCGGCACTTAAAGCCTGCTCCCAGCACCGAGCAACTTCCAGCAACTTTCGGCTTCGTTTTACTCACGGGCGCTCGTGCCTCGCCCGAGCCGCACGGTGGAGGGGAAGCCCGCGAGCGCCGGGTCGCCTCCTCCAAGCAGCCCGCCTGCCCGCCCGTCCGCCTGGCTTCCCCTCGCGGCGCGGCTCAGGGCCAGGCACGAGCGCCCGCAAGTTAAAATGAAGCCGAAAGTTGCTGGAAGTTGCTCGGTGCTGGGAGCAGGCTTTTAAAGTGCCACCCGAGCAAAGTTTAAGCAGCCCGCCCCGCCCGCCAGGCGGAACCCTTCCCGCTCCTCGGCGGGAAGACGCTCCAGCCTGCAAACTTTGCCTTTGCAAAGCCCTGGAAAACAGAGCAACTTCCCAGCAACTTTCGGGCTTCGTTTAACTCGCATGGCGCCGCGCCTGGCGGAGGGGAAGCCCGGAGCCTCCTCAAGCAGCCTGCCCGCCCGCCGGCTTCCTTCCGCCCGCACGGCTCGGGCTAGGCGTGAGCGCCCGCGAGTTAAAACAAAGCCGAAAGTTGCTGGAAGTTGCTCGGGTGCTGGGAGCAGGTTTTTAAAGTGCCACCCGAGCAAAGTTTAAGCAGCCCGCCCGCCCGCCGGGTGGGACCCTTCCCGCTCCTCGGTGGGAAGACGCTCCAGCCTGGAAACTTTACCTTTGAAAAGCCCTGGAAAACGGAGCAACTTCCCAGCAACTTTCGGCTCGTTTAACTCGTGGGCGCTCACGCCTGGCGGAGGGGAAGCCCGGAGCCTCCTCCAAGCAGCCTGCCTGCCCGCCCGCCGGGCTTCCTTCTGCCGTGCGGCTCGGGGCCAGGCGCGAGCGCCCGCGAGTTAAAACGAAGCCGAAAGTTGCTGGGAAGTTGCTCGCGTGCTGGGAGCAGGCTTTAAAGTGCCACCCGAGCAGGACCGCCGAGCCGGGAAACAGGGCACCAAGGCAGGGCAAAGCTCCACCAGCAGCGGCCTAGCTTTAGGTGGCTCCAAGCAGCCCGCCCGCCCGCCGGGTGGAACCCTTCCCGCTCCTCGGTGGGAAGACGCTTCAGCCTGCAAGCTTTGCCTTTGCAAAGTTTAAGCCTGGAAGCCCCGGAAAAAAAGGGGATCGGCGGGGACTCACCTTCGGAGAGGTCACACTCGAAGGTGATTTCGAACTCCCAGCCGAGGCCTTTGCAAATTTCTTTTCTTTCCTACCCCTAGATCGCTCCGCACTGTTTTGCAGCTTTGGGGCCACGCGGCACAGGGCAATTATGCCACGCCCAGCGACTTTTTTCAGGGGCGGGCGGATTGGACAGACCAATGGCAGCGATTTTTTTTTCAGGGCGGGCCGCATTGGACAGACCAACGGGCCGGATGTGGCCGCGGGCCGTAGTTTGCCCACCCCTGCCCTAAAGTCATTAAACTACACTCCACAACCAGTCTAATCCTCTAGAGTTAAACTCTACTGACTTTAATGGAATTTACATCCAAAATAATGTGTACAAGGCTACAGGTCTAAATTATGTTTAGAATAATTTAACTCTGACAAGGTAGATCTTGTGACATAAAGGGTATCTGTATGTATTGTGTGTGAATAAACACTGCTCAAAAAAATAAAGGGAACACTTAAACAACACAATGTAACTCCAAGTCAATCACACTTCTGTGAAATCAAACTGTCCACTTAAGTAGCAACACTGATTGACAATCAATTTCACATGCTGTTGTGCAAATGGAATAGACAACAGGTGGAAAGCATAGGCAGTTAGCAAGACATCCCCAATAAAGGAGTGGTTCTGCAGGTGGTGACCACAGACCACTTCTCAGTTCCTATGCTTTCTGGCTGATGGTTTGGTCACTTTTGAATGCTGGCGGTGCTTTCACTCTAGTGGTAGCATGAGTTGGAGTCTACAACCCACACAAGTGGCTCAGGTAGTGCAGCTCATCCAGGATGGCACATCAATGCGAGCTGTGGCAAGAAGGTTTGCTGTGTCTGTCAGCGTAGTGTCCAGAGCATGGAGGCGCTACCAGGAGACAGGCCAGTACATCAGGAGACATGGAGGAGGCCATAGGAGGGCAACAACCCAGCATCAGGACCGCTACTGCCGCCTTTGTGCAAAGAGGGACAGGAGGAGCACTGCCAGAGCGCTGCAAAATGACCTCCAGTGGGCCACAAATGTGCATGTGGCTGCTCAAACGGTCAGGGTGGTATGAGGGCCCGATGTCCACAGGTGGGGCTTGTGCTTACAGTCCAACACCGTGCAGGACGTTTGGTATTTGCCAGAGAACACCAAGAGTGGCAAATTCCCCACTGGCACCCTGTGCTCTTCACAGATGAAAGCAGGTTCACACTGAGCACATGTGACAGGGTCTGGAGACGCTGTGGAGAACATTCTGCTGCCTGCAACATCCTCCAGCATGACCGGTTTGGCAGTGGGTCAATAATGGTGTGGGGGGACATTTCTTTAGGGGGCCGCACAGCCCTCCATGTGCTCACCAGAGGTAGCCTGATTGCCATTAGGTACCGAGATGAGATCCTCAGACCCCTTGTGAGACCATAGGCTGATGCGGTTGGCCCTGGGTTCCTCCTAATGCAAGACAATGCTAGACCTCATGTGGCTGGAGTGTGTCAGCAGTTCCTGCAAGACGAAGGCATTGATGCTATGGACTGGCCCGCCCGTTCCTCATACCTGAATCCAATTGAGCACATCTGAGTCATCATGTCTCGCTCCATCCACCAATGCCACATTGCACCACAGACTGTCCAGGAGTTGGGGGATGCTTTAGTCCAGGTGTGGGAGGAGATCCCTCAGGAGACCATCCGCCACCTCATCAGCATGCCCAGGCGTTGTAGGGAGGTCATAGAGACACATGGAGGCCACACACACTACTGAGCCTCATTTTGACTTGTTTTAAGGACATTACATCAAAGTTGGATCAGCCTGTAGTGTTTTTTTCCACTTTAATTTTGAGTGTAACTCCAAATCCAGACCTCTATGGGTTGCTAAATTTGATTTCCATTGATAATTTTTGTGTGATTTTGTTGTCAGCACATTCAACTATGTAATGAACAAAGTATTTAATGAGAATATTTCATTCATTCAGATCTAGGATGTCTTATTTTTGTGTTCCCTTTATTTTTTTTGAGCAGTGTATAATGCTTGACCTAAGTTAGGTTATGGCCTTTTTAGCACCATCCCTACAGCCAAAATTGGCAACTAAGTACATCCAGTGGTTCATTTTTCACTTATCCTTTAAAAATGTAGCCCTTAAATGTGTTAAACTTCTAATAAATTAAAGACACTGGCTTTTAAAAGCCAAGCCATCCTGACCCTCTCCCATTGATAATAATCCCATGTCTCTGCAACACACAAAGACCAAAAACAATCTTGAAGAAAAGAAACGTAGTCCTCAGCTCCCAAACAGTTGTCCTTCCTGGTTCTGGGCTTAGGATAGAAGGACTGGAATGTGTTGGTGCATTTCTGGATGCTTTACAGTAAATTAGCAAGGAGATTTAACACCAAATTCATTAATAACAAAAATATCAAAAGAACAATTTTCCTTTCTAAATGAGAATACTGAACATAGAACATTTGAGGAAAATTTAAGACTCAAGATTTTAAATTGTCCTTTAAATCGAGGCAAAGAGGCAGCCTGTTTCCTTAATGTGAGTAATGCACATATGCACATGGAAAACCATTGTTTTATATCTAAACAAACAGCCTTGGCCCCTTCTGCCTGCCCATTTCCACATCTAGACTCTACTGATTAACAGGCTATAAATAGCAATTCAGTTATTTCTGTCAGTAAAACTATATATAGTCTTATATAGGAAGCAAGACTTTAATGCTTCGAACACCCTGTCAACAAAAAGAATTCTCACGTGATGCTTTTTTATAATAAAAGCTTAAACATTTGGGAAATACTATTTATTGGGGTTTTTCCTATATTAAACTGTTTTATACAGTTGCCTTTTTTATTAGGGAATTGGTTGTGCCTCAAGGGCAGATTAACAGTTGTGTTCTTTAGAGCCATCTGGTGCTATTAACAAGTATCACAGAACGTACATGCTATTTTACCAAGAAAAAACAAAATATTTTTTTAAAAAGATCATTCTGCAGATCCTTAATTATGGAATTTCTTTTCTTTTAATATTTTGAGCTACTGCCCAAAATTTTTTATTTCAATCTACACATACATAACAATACTTTAACAGTGTGGCATCAATATATCATACATTTTAGTATAGGCAAAATTAATAATACCAATCATGTCTCTCAATGCTTGTATTCACATTAAATCACAATCCTACAATGCTTATTTTCAACCTTTCAATACTCTCTCCAAATGCCTACCACCATATCAATTAAACATACCTATTTTTAAAAAAAAATAAAGAATTCTCATTTGGCAAGCAGTGCAGTTCCAGGTTTCACATCTCAATACAAATATGACCATAATTACCTATTCATTTTATTTGTTTAATTTCATATTCCATCATCCTTATTATTATTAAATATTAAGCTTATCTTATCCAATTCCAATTCATGTTATATCTTTCCATTTCTCTAAGTATGTTCTCCTATTCTTATTTTACAATGTTATTTAAAATTCTCATCTCATTTCTATATTCATTTATTCAATTCCAATTCATGTTATATCTCTTTCCATTTTTCTTAGTATATTCTCCTATCTTATGTTACAATGTTATCTAGAATTCTCATCTCATTTCTATATTCATTTCTCATTTTACTTTTCCCTGTCACATTTGTCATTTTATCCATCCTTATCTATGAATATAATTGTCCCCTTTGGTTAATAATTTGAGCTAACCACCTTCATTCTATCTTAATATCAATCTCCCTATTTGATATATAACACACATATATTTTCCTCAGATTCTGCATTACATTTTAATACCTTATAAATCATCTATACATTATAAAATACTTTTCTATTTTCAATATATTCTTATACAACACATCATATTACCTTGCGGAATCAATTATGGAATTTCTTGAAGCAGTGTTATTACTGAATTTTAATATTTTTTATCTTTTATCATTTCATAAGAAACAATACTGGACATATCTGTGTCACAGGATGATTCATTGACACTACAATATGTGAATCATGTCCAGGTGTTTTTGTCTTAAGTATTTTCATATTTGTTCATTGAGAATGTAATTGTGATGTGTTTTTTAGTATTTTTACCATAGGCTAAATAAATGTCTTTCTTAGACTTGGGGCTGTACTACCGGTATATCTAATACTGTATCCATTTTCTTTGCTTCTGTGGTGAGAAGTTTAATTGCATTCAAATGTATATTGTAGAAAATCTTTGCTGTTGAATGAATGCTTTAGGTATCTCCTAAGTGCCACAGAATTTCTCCAAATGTAATTAACTCCACTAAAACAGTGACTTTCTGTAACTTCCAAAGAGTATTTCTTACTTTGCAGTGATAATAACATTCTTTTTTAAAATGCATTATTATGACTCCCTGCAGGGAATTACAATGTTGTGAAAGTGATTATTATTATCCTGATAAAGTTCTCTATTCCCTTTCTAGAACTAAAATCATTTATGGTTTTTGGAAGAATATTTTTTTTTCTTGGAGGCATGCTTTTAGTGTAAAGTGAGCTTTTTAAATAATGTGAATTCCTCATTAATTACTTTAGTCCACCTCTTTTTAAATGCTTTGCTTGATTCAGGAGCCAGAGCACAAAGATTATTTATTATTATTAATTTATTTACCTGATAAATATAAACACTAACATAACATTCTTTAGAAAAAGCAATAGGTAAAAACATATCCAAAATAAGGGGGCATACATACATACATACATTATGGAGTGAGAGTTTATAAATCTTATAAGTGAAATAACATTCAAGGTGTTATGTCCTTTAAAGTCTTACATTGCATGGGGCCAGATTATCTATGGAACCATCTTTGCCGCATTACATCAGCCCATTCACCCAGGCAGGGAAGGTATGTTGCAGATGCCATCAATTAAAGAATTCTGACTGATAGGGTCCAAGAAGAGAACTTTCTCTGGCGTTGCTCCCACCCTCTGGAACAGTCTCCCCTGCCACAGAAGTGAAGCGGGCCCCCATTCTCCTGCCTTTTGGAAATGTTTGAAAACATGGGCTCTGCTGTTTTGCTTGAGGCAAAACAGCACACAGCTATGGGACTGGGTAGTGTTCAGAAGGCCCTCTCCCTATCTTTTAATTCACTTTAATGTTCAATTCTAACCATCTTTCCTTTTTAAAAAAATTATATATAGTGTTCATATTTTAATATTTTATTTGTATGCTGCCCAGAGTCCCCCTGTGAGGGAGCTACATGGTTTCTAAATGTGATATTTTTTTCAGAATTTCCATTTATATGTGTTTTCATTTTTTCTTCCATTCAATCATGTCCAATTCTCAAAGACTGCCTGGATAAGTCCCTGCACTTTTCTTGACAAAGCTTTTCAAAAATGGCTTGCCAATCACTCCTTCTTAGACTGAGAGAAAGTGACTGGCCCAAAGTCATCCAGCTGACTTCATGCCCAAGAGGGGATCAGAACTCACAGTCTCCGGATTTCTAGCCTGAACCATGACTCCAAACTGGTTCTCACAGGTGTTCTTATAAAGCTGTTAATCCAAAATATCACAAATCTTTCTAATTATTGTGCAACAGATTGTAAAATTATATTGCTTTATCTCCACAAGTACATTCTTTGAAAATTCGCATATTTATTTCAATTACCGTGTCATTCTAATTCCAAGCAAAACCCAATTACAAAGATGGATTCAGACTGAAACTAATTAAATTATCTTCATTATGATGTGATCAGGATTATATTAATGATTCATCTGGGCAGCATGCAATAGATAATGATCTAATAAGACCTGACACTCCTAAGTTAATATTGAATTTTACAGTACTAGTATTAATTTTCAAAACCAGAAAGTAGTTTATGCAAAGCGTTTTCTTTCCAGTAGGTCATACCCTAGAATCAACCATACAGTCCTGTTCTTTCCTCTCATCCTTTGAAATATGTTTGATGAGTACAAGAGATATAGCCAACAGCCATTTTGCAGGGAGCAAATAACAAAGCTATCAGAAACTTTATTGGGTTAATCAAAGAAATTATCTTTTTCCACTTTTGAATATGGATTCTCTAATACCCTGAAATCATTTATTATGGTTAGTACTGTTTTATTGTGCTTTGATGTGGTTGCCCTTTCTATTATCTAAAGATGGTTGGAAAGGTATAACATGCAATTTAAGTAAATACTAATCAAATGTTTATGCTAGATGCAGATGGTTCAGTATATTTGCAGGACAGCACTGTGCTTTTTGTGTGCATATATGTATGCGCACACGTTCAGTTAGTCTACACACCTGGCAATTAGTTGGACTAGTCTTTGCAAGGGTTTTTTGGAAAAATTTCAAAAATCTTCATTTTGCCGCTATCTTTTTAGGACTGAGAACGAATGAATGGCCGAAAGCCACCCAGCTGGTTTTGTAACAAAATTGTGACTACAACTTAGGATCCTTCCAATTTGTTAAGTCCCTATCTTTTATATGCTATTTCTATTCCACATGTATCTTGTGCTACTATCTGAAGACTTAGATTTTTGAGGTTCATGGGATCTGGAATCTAGTACTGCCATTGGATGCTTGGGTAATTGCTTCATATCTCATTGCACTTTAGAGTGTTTCAAACATCCTAGGACTGCCTAGAGAAATAAAAAATTAATACCCCTGTTATCACTAGTCTATAAGTAACTTACATAATTTTTTTTCAGGGAATGTTTTCCTTTGGATAGTGAGATGGTGGCAAATGTAATTAATAAATAAATAAATTTTCTAACATTGCTATCAAATAGTATGATGAGGAATGACTGCATAACATATTGAACCAGGCTCCAAAATAACAACTAATCTTCTAAAAATTAATTGGGTTCACTCAGTCCACTCAGAATATTTAGTTTAGTTTGTAAATTAGGGTAAACAAATTTAGAATTATATATGGGCTGTCATTGTAGCTTGTGACAAATACAGTTGAAATCACTAACTTAGGATAATCTTATCTATTTATAGGACTGCTCAATCAAAAAGAAACTTTAAGGCAGTCGTGTGAATACCAAACCCTGAATAAAATACTCAAATAAATCGAAATCCTTCTTACTGTCTAAATGCAAGCTTAATAATAGTAATATAAAGATAGGTGGATAAAAATGCCAAATCTAAATAATTGATTATGTGACCATCTGTTATAATAATAACACATTAATATGCTGCCCAGTGCCCAACTCTCACCGATTCTGGGCAGCATATAAATTTAATAAAATTATCAACTACTACTACTATTTGGACAAATGGTTCAACACATTTCATTGACATTCTGGTGATCTAAATTTCTGATGATGTACAAATAATGTCTGGTCCGTAAGCCAGTTTGGTCTAATGGTTTCTACATTACAACTTACAAGTTCAAGTCCTGCCTTAGCCATAAAAGCCAGCTGGGTCACTTTGGGACAGTAATTCACTTCCAACCTAATCCATCTCACAGTTATTGTGGGGAAAATAGGAGGAGGAATATTTGCCGCCTTGAGTCGTTTGTAAAAATAATAGAAGCAGGATATATGTACATTTATATAAAAAATATCAAATATAATACACCCATATATTATTGTTATATTACATTATATTGGTTATAATAAATATATATACACACATATACATATATACATGCATATATGCATATATGCACATATATAATAAATATAAATATAGTATAGCATAATATATGTGTTCTCAGATTCTCACTGAAGTAAAGCTTAATCCTCCTTAGTTGCTTCAAACAGGTCATGACATAAGTTTCTCCTACCAATTTCAGCAGAATTAAACGGCAGCGATTCCAGAGACTCGTCTCGACTCCTACTCCATTGAAACAGGGTAGCCGAAGGCTAAGCAAATTGGACTCCGCCGGAAGTGTAGCCGATTCTACTGCGGCATCTTTGCTGCTGAGGTCACCAGAGCAGGAAATAGTAGTCGTACCAGTTGTAGGAATAATCATGCAATTGCTCCACGGACTCCTTTTGTTGCAGTACCGCACTATGGCTGCGCCCATGTAACGAAGGAAGATTTCTATGCAGATCTTTCCAGGCCATCAATGGATCCCCCTTTCTAAAGCATTTCCCCACTTCCTTGGGGAATCCACGATCGGCAGAATTCCAAGTTCTCCCAGAACCGGAGTCTTGGGATTTCTTTGAATATGTTCGTCAAGCCTTTCAGGGTAAAATCCAACACCGCTATCAAAGGTTCCGATAGGTGAGTTTGCTTTCTTTCATTTCAAGGCATTATATTCTTGGGCAGTTGTAAATCGGGATATATTCATGTTGATCACAAGGAGCAGTTTTATGTGAGCAAGCCGAAGACTCTTTACACGATAAGGACGACGCGGTTTTGAAAGTCTGAGGTCAATAAATGCCTGCTTCAGCGTGAATGCAAACTTTGATCGTTTTCTTTACAGACATTAATATGCTGCCCAGTGCCCAACTCAGTGGAATCTTCCCCAGTGGAAAGATTGATGGCTGACAGATAAAAGTGATCTGATTGTTACTCCAGCACTGCATACAGTATGCATCAAAAGGAATGTTGGCCTCAGATTTTGTTTTGACAAAACAATAACGATCTTCTAAATATGTGTTATGAAATGAAATGTAATTATCTAATCTTGCCATCTTTAAAATAAACATTACAACCCTAGAATAATTGACAATTTGGGTCCTCATTTTACTCACCTCCGAAGGAACCTTGAGCCTGGTAAGATTTGAACTGCCAAATTGCAGTCAGCTGGCATCAGCAGAAATGCCCTGCATTACTGCACTCTAACCATTGTGCCATCCTGGGTTATAACTCTGTAGTATCTGACAACATTTTTTGTTAAAGGGATTATTTGGGCTTTATATCTAAGGTATTAGAGTTTAGAAATTGATTGTATTATTTGTACCAATAAGATTATTTCTCAATATTTGATATTTTTTTAAAACTGGTATTCTTCAAACTGCTTTTTTATCTTATTAGCTATTTGCCATCACTGAAACAGGTTTCCATTCAAAGTAGATAATTCATTGATACAGTTACCATTTTAAAAAAGGACAATAAATAGGTAGTTCTTGACTTACAACCATTTGTTTAGTGATTGTTAGAAAAAAATGACTTATGACCATTTTTTCACTTACAATCTTTGCAGCACCCCCATGGTCATGTGATCAAAATTCAGGTGTCACTGGCTTATATTGATGACGGTTGCAGTGTCCTGAGGTCAGATGATCACTTTTTACGACCTTCTGAAAAACAAAGTCATGGGGAAGCCAGATTCACTTAACAGCCCTGTTACTAAATAAACAACTGCAGTGATTCAATTAACAACTGTGGCAAGAAAGGTTGTAAAATGGAACAAAACTCATTTAACAACTGTCTTGCTTAGCAACAAGTATTTTGGGCTCAGTGGTGGTCATAAGTTGTGGACTACCTGTATAGAATATATAACTGATTTGAGATAAGGGTTTTAGGATAGCTTGCCAGACTTAAAATGGCTTCGGGGTTTTTAAAGTAACTTTTTAAATGTTATAGCATGCTTATGATATCTGTATATTTTCTGTGAATTGCTTGGGTGGATAAAAAGAATGAGGATATTAAGAAAACAAGTATTAATAACTAATTTATTACTAAAAACTTCTCATAATTTTATATATAGGTAATTGCAGATTGAATAATTTGGAATTCCAGGGATGACTATTTCTTGGTATGTAGTAACAAATATAAAATTAATAATTGCAGGAGGAAATTGCGAAATGATGTTGCAGCAGTATTTCCCACCCTAACTTCAGAACAACTGGCTGAAGTTGTGCCAATGAAAGAGGAATTGAATATTATTAAAATATATACTCATAAAGGAGAAACTGTCACAGTCTATGCCAATGGCAAAAATCCTGTCCTTTTTGAAATGGAGAAAATGCTATATCCAACAGGTACAGCAGACATTCTGGTGGGCAGTCGATGTTGATACTTGGAATTTTTGAGTTTGGTTTCTCTTTTTCTTTTTGAACAAGTTACTTGATCATTCTGAGCCTTGGTTTCCATCTCCAAGAACGGTCCAATACTTCCTAGTTATGGCAATGAAGTTTCAAAAAGTGTAATTGCAATCAGGCTTTTCATGATGCATATATTATTTCTGAAACATGGTTCATTATAACTCTTCTCAAAATGTCTATCCACTAGTGAGTGGAAAGAAGGAATTCATGCCAATTCTAGGAAGATTATGATTAGGTTGATTAGGGTTTTAGCTTCTATGTAACAGTTGTGATGATAGTAGTAAATACATACAGGTAGTCCTCACTTAACTGGTCATTTTAAACCATTCAAATTTATGACAGCCACGGAATTAGTGCTTTATTGCCAGTAGCCAATTGTCATAGATGCTAGCGTCAGTTCCACTCCCACAATTACAAGAATGCATGTTGGATGGATCAGTTTTGTGACTTGTCATGACATTCTGTAGTCACATGACTGCAATTTTTTATTTATTTATTGCCAGTTTCTGTCATTTTTTGCTGGTTTCTGGCAAAAACCCGCCCATTAAAATGAATGGATTTGCTTAACAACAGCATTGTTTGCTTAACCGTGTTGAAAAACAGTAGAAAATTGTTTCTGGTCATGGGAGTGCCTGAACCTATGATTGTAACAACTTACAACCATAATTCCAGGGTCAGTTACAGGCATAAGTCAAGGACTACCTGTATTTTATTAATAAAATTAATTTAAATTAATATATTTAGCCTAAGTTTTAGCTATCACCATTTCATCACATGTAATAGGCAACTATAGTTTAACCAAGCCATAATACCTATGCCATAAACAAGATGGTACAAAAAAGGAAGTGTGATTTTACAGATCTAACTGATCAATGATAGCCTTCCATTGTTACCCTTAGAAGTTTTAAGTATTTTGTACTCAGTGCTAATGCTAATTAAGTGATTGCTTTCTTGAGTTAGTTGAATGAAAGGTTGAAATTAGGAGAGTCATTTGTTTATGTCCTTTATTTTTCTAGTAATTTCTATTTTTTTATTTTACATTATGCAAGCCTGAGGAGAAATAAATATTAGCGAAATATTTTAAAACTATTTTCTTTTCTCTTTGGGGCAGTGTACACTTTGTGGTCTTATCCACACCTTCTTCCTGCCTTTTCTACTTGGCCACCTGTGATGCACAAATTAGTAGGAGGTGCAGGTAAGGAAATGGATTGAAAACTGTTTGGCTTTTTTGTGGGATAGTTATAGGTTAGAGAGCCAGTTTAGTGTAGTGGATAAGGTAACATTTTAAAAAATGGGAGACCCTGAATTCTAGTCCCACCTTAGGAACAAAGCCATCTGGGTAATCTTGAGCCAGTCACTCACCTTCAACTGTAGGAAGGAGGCAGTGGTAAATCACTTCTGAAAAACCTTGCTAGGAAAACTGCAGGAACATGCCCAGGCAGTCTTGGAGAATCAGACATAACTGAACAGAAGAATAAAGTTATTTCAAAGCACAGATTGCATAGATATAGATTTAATGTAAGAGTTTACTTCAAGCACCACATTGAACATAATGTCTTTTGGTGTCATGTCATGTGAAGATCACTGAGCCAAAATAAGATTTGTATAAAATAAAAGATTGTGCTGATAATTTTTAGCTACATTGCTGAAGATATGGTACTTGCTATGAAATGTACTTTGCATTTTATTACTAGTGTAATATTTTGCTTCTTGATTGATTAGTACAGAAAATTGTGAGAGGTTAACTTGCATATTTGTTCTCTTGAACATATTATGTTTCTTCCCTACAGACTTAATGCTTCCAGGAGTTATAATTCCCAAATGTGGTCTTCCCCAGGTAAAACGAGGTACTCTCTCTGCTGTTACATTGGTGAAAAACAGGTATGATTTCCAGAGAAAATTAATGCTAAAAAGGTTAATGATTTATTTATGAATTCTTATTTTTATATTCTGAAATGTTGGCTATTGCCTTTGAAAATGATAATTATATATCTCAGACAAGGTTTCCTGTGTTTTGGAGACACTTTAAAATTTTTGGCACTTCATTTTATTTTATGTTATCTGTCCTATTTTATTGGCAGCTGTAATGTGTTAAATTACATAAGGTATTCATCAGTCAAAATGTTATTGGTCCCTGTAGCATCAGATCAAACCAACATAAAACTTATATTTGTTTTTAGATGAAAAAATTGTAGGTCTTTAGCAGTGTTACAGAAATATACATAGTTGTGAATAAATGAAACATCTTCACACTGAATTAAAGCATGATATGAAGTAGTTTACATGCAGAGGCTTTCTCTTTCTTGATATCTTTTTCACCAGAAATCAAATCTAGAATTCTCTGTGTATAAAGCACATGTCCATCAATGAATTATTACTCTCTGATTGCAGATTACATATGTTTATAATATTGCAGGTAGAAGTCTCTTGAGTTCATATATTGGAGACATTTGCTTGATATATTGAAGAATTTATTTTGTGAAAGTTGCTTGTATAGGGGGAATAGTGTCAGCTTCAATTGATGTCCAAGTCTAGCATGCTTCATTATTGCAATTTATGTGCTAGAAAAATTCAAAGAAGGAAGATGACCACAGGCTTTCTATGTATATCTTTTTATGTATTAGGTAGTATCAGAGATAGTCGATGTGCTTTTTCCATAGAACATAGTTGGAAGGTACCTCTTTCTGCCTTAAAACACGTCTTAGTTACAAAGCTGATTCTTGAATTTCTGTATTAAATATAAAAATTAGGCAATTCTTTGTTGGGGGAATTCAGGGGTTTCGTTTTTTTCTCATTTTAAGGTAATGCTTTTTACTATTTTGATTGTTTTTCATTACAAAAAGACCTTCCAGATCTGAAGAGCAAATGTTAACAAGAGTAGCCAAATATACTTGAAAATTCGATAATGCATTGAACAAAATACAGGTGGATTAGAAAGTGAAGAACAGAAATTGCTTTTTTAATTTTTTCCTTTAGTAACCTGTTCCTTGGAACGCTGACAGTTCTACCTTGTCTCTCTGTGACATAATCCTTGAACTTTGGTTTTTCTTCTAGATTTTAACTTTGATTTTCAGGATAAAACATAAAGCCAGTATCAGTTAATCCATGGTTTGGGTGTGATATGCAAATTAAGACAAACTGGTCTTAGAGCTGTTTTAAATGGAATAAGAGTTTGACTTAAGCATGTTGCATTCTTTTTCTTGTCTTTTTGCAGAGCCCCTGTGGCCATTGGAACAGCTATTATGACAACTGCTGAGATGGTAGCAGCTGGAATGAAAGGAAAGGGTTTCACAGTGCTTCACACTTATATGGATCACCTATGGTGAGGACACAGACAAATTTTAAAGGATGTTCCAAATCAGAAGGAAAGCTGTTAGTTTTGGCACAATATTAATTCAAGACTTGGGGCAATTGATTTCTGGACTCTAACCTGACCACAGTAGTCCTCAACTTATGACTACAACTGAGCCCCAAATTTCCATTGTTAAGGCAGTTAAATAAGTTGTGCTTCATTTTATGATCGTTTCCCCCCACAATTGTTAAGTGAATCACTGCAGTTAAGTGAATCAGATGGTCATTAAGGGAATCTGGCTCCCCTCATTGACTTTGGTTTGTCAGAGGGCTGCTGGAAAAATTACAAATGGTGATCACATGATGCCAGGATAATGCAGCTGTCATAAGTACATGCCAGTTGCCAAGAACCCAGATTTTGATCCCGTGACAGTGGGAATACTGCAATGGTCATAAGTCTGAAAAACTGTTATAAATCACTTTTTTCCGTGCTGTGGTAATGGTTCAAATGATCACTAAATGAATGGTTGTGAGTTGAGAACTACCTGTACATTAAATTAGACAATATTAGATTTTATTAAATTAGAATAATCAACTTGTAAATCAGAGTTTATCGGTTGAGGCTTTATTTCAGCCATGTTAGATCAGCTTACATTTGTACTTTTGAACAATAAAAGGAAAATGTTTTGGGTATATCATCAATTTGGAGGATTGTGAGATCTCATAGTGTTTCTTTTCTTGAGTAGCCTCTAATTATGTTAGCATTGCTAATAACAAACATCAAATTAACAAACAAAAAAAGGCATGGCATTTGTTTCTAATCTTATTTGAATCTCACTTCTAAATTGGGCCTTAATATGTTTGTGATACCTACTCTTTTGTAGCCTAGTGATATCAGTGTGTCGTTGGGGAACACTATTCCCCATACATTTTTTCTTGCAATACTAAGAAACACATTTCCCTTCTTTCTTCTATTAGGTCCTAGAATAAATTGTATGTGCCCCTACAAGGTACATGCAGGTTTGAATGGTTCCATTGACTTTATAATATTGAGATGTTCACCTGAATTGCACTGTTCTCCCTGCAAATGCAATTTGAAAATATATCTGTAATTTGTAGATGCAAAATTTCTGTCACTTCAGGCCACATTCAATTAATATTTAAAATGTGGGTGTTCTTGTGTTTGGATAGTCAGACAAAGTCTTGAATTGGCTTTAGAAATACCTTGGTCCTTTGTACTGGCTTTGTATTCATTAACTGGTATTATTTCAACTATAACTTTTATGGGATCAGATATTTATTGCTGTTTTGATTTCTCTGGAATAGGTATTACATTTTAAGTAGATTTGTTTCCATGACCTTTTTTTTGGCTGAAATTGGGATTTGGAGTAAGCCTTTTTGCATCATACGGAGTATGCTTTATCACATTATTTATTTTCTTTTTAAATTCACAAGGGCAATTGGTGACAAATCAAGCCCACCTACAATACCCCCCTTAGAAATAGAACCTTCAGAGACGGTAGCTGGAGAAGAGGAGGAACAGAAGAATGAAGAAGGGGAAACACCTGAAAGCAGCCTCTCTCTTGATCCATCCTTGCAGATGGACATTGAACATCTCAACTTAGAGGAAGACATTTCGTGTACTATCATAGGGGGAAAAGAGGAACTCAGTCAAAACGATGCTGCTGAAAAGACTGAAGAGTACGAACCAAATATTTCTGAGGAGATGGAAGATAACAGAAGTCCACAAGGTATAATTAGAGGTTTGCACAGAAATAGATTTACTAGACGCAGAGTAGTTGCTTTGTTTATATCAGTGCTTTTCAACCTTTTCACAGACTGTGCCACTTTTAGGACATGGCAATATTTGAGTACAACCAGTTCTTAGCAATGTGTCAGAAACTAGATGACCCCTCCCCCCCAAAAGGCAAAAAGTGTAGTCCTGGACTTACAACAGTTCACTTAGTGACTGTTTGAAGTTGTAACGGCACTGGAAATAGAGGCTTATGACCATATTTCACACTTAACAACCATGGCAGCATCCCCACAGTTATGTGATTTACATTTAGATGCTTGACATCTAACTCACATTTATGATGGTTGCAGGGTCCCGGGGTTATGTGAACACCTTTTGCAACCTTCTGACAAGCCAAGTCAATGGAGAAACCAAATTCATTTAACAACCATGTTACTAATTTAACAACTGCAGTGATTCACTTAGCAAATGGGGTAAGAAAAGTCGTAAAAGGACAAAGCTCATTTAACTAATTTCTCACTTAGCAACATAAATTTTGGGCTCAATTGTGGTCGTAGGTTGAGGACTATCTGTACACCCACTTACCACACTTTTAATGGGAAACTTGTAGCTGTTTCTTTGACATTAATCTTTGCATTCATGGAGCATGCACATTGATAGAATTAAGTCAGATTCCAGCTGAAGACAATTCAAAACCAATAAACCTGGAAATAGTGAAGTTAAAGAATTGCTCACACAGCTTGCTTGCCCATTGTTTACAAAATTACCACTTAATGAAGCAACATGCCTGCTTATGCTTGCATGACAGACTTGCATGACCATTCAGAATCAGATCCATATGGTACCAAAGGCTAAACATGACTGTTGGCCCCTGATGCCACCAGCATTTTTTACTACACTTTGCTTTAGAAATCCCAAACAATCCCTTTGCAAAAGAAGTCAGGGAATAATGGAAGCTCAGCAGGTTGCAGCAATTCCTCCTCCATTCCTCAGAACCCAGTAGAGTAAAAGAAGAGGGAACCCATAAGGAACTGCAGCACCTCCGCAATATCTTCCTGACTGTCCCTCGAAAGGAAACTTTTGAAGTTGGGCTCAAGAATCAGGTTCTTGAGTGAATAAGAAATAAAACTTTGGCAGAAGAGATACATGTTACTACTTTTAATTAATGAGGGATAGATAACTTGTTGATTTATTTCTATATTTTTTGCTTTATAGCTCTACATTTTTAATTTAAAAATTACATAAAATCTTTGTTTGAAATCATGTTAGCGGTGTAATGCTAGATAACACAGAACCATGAATTTAATTAGAAATGACTTTATATGCAAACCAATATTGGATTCTGTGCTGAGCCCATTGAGGAACATATGGTGCTAATGTTAATTTTTTACAGAACAAATGGATGCCCTGCTTTATCAGTGTTTCTTTCATGCCTTAAAATGTAAAGTGAAGAAGTCAGAGCTCCCCCTGCTGACCAGTACGTTTTTGCGTAACTACATGTTTTCCTGCTGGTAAGTATTTATTATTTATTTTATTTATTATATTTTTACACCACCCATCTCACTCTGAGTGGTTTACACAGCATAATGTAGCAATCTAAACACACGACTAAAAGCACAATTCAAAAGCAAAATTAAACAAGTGAAGTGATAACTGGGAAAATCAAAGTTTAAAAATTCATATCTAACAATACAATGGACTTTTTGAAAGCTGAATATTAAGTTTGCTGCAAAGGAGTAGTTCTCAAAATGTGGTCCCTGAGACCCTTTCAGGGGATCCATGAAGTCAAATAAATATTTTAACATTTAACATATTCATAGTTACACCTACATAAGTCAAAACTCTTTGATATACTTAATTATTTTTAAGAATGTAAAGGGCTCCTGAGAACATAATGTGTGAAAACAACTGCTGTAGAGAATTGTTTTCTGTTTGTACCTCCAAGATTCTACCCATGTTTACCATGCCTGATATGTCACTATACTTTATTTATTCAGAACATAATTGATTAACCTGAAAAATATGTACTACATCCATGAATAGCATTTGCATGTACAAAGAGCAAGTTAATACAATAACACAAGATTAGTATTTTTGAACCTAGCATCCTAATATGGCAGTATACCACAATTAGCTCTATGATATTTCAGCTCCCATAATTCATAAACTTAACTCAGTGACGGCAAAAACATTATGTTATATAATTTAGCGTCCTACTCTGGTTTAGTTAAAGATTTTGCTCTCATTCCAACAATTGATTGGAAGATTATTAGTTAGATATACTAATTGCAACAAAAACAAAAACAAAGGGGACATGCATAAGCGCACCAACGTGCTTACCGTCCCTGTCCTATTGTTTCTCTTTTTCTTATATGTATCCATTTCATGTATTCATAATGATGCTTATACCTGTTATCTTATAATCGCTTGACAAAATAAAATGAATAAAATAAAAATAAAAATAAATAAAAACCATGCCCTACCCTCATGATAGTTATGCAGCTTCTGACAGTTGTTGACTGTTTTCAGCGCCTAGATGCGTGCTTTTCAAATTTGGTACTTTTAAAATATATGGACTACAACTCTCAGAATTCCCAGGCCAGCACACTGGTTAGGGAATTCAGGGAACTGAAATCCACATGCCTTAAAAGTGAAAGTTTAAAAAACACTGATCTAGATTAAACCTTTTTAAAGTCTATGTAGTTTGAAGTAGAATTCGCACATGGAGCCAAGACTTCAGTTAATTCTTGTTTAATCCAGCTCACTGTCTTCCAATCAATTTTACTTCTCAAGATCCCACCCAAATAGAGCTCGTTTTTGTCCATTATTTGAAGTAGAAATACCACTGATTAAACTTGGAATTATATGTATGTAAAGCATGCATTTCTATACTGAGTGAAGTTCTGGTGATTCTCAGCTTCTTGTTATCTGCAACATGGTTTAGAACCATTAATCATGAAAGTTGCAAAGTACACAGCTGACCTCCCTTGAACATTCAGAGAGTGAAAATTCTTGTATTGGGGAATGTAAAAGCTTCCTTATATGTAAGAATATTCTGAATTAAACCAGATCCTTTAACTGCACATGAGCATGTAAGAGCTCCTTTATGCTGTATATAAGGATATTCAGGATTAGGCCAGATTGTGCAGGAACAATCCTTCTGTATTGATTAATGGATTGAAGTTACTTTGAAGTTTATGCTCTCTCTCTCTCTCTCTCTCTCTCTCTCTCTCTCTCTCTCTCTCTCTATATATATATATATATATATATATATATATATATATATATGTATGTTTTTGCAAAGTACTTATAGGTAGGAGTCAAAATCCTATACACATAATTAAATGAATTAATATATGAATTTAGCAAGGATGTATTTCTATTTAGCTTATTCTAAATGATGCAGATTTTGTTTTATAATTATTTTTTCCTTTAATTTATTAATAGTCCAAAAGATCAACAACTGGATATAAAGAAATCTAGCTACAAAAAGGTGAATAGTTGTTTCTTTGCGTATTTATGGAAGTTTGCAGTAAAAAATTATTTGATTTAATACGGTGGGGGTTTTCTTAGTTTCACATATTTATGTGACCATCTAACTTTGCTGGGTGCCAAAGGGTTCTGCCCGCCTACCTCCTTTTTAATATCTACATGAAACAGCTGAGAGAGACCATTGGTTGGGTTCAGGGTGATTTATTATCAAAATACTGATGACACCCAGCAACACATCTCTGTCACCAGCTGTCCAAATTAAATTGTCGAGGTTCTTTCCCAGTACTTTTGGCTCCCCTAGATGTGGGAGTTTCAGAGTTTCCATTTTATTTCTGCGTCAGAGGACTCCCAATTAGTTAAAACTCTATATGGCATAGGACCAGGTAACCTGAGGGACTGCCTTTTCCCAAGAACATCTGCCTGTCCCGTATGGTCCCACAAGAAGAATGTGCTTCAGATTCCTATAGGACCTAGAAAGCATGCCTTTTTTTGTGGTTGCCCCTGTTCTCTGGAATGCTCCCTCCCTGCGATATATGGCAGACCCCAACTCTTTTCATCTATACAGTAAGGTAGCCATTAAAGCCTGACTCATCTCCCAGACATTAGGGACCTTTTTTAATTCTGTATGCCATCCAATCACACACTGTTTGACTTGGAAAGCTGTATAAAATGTAAAAATAAATAAATAGACCCATGTTTAGTCCATTCTAAACCTTAGAAATTCACTGGGTGCCTGGGCTAGTTCTGTCTCATTCTCTATCTCTCAGCCAAAGCTCCCTGACAGGGTTGCTGTTATCTAGATAAAATGGAGAATGACACACACACCCCCGCCCCGCGCAAGACATGTTGAATCTTACAGAAAAGGAAAATACAAATCTTCATACATACATACATACATAAATCTAGGGAATACTGGAAGTGAACAATGCACATGACCATATAGATATATTAAAATATTTTGGATCATAGTGCAATCCTGAGATATACTCAGAATTAAATCTCACTACATGCAATGGAAGTGCCATTTTAGGAAACCTGATGTGTTATATCAAACTGAATAAAAATGAGTAAGTAGTATGTCATCTCCTTTTTTAAAATATATTTTTTATTGTTTACAACTATAATTACCAAGCACAGTGAAACCATTTTGGCATTACTTTGCCTTACATACAAAAATATAACCAAACCATTAATGTTCCTATTGTTGGTACAATATTTACATTTTGATTCTAATCCTCCTAGCTATTTTTGTTATGTAATTTCATCTCTATCATTGACTACACAGTGTAAATAATTTGGAAACTGCTCTAAAACTGCCCGACTCTGTTGTTACAGTCTCAAACCCTCACAGTTTTAACTTCAAACTGTCTTACCGTGAATCTCACTCCATTCTTAAGAGGTCCTTAAAGGAGGCGTACATAAGTGCACCAGCATGCCTACAGCCCCTGTCTTACTGTCCTTTGTTCATCTTTATATTCATACCTATACTTGTTATCTTGTACATGTTTGACAAACAAAATAAATAAAATAAATATTTGAAACGTAAAGCATAGATTTTGTATCCACATGCAAATTCATGGATTAAAAAAGTATAATGGATAAAGTGGGTTTTTTAGAATTTGCCAAAAATTTTCAATTCCATTTTCAAACCAGTATTTAAAAAATACAACACTGTATTTGTAGTATTAGTTACTAGTAGCACATTGTGTCTTTGATAATTCATTCAATTGTATACACTAAATCAGGGGTCCCCAACCACCGGTCCGTGGACCGGTACCGTCCGTGGAACAAGTCCTACCAGGCCGCTGGTTTGCTGGCGCCGCCATCTTTTTGATGAAAAAGTGCTTCGGTGAGCTTTTCCGGTAGAAAGCTCACCGGAAGCACTTTTCATCAAAAAGATGGCGGCACCCAGTTAATGCCGTACCGGGCCGCCATAAAAAGGTTGGGGATACCGGGCCGGCATAAGAAAGGTTGGGGATCACTGCACTAAATGATCTATGTGGGTCAAGCAACAAATGAACAGATTGATTTGTACTTTCCCATTGATATTTGCAAATGGTTTGAGTCATGGCAATCTTTTTATGTAGCAATATTGTAAGTTTTCTCCTACAATGTTGCAAAAAAATTGTGCTAAGAAATTTGTCCTCCCCCCCCCTTTTTTTCAAGACATAAGGTCTGGGATAATTCCAATTTAGGAAGGAGATTAACAATATATTTTGTATTCATAACATTTCCAACAATGTCTCTACAACATAAATTGCTTGCTCTGTATTATTTTACTTATTCATATCTTCTTAACAGAATAGAATAGAATAACAGAGTTGGAAGGGACCTTGGAGGTCTTCTAGTCCAACCCCCTGCTTAGGCAGGAAACCCTACACCATTTCAGACAAATGATTATCCAGTCTCTTCTTAAAAACTTCCAGTGTTGGAGCATTTACAACTTCTGGAGGCAGGTTGTTAATTTGAAGGTATCTATTCAAGTGATGTGTATTTTAGTATATTGCCATTGCAGCCAGCCCAAAAAATAAATCCATGTTTATTGTAGCCCAAAGAACTTCCCAATATTGTTTGTGAACAGACTACTATCACCCTATGCTTTATCACCTAGGCTCCCTCTTTTTTCATCTGTATCCCAAGTCTGCAGTGAAGAGTAGACATTCCTTGGACAGTATCCCGTTTTCTTTGGACTGCCTTACGGCTGATATTGCTATTTTGTCCCAATATTCACATATAGCTATTTTTCTCTCTTAGTTCTCAAAATTTTTGCAGTCAATGCAACAGCAGAAGATTCTCCAGGTGAAAGAACTGAATAAGGGTGTGGAAAGTATTGTGGAAGTAGATTGGAGACATGAAAGGTAAGACTTTGAATCACGTAACCGCAAACTTGAAAAAAAGGGTAGAAATTTAAATTGGAGGTCCCTGATGCTTCTCTGAGCTTGGCTGTTTTCTTGCAGAAATGATTAAAAAAACCATTTCAAATCGAGGTCATGGGACCATGAAATACTGTAACCAGTTATATAAATGTGAGCCAGTTGCCAAGCTCCCATAATGCAATCATATGACCCTGGGGGGAACGGCAATCATAATTTTGAGGATGATTAATGATCCTAAGAATTATTTTGCTAGTGTTTGGTTAGAATATTTACCAGGGGTTCGGCTGTTGGTTGCCATATCTCTGTAGATAGTCTATCGACAATTGTAGACTTCCAACTTGATAATGACTTGAGTGCTAATATAAATTTATCTTCTAATATAGAAGATCTTATAAATAAGGAATACTTTCTAAGACAACATGGAAGTTGACAATAATAAATAATAAATCTGTACTGCACAGATTTTCAGTGTATCTGGTCTTCTTTACATCGGTCTTTGGCATTCTGACAAGTTTGTGGCTAGAACTTTCTGAATTCAGAGATCTTTTGAAAGACTTTCTTTGTTTTTCCATCTCTGTTTTTATCTTCAATGTCCTTATAGATACTGCCTCTTGTCCCTTTTATAGCTATCTGAAATTATTCAGTTCCTTCTTTGATATTTTTGTCTTTCTTAGCTTTGGCTTCTCTTCCTATCAATTTCCACCATTTATTCCGATATACAGATTGCATTCTGTTTTTTTTCTGTATTTGTCAGTCTCTGTTTATGCTAACAATTTCTCTGATTTCACTTCATAGTTCCTCTGGTTCTTATCAGTAAGTTTCGGGACTTCAAAGTGATTTCTGATAATTTTCTAGAAAATGGTGGGTGTATGCTCAGGCTCATAGAAACTAGTTGGCTTTGTTCTTCCACTGTAGCTTGGGTTGAAACTTACAGATAAGCAGTTTGTCATCTGTTCCATAGTCAGCTCCTGTCTGTCTTTAATTTATGACTTAGCTCTTTCACCACTATAGTCACTTTGATTTCTGTTTATCTGATAATAGCCATTTATAAGGACATCATTTTGGTTATTTAAATACTGTGTCAGCAATGAAGAAATGGTTCTCCTGCTTCATTTCTCTGTTTTTTGCTTAATATTTCCAACTTTGGCATTCCAGTTGCCAACCACAAACAGTATAATATGCTTGCAGGTTTTGGCAGTTTCAGATAGAAATTGACCGTAAAAGTAATCAATACCAATAGTTTGGAATATTAACTTGGGTCATAATCCTAATAAAGGATTGTTCTCAAAGTCTAACTGCGATTTTTGGTCATTGTCTTCATTGCACCAAAATATTGCCCTTCATCATGAAAGCAACACCATTCCTTCTTTATTTTTCATGTCCTGAGTAATAAACAGTATGATCTTCTAACTGAAAGTTCCTGTCCATTTCAATTTTTGGATGCTTAAGATATCAATATATAGTTGAGTCATTTTAGCTTTCACTGTTTTGAACTATTCCACATTCAGGTTTCTTATATTCCATGTTTCCATTGCAATTTTTTTGGCATCGTCAGGTTTTCTTTTCCTACATGTCTATATCAGCAACTAGACACTCCAGAGGCTTTAATATTAGCCATGACATAGACCTCATTAATAGTCCAAAATATCCTCAGCTCTTTAGCAGGCTAAATGCCATCAAACCTGAAGGGCCCATCATACAGCACTGTATTGCCAATCTTATAATATTGTTTATCCATGCAGTAGTTATAGTAAAATATAGTAGTTTGCCATTGCCTTTGCATTTCCTCTCCATAGTGTCCTTGGCTAATTTGATCCTCAGCTTCCAGAATCTTTTTATATAGCTGCTACCTTGTGCCTGCTTGCTTGCTTTAATTGGGTTATTGGGAGGATCTTCATGTATTTGGTAACTTTGCCTGGAATATGTACTCTTGGAATACACTCCCAGCATTCCATTTCCATGATGAGGCAGCAAAGCAGATCTTGAGGGGGATTAAAAAGATTAGACCAGACTAATACTAAATGCTTTCTCAGATATAGAAAGTGTAGAGCCATAAATATCTGCATTATATTAGAGGTGAGGGGTCAGCAATGCAGCAACAGCCAGGCTTTTTAGAGGCATGTATATTTTCCCCACAACCAATTTTTTTTTAAAAATCACAGAACATTTTGAATGAAAATATGACAATTTTAAAAATGGGGCATCTGAGCCACTACATAACAGTGCTTTGCAACCAGAAATGTTTATCAACCCAAACATTTACTACATAATAATTAGCAAGTGATTCTTTCACCAATCCTTTTGCTGCATCAAAAGAGGTAAATTTTTGGAAAACTCATTCTAGTGCATACTTATTCAAGATAAGACTTTGGAAATCTCAGTTATTTTACTAACAAGATAATCTACACAACAGCTCACCACTGCTAATTATTACCACTACTATATATCTTTGTTCCTATGCCATTGAGCCTGTTTTTTTTTAAAGCAGTGCATTTCTAAATTGTTATGGGATGGTTAAATTATTTCTGCATTACTTTTAAATTGATAATTTGGAAGTGATGTAGAAACTATTGTGAGTAATAGATAACTGTAATGGAACTATGCATTTGAAATATGTGAAAGATTTAAAACTTTATAAATAACGATATTTAGTAGATATGAAAGGATAGCATTTAATTTTCTTTCAGTCTGTAAGTGGTAACAGATAAAGATACCAGTGGCATCTACTCAGCCATAATCTTTATGTCAGCTGTAACACATTTGATACTTGGAAAAGTTGGGGACATCTAACCTATTTCGCTTACTGCCCCAGCTTCTGAATGGCAGTGGTTATCCCTCATGTAGAGAGTGATAATGAAAAGGAGAAGAAAACGTTTGATAGGCATGGCTTCTATTCTTAGTATCAACACACACCATCCACCCTCCAAGTCATCTCACTCCAGTTTCGTGTAAAAGCTGGAACTTGGTCGTGCTTACCTGTCATCTCTTCCTATTGCTGCCCATGCTTTCTTCGCAAATCTTCCTCCTACTTCTGCTAAAAGTGGCAGTGGATTAGTGTGGATAAAGATGCATTGCAGCCCCTCTTCACCTTTCTCCTCAAGGATCATCTCTGAAAGGGTCGGCTCCTTGATTCTGGGCTCTTGGCCTTTATTTCCTACAGGAAATTCTATAGTGTTTCCGCCCCCACCCATCTGTGATGTCACATAAATATAGCATTCTGAAGTTCACATTTTACAATAACTTTGATGAGATCTTACTTGTGCTATACCTTGACAGGTGTGGTATCAGGGCTTTCTGTAGTAATTTGCTAGAATAGGCAAGGCTGTGTGTTAGCGCTGTCATAATAGGTACTTGTGATGTCAAGGAAGTTGACTATGCATAGGCGGATCATTTAAATTTAGTTTCAGGTAAGTTAACTAGAAGTGACATGCAAGAAGATGAATGTAACTATCCATATATTTTACACCAGAAATAGATTTCATTAGAATCCAGTCCAGAAAGTTATAAAATTATTTTAAGGACATTCTTAGTGCTGGTTTGGTTAGGTCCCCCCCCCCCCCATCATTATGAGATGGTTTGGGACCTTGTAGATTTTTTCTGTCATTCATTCATTCATTCATACATACATACATACATACATACATACATATATATATTTGTTTTCTTAAGAAGCCTGATGATGGCAGATGAGATTCTGCCGAAACGTTGCTACAACTTTAAAAGCACAACTACAATGATGTGGGAAAATACCCGAACAAAGCTGAATGCCATACATACATACATACATACATACATACATACATACATATATTTGTTTTCTTAAGTTTTCGCGGGTACTTACATGTATGGTATTCAGCTTTGTTCGGGTATTTTCCCATGTCATTATAGTTGTGCTTTTAAAGTTGTAGCAACGTTTCGGCAGAATCTCATCTGCCATCATCAGGCTTCTGTATTGTGTTCGTCTGTGAGTCAGACTTTTACAGTCGTTTCAGTTTTAAATTTGGGGCTAGCCTACTGCTGTGCCAGAATGGTTTTTTCTTCATCCTGATTGGTTGGGAGTCTTGGTCTGTGTTTATTGGTCTTGGGGTTTGCTGTGTTCTGCTTGATTGGTGTTTCTAATATCTTCTGTCTGTTTTGTGGCTTTTTTTGTGTCTTGATTGGCTGGCAACATTGTGTTCCTGTATTGGAGGCTTTTAGTGCGGCTTGGCTCCGAGTAAATGGACAGCTATCATTTGTTAGGAAGCTAGGTTTCATCTGGGTGCCTGGTTGGGGTGTGTTTGAGCTGGAGGTATCAGGGGGAGTCTGTTTGTGCCCAGGTGTTTGCCTGGCTTGTGGTGTGGATATTTTTTTGTTTGATGCCCCAAACTATACGGCCTCCCAAAAATACACAAAGAAGGCATACCTCTCAGACCCATAGTCAGCTCCAGAGGAGCACCACTACAAAACCTAGCCAAATACCTAGCAAAGCAGCTACAGCCCCATGCTGAAGCAGCAGCTTCACATGTACAAAACTCATACCACCTCTTGGAAATGATCAAAGATCTACACGTGGAACAAGAAGATGTGCTTGTAAGTTTTGACCTGGTTTCACTATTCACTCAAGTCCCGATAAAAGAAACTCTTGAAATCATCAAAAATAAATACCAACCCAAACACCTCATGGAACTAACAGAACACTGCTTAACTAACACATATTTCATATACAAAGGACAAAGATACAAACAAATTGAAGAAGCCCCTATGGGATCACCACTGTCACCCTTCATTGCAAACCTGTTCATGGAAGAATTCGAATCCAGAGCCCTAGCCAATGCCACCCACAAACCCAAACTATGGTTAACATACATCAATGACACATTTGTGATTTGGCCCCATGGAAAAGAAAACTGAAACAATTTCCTAACACACCTAAACAGCACACACCCTGAGAGATCTTAGCTTGCCTATAATATTTGGAGTAAAATATACTGATTTTGTGCTTGTTGCACACAGGTAAAACCTATTTGTAGCAAATGCAGTGTGTGGCTTGGGTGTGGCTGGTAGCTAGTTTATCTTTTTATCTTATTGAAAAACATTATCTGAAATCCATGATTGACCAAAACCATCACAGGCAGAAGAGGTCAATAAAAGAATGCATCTTGGAATCTTTTTGATATATTGTTTTAAGAACAAAAAAGGCTCCCATTTTTACTTCTGCCATGAGCTTTTATATAGCAATAATGTGAAGAGTAGTTTGCAATGTCTGTTTTCTCTTAAGTCAGAAAGATGAGATATTGCATTGGTTAGTTTTTGTATGTCAGTTCTAATCATTGCAATGATTAGAACTGGTTAAATGTATGAAAATAATGTTTTTCTCTGCATTTCAGCATTAGATCCTTCATTGTACCTGAAACTGCAACATCTGAAATGTCTGTCCAAGATTGTAAAGGTGATGACCAAGAACAACTATACCATCCTCCTGAAATTATACCCCTTTATGGGATCTCATCAAAGATGGCCCCATTGTTTCAAGAGTCTGGATATAAGTAAGGAATATAAGAAATTTGTGTATTTTATGTCGTTGCAGGGGTTTCTTTTCAAATGAGGGAGGGCAGCCTCTCAAGCCCAAACCCCTTCCTCCATGACCACCAAAGAGAAAGTAAGAAAAAGAATATATACTAAGCCTAACTAAAATGGCTACACGTGTCAATTTTGGGCTTGACATCAACCTCTTTGTACTCTATAATATTAAACACCATCTTACTATTTTACATAGTGGGCTGGGAGTGTTTGGAGATGGCAACATCTTCTTAAAGGAAAGAGTTGTGTCATTGTGTATGTGTTTGAGTCACTCAGATTCCAGAGTTAGATGTTTTAGGCAAAAATAGAATGGCATAGCTAGACCTTATCAGTAGTATTTGCGTAAGTTTGAAAAGAATGGCTTACCAGGAAAAATACCTAAAATGTTAATGCTTTTGGAATGCCAAGCTAATGTGTGTGCTTTGATTGTACCACTTTTTTCATATTTTGCCTTTTAATTCAGAGAGTGTCAACTATATTGGAAAACCTTTAGAAAATCTTCAGTTTGCAAGAGCAGGATATTTGCAGTTGTTTCCATAATTCAACTTCACAACTAAAAACATTCTCATTTTTTTCCAGGAAAGGCCATACCCTCTCCAGCAGTGAAGTGAGAAGTGTGATAGTCAGCTATGTGAAGGCTAATGAATTGGTTGATGAAATAAACAAAAAGTGTGTAAGAAATGAAACCACTGAGCAAAGAGATCAGAATGTTTGCTTATTGGGTCTATACCATTGGCATGAAATGACTACACTGGGATTTTATGATGTAGCATTCCGGGCTCATAGGTTTCTATTTTCAAATCTGAATATTCAGTCCCCAAAGTGATTCGTCCCATCCTGGTCCTTTCCTATATCTAGCAATATAAAAAAGAGACAGGCATTTTCTGGAAGGCTTATTATTATATGATTTGTAATCAGAGGAACTTACTATTGCCCCATGCACAAACAGATGTGTATATGTGTGTGGGCTATAGGATATGAGTACATATGAGTACGGGCTATAGGAGAAGGAGTGGCAGAATCTCAGGGTGGAGTCAAAAGAGGAATCAGCCTAAAGTCTCTACGTTGCCACAAACTGACTAAGTCCAACTGCTCTTGAATTCCATAGACCATTATCCAGCGCCAAAATAGTACAAATTGTTTTTTTGAGTACATTCCTTTGCATAGGCATAAGTAGTAATAAATGAGTTTAGTTGGAGCTTCATATGTGGTCCTGGTCTTTCATGCCTGGCACGGGCCTTGTGAAGTACTCTTAATTTAGCAGCTAATTGAATCAGAAAGTTCTTCCTTGGGTTTAGATAGGGCCATCAACAATAAACTTGATTCATTAATAGATCTGTAAAACAGTAAGTTTGTTATTTTAATCATTACATACACTTTCCCCAGCAAGTATTCCACAGATTAGTAACTTGTAATTATCTAGTTTATAATTATCTAGTTGATAATTGTTTACCTTGGCTGGAAGAAGTCTTTATCTTTCTTTAATTCACCTTTTTAAACTGAAAAAAGTAGATGGCAAGACCCTTCTTATTTGTAGTTCCTGTAAATTTAAACCAAAATTAAGTGTTGCACATTATTGACACTGGTGTTAATCATGAAAACGTGTTTCTTTTTTATCACAGTTTTGTAAAGGTAAATCCAATTTTGTGCGACTGTCTGTTGGACAAAGCAGAGCAAGATGAAATTTCAAAACTCAAGTGGGATGATCTCCTCAGCAGGTGAGGGAAGACTAATTCATAGTAGTGTTTTATATATTTGATATAGGCTCTCCTTATAAAGTGAAGCTACCTTCCCCAATCTTGAGTCTATTGAGACCATAATTCAAGAATTTTCAATCAGCATGGCTGATTGCTTTACAATAAAGTAACATTTGCTGCATTTGTGTCTTGTGATGTATCCAAGATGATACCCACTGTAAGAGTTATTTCATAGCCGATGGTCAGACAATGGGAAAAGTAGTTAAAATTCTTCACTGGAAGGAAAACAAATCATAGTGGCTGCATGGACAGTTTTGAAGCAGCCTTCCAAGCTTTGCAAGCGTTGCAGCAGCTTTAACGAAAGAGGTAAGATGCTTCATTCACATTTTATTTTATGTAAAGCAGGGGTGTCCAACCTTGGCAACTTTAAGACTTGTGGACTTCAACTCCCAGAATTCCTCAGCCAGCTTTGCTGGCTGAGGAATTCTGGGAGTTGAAGTCCACAAGTCTTAAAGTTGCCAAGGTTGGACACCCCTGATGTAAAGCATCTTGCTCGGATGTTTTGCATGACTCCAAAAATTCTGCATGCTACACTTCTGGTGAAATGGGTACTGTTGGATGACTGTTTGCAAGATAAGATTTTTGTTGCCTAATTGTTAACGTTGTCCTCTTCAGCATAGATTTCCCAATGTCTTAACAGTCTTTTACTATAAAATAAATGACCTGCTAAGAGAAATAGTATATTACAAAGCCAGAAATAAGTTCTTGTTCCTGAAATATTTTTAATAGCACCATACTCACAGGGTTCAGCATTCATGTACTAAATGGATAGATGTAGTTGGCAATTTTGGACATCAGGAATGGCTAAGCCATAAATGCTGAAATAACCATCTCATCAGCTTTTACTAGACAAGCTTAACATTTTCTAATTTACTGGCAGGTGTCTAAACAAACTAGAACCCTTCCATCAGGTAACCTTTTGGGGACAAGAACCTGTTGTGAGAAAAGGAAACATCCTTCCAATTGACGTAACCATAGCACAGAGATCATCCAATAAAAAGGTGAGCGGAAGTCCCAACGGCATTTGTCCAGAATCTATCATCAGGAAGAAGTTTAACATGCTTGCATGGGTCAATAAATCAGCAGTGTCACCCACTGGATGATGACTGTCTCTCTCCATACATGCATCCATACATTTAAGACACCCAGATGTAATTATATAGTGAGGATTTAAATTTGTGAATGTTTTTGAATGTTCAATACTTCTGCATAACTATGACCTAAAACATGATCTGTTCTTCACATAAGTCCTAAAACTAAATTTAAACAGGTTCATAAATTGTTATGCCTCTTTGGTGTCAAATTAGCATTTCTAAAGATGTTTATGTTGATTTTTTTTAAAGATGTGATTAATCTGCATGGGGGAAAATTGTATGCCCCCCAGTTTGAAATGTGTCAATAAAGTAGAGCATACTCACATAAAAGTAATACCCTAAATTCTGAGATAGCCATTTAGTGCCAATCTTACAATTAATTTTGTAATGCCCTTTTTTTGTTTTGGCTACCAGGTAACAATAATTAAGAATCTTGAGCTGTATGGTTTGGACCCCCAGGCTGTTGCTAGTACCCTTCAACAAAAGGTTCAAGCTAGCACCACTATCGTCGCAATCCCTGGAGTAAAGGACAGATCACAAGTCCAGATACAGGGCAATCAGATCAATCATCTTGCTAAATTGCTCTTAGGTAAGTATCTTTGGCATGCTATAATAGTATTCATAAGTCATCCTCTTTGAATGAAGGTGGATTCCTGATGACTTCATAGATAGTTCCATGTGGTTTTCTTGGTAGAACCTCAGAACTAGTTTGTCATTGTCCCCTTTTATTTTTACTTTCCAATCTAATAATTAACCCTGGGAAGTCCCCTAAGGATTCCCATCCAAATACTAACCCAATTCTATGTGGTTTGTAAGGCCAAGCAAAGTTGCTCAGCTGCTGCCACCTGCTGAGGCACTGAGAACATATTATCAATTTGCTTTTATTTATTTTTGTTCCTATTAGTGGCATCAGAACAGAAAACACCAAATATTAAAGGGACATTCCCTTTTACTTTTTTTTTTTTTTAAACAAGTTTTATTAATTTTTTTCAAAACACACAAGTCGTCATTATCCATTACATATTTAAACCTTTTTCCATTATAAATTTAACAAGTCAGATAAACTATAATTCTGTTTTAAACCATTTCCATATAAACATACAAAAACCTCTTATCCATTTTCTCTTTCTTTCTCTTTACTCTTATTCCATTTTATTATTATTATTTCATCTATTTCTTTCTGACTTAGTTACCATTATTCTCATTCTATATTTCTGCAAGGTTTCATTAATTCTCCCCCAAAAAAAACATATATACACAACACACAAAACATAAAAAAGATCTTTTTGGAAAGTAACTTGGACCCAGGTATTTCTTTCTTCATGGACTTCAACTGTATTCATACTCATCTTACATATCATTACTTATTTTATTTACCATTCTAAATCTTCTATATTAACTTCTCCCCATATTTCACTCTTTTTAATTCTATCTTAATTAATCATCTTAATTTGAGTCATTATATTTGTATCTTTTGTCCATTCTTTATTGTACCTTTGTCTCATTCCTTATAAAAAAAAGAAATTTCTCCTGAAATCACTAATCAGAGTATGATGCCTTTCTATCTCCGACTAAATTAATCAAATTAATCTTTAGAATACCCAATCCGATTTTGCTTGGTACATTCTAACTGAATAATACATCCAAAATAATTAAATACATAGTTAAACAATAGATCTAAATATTAAAAACAAATACTATAATGAAAATTTTATAATAACATCAATCCCATAATCTTATTAAACTCTTTAATTAAAGCTCAATATTCTAAATCTCCCCTCATATTATATTTTAAAACCAATCATTATTAACATTTCAACATTTTAATCTCTTATCAACTCTTAAGCCATTTAAGTTTTCTATTTCTAATACAATACTACCATATCATCTTATGTACCTTGCAAAATCTCTTTGAAGAAATTATACTTATCCTTTATCCCTAAAAAAATTCCTTTTTCCCATTTAATTTCAAAACTTTGTAGCTTTTCTCCACCTTTTCCCTTTCTTTCTTCTCCCAACAAACCTTTCTACCCCCTTCTTCTAGCCTCTGCCTTACTGGCTTCCCTTCTCTGTCGTATTCCTCTTCCCTTTTGTTTACCATCCTTATATTGATTTTGCACCTTGTTTTTCCCTTTCTTAAATGTTTTTTTAAATCTTAAGTCCTTTATTTCTCTTCTCTTCCCTCTTCCTTCCCTCTTGGTCAAGTTCTGAGATTTATTAAAGATGGTTTCCTCTCCTTCTTCTTCTTCTGCTGTCTTCATCTGCTGCAATGTTTGTTGATAGTTAATAAGCGCCATTTCTAAAAAAAAGGAAGGCTTCTTTCAAACCAGCTTTACCATTTTTTTTTGCTTGCTCATAATCTTTTCTCAGTTCCTCAATAGAAGGAGCCATTATAAATCTTTTCTTTTCTTTTCTCTTACAACAGTCAGAATATTCCAAAGGAAAAAATAAGACAATCCCAAAGTTATCAGTCAGTCCAAACCAAGACAGAGTTCCCACTCTCTCCTCCTAGGGTAGTATCAATCAGAGAAAAAGAAAGTCCAAATCTGTTTCTTAAAATCTTATTGCAATATATTTTAGTCTTTCAATCCTTAACTATGACCTCCAAAAACATGATCTGTTCTTCACATAAGTCCTAAAACTAAATTTAAACAGGTTCATAAATTGTTATGCCTCTTTGGTGTCAAATTAGCATTTCTAAAGATGTTTATGTTGACTTTTTTTAAAGATGTGATTAATCTGCATGGGGGAAAATTGTATGCCCCCAGTTTGAAATGTGTCAATAAAGTAGAGCATACTCACATAAAAGTAATACCCTAAATTCTGAGATAGCCATTTAGTGCCAATCTTACAATTAATTTTGTAATGCCCTTTTTTTGTTTTGGCTACCAGGTAACAATAATTAAGAATCTTGAGCTGTATGGTTTGGACCCCCAGGCTGTTGCTAGTACCCTTCAACAAAAGGTTCAAGCTAGCACCACTATCGCCGCAATCCCTGGAGTAAAAGACAGATCACAAGTCCAGATACAGGGCAATCAGATCAATCAACTTGCTAAATTGCTCTTAGGTACGTATCTTTGGCATGCTATAATAGTATTCATAAGTCATCCTCTTTGAATGAAGGTGGATTCCTGATGACTTCATAGATAGTTCCATGTGGTTTTCTTGGTAGAACCTCAGAACTAGTTTGTCATTGTCCCCTTTTATTTTTACTTTCCAATCTAATAATTAACCCTGGGAAGTCCCCTAAGGATTCCCATCCAAATACTAACCCAATTCTATGTGGTTTGTAAGGCCAAGCAAAGTTGCTCAGCTGCTGCCACCTGCTGAGGCACTGAGAACATATTATCAATTTGCTTTTATTTATTTTTGTTCCTATTAGTGGCATCAGAACAGAAAACACCAAATATTAAAGGACATTCCCTTTTACTTTTGATCAGAGTGGAAACACATGAATGTTTTTAGAAAGCAGTGATTCCGGAACTAATTCTGATGCCAATAATAGGAACTTTTTTGCAAGTATATATACCAATTTGCCACCTTTCTAGTGAACAGCGCATTTGTACAGTGCTACAAATTATGTCTGGTTGGTGGATTTGGGGGTTGTAACAGTCATCAATTTGAAATGGTTATAATGAATTAATAAGTGTTTCTTAACACTTTAAAGCAGTGTTTCTCAACCTCCCCAACTTTTAAGGTATGTAGACAGGTTGCTGGCTATGAGATTCTAGAAGTTGAAGTCCACGCATCTTAAAAGTTGCTGAATTTAGAAACACTGCTTTATAGTATTCACAAATATTGTGGCAAGTGCATATGTACTCTATAAAAGTAAGTGGAATGGTTATTATACATATCGTTAGTCCTTTATATAGTGCGGTGGCAGGTTATCTCTAGATATTATTGAACTAGTTTCCAATGTCTCTCACCACTGCCTATGATGGCAACATCTAAGAACCACTGATATTATTTCAGATTTTCAGGAGCTTTAAAAATTCTTAGTAAGCTGCAGTTCCTATTACGTTGTAAATACTTCAGTGCTAAATGTGAAGTGACTAATATAAATGTTTTATTCTGTTGCAGAAGTCTACCAGATACCTTGCAGTTATATCAACGGTCTTAAGAAAGCACCAAAAATGGGGCAAAAGAAGTAGCCAAGCTTGTACCTCAGTTTGAGAGTATGTTATAAATATCTTATTCAGTGGAACTGAATCCAAATGCCTTATAAATAAACTATTTTATTTAATAGATAAAATAAAGACTTTTCCCAGATAACTGTGGGGGTTTTTCCCCCCAACCTATCTTTTTATTTATAACTCAGCTTTTACCAGAATAAGATACTAAAACTAAAAGCTAACTCTGTATACTGGCTATTCAAAATATTCATAGTACCATATAATCATAGCACCATATAATCAGAAGAGAACTATATCTTGTTATCAACAATATAATTCATCCCACTTAATAGCTATTTATTTTGAACTGTTTCCACTGAACAAGGATGATAGGAATTTATACTTTATTCTGGCACCTAGCATATGGAATGGAATGGAATATTCTTTATTGGCCAAGCATGATAGGACACCACGGAATTTGTCTCCAGTGCATGAGCTGTCAATGTACATACAAACAACACAATGGTAAGCCATAGATCATAAATCATATGATTCAATCATAAATAATAAGTTATAAACAACTGATAAATCATAAGATACCAATAGGAGAAGGTAATAGGGAAGATGAGATGAAAAGAAGTGCGCTGCAAGGAAAACTGAAAAGATGAGTCAAAAAAAGACCAAGATGGCAAACTTTTTCAGTGAAAAGGCTGTAGTTAATTTTTAAAATGGCCGCAAATGGATGGAACTCCATCAGGTATATAAATAGGGATAGTTTTAAAAAAAGGTAATCAGGAAATTTTCTTTTTTTAAAATTGTGAAATACCTATTTTAGAGCTTTCACAATAGTTTTCATGTGTTTTTGAACTCAGCCAGTTTTTAGAGGTTATCGTTTGAAGAGCTACCAAGGACTGCAAAAAGTGGCATCACAGAAGGCAAATATGCCCATTGCCTTAAAACATTCATTAGTTTTATATCCCACAGTTCCTCTAGCTACTCAAGCTGTTCCCCACAAGAGCTTGGAAGTAGCTAAACCTGAGAGTGTGATTGGCCTGGCTTCCATGGATGACAATGGACTTGAAATTGGATCTCCCCAATTCAGCACTTTTAACTGAATCATACCAGCTTTTAGACATTATTTTCTCTCTCTCCTGCATGGCTACGGAATAGCTCAGGGGAATAACTCCTGACCAAGATGCAGTGGCTGAAGTATGAACTCAAATGGAATGTACAGTGTGCATTGATATTGATTTAAATTGTGTGATTTATTGGACTGTTTCCTGTTCACACAGAGGTACATAAAATGCTGAATATATAGGATAAATGAAAAGGAAACGGTACCTAATAGATAAGCTGCATAGAAAAATAAAGTCTAAAAGATTTATGTTGGTAATCACACTGAGAAAGGAAGTTCAAGATCCTTTGCCTATTAGGAATAGTGAGTCAGTGAGGTAGAAAAATAAGATCTCTTAAAATATGTTGTGTGTAACCTTAAGTGGACCCAACAAAAGAGTTAAGAGGGAAGAACTCATTCTTCATATCAGATATCCTTTATTTTAATAGTTTCTTACACAGTTTGCATCATATAACCAAATTGAGAAGGAACTTAAAAAAAAGTCAGATGGTGACATTAAAAAAGTCACAGGGCTGAAACAGTAGTAAAAATAAATTACAGCATTGCAAAAATGTATTTAATTTGCCCACATAAAAGCTTTCACTAATTCCATTCTATACAGACTGTATATGTGTTTGTAGCTGACCATTCTGAACAAAAATACACACACACACACACACACACAAACAGATGCAAGCAACATAATATACTAAACAAAGGCACTGCTAGCAGTAGTCCGCGCTTTTTAAGTAGGGGCCTCCACACCTAAGGCTTCTGTTCTACCACAGATCAAATGGCTCTTCATTCTCTCCCAATCTAAGCATCATCTTTTTTTCCCCTCAGCTTAATGCCCCTAGTTATATAATATTAAAAAAAAAACACCCACCTGCCTATATACAGGAGGCTTAGTCAGCAGCATTAACATCAATTGCATAAGAAGCCATGCCTTCTATAGAAATGTTCAAGACATGCCAAAGGGAAGAGCAGGAAACAGTTTTCCTCCCTCTTTGATGAAAATAAAACAGAATATATAATATCCCTCTTGGAGAGAATATCTTTAATGACTTAACAAAACTGGCTTCACTCTTCCTTTTCTCTAATTATGTAGACACAATAAACTCCTGGGGTTTCACATTTTTATTTCATCTACAGTTTCTGTGTAGTTTTGCTTCAGCATGAACTTAGTTAAATTTTCTCCTTGCTTCTCCCATGTGATTAATTTCTTTTAATTGCAAGATACACCTCTATACATAACCCCACAATGCCAGAGTTGGAAACATCTTTTCCCCTTCATATGCCCCCGCCCTCATATGCTTAAACAATCTTCAAAGAAGGCTTTGTTGGGTTCTGACAACAGATTAACTCTTGGCCTAATAAAATTAGAATCTTGGTACTGGCTGAATTATCAAATTAATGTAAGAAAAATGATCCTGTTTGTTTCAAACAACAGGCAAATATTTGCAAAGCAAGGAAAGGGAGTCTTGAGTTTGCTCAGTCAGCCGAGTCAAGACAATTTACATACTGGATTAAATGGCTCATGCATGCTTAAGCTAGCCCTCAAAGGGGAAATGCATGAATCCTAGTTTGACTCGATGAACTCTTGTTGAAACTATACTCAGAAAAGGGTGGAGCAGGAAAAAAATGAAGGAATCATTGGTCTCACCCAATCTTATAAACAGGAGAATAATGTCTCTTATTCTACACCATCTAGCAAACCGCAGCCACTCCAATACCGGCCACTCCAATGCGAGACAATCTAATTCATTTGTAAGCTGTGCTTGACTCCCCCACAGTTGCCATATACATTCCCAATTTATCCATTTCTATTATAAGCGAGTGCATAATTCAGAGTCGTGTTCCAAATATCATCTTGCAGGAGTTGTTCCCATACACCTGCAACTACAACAGAACAGTCAAACAGGAAATTCTATATAACTGTAAGAGTTTAGTTAACAGTGCCCATGTTTTTAAATGCATTGCCCATTTTTCATAATATTTGTTCTATTGTCACATTTATTTTTTATTTCTCAAGTTTAGGTTTCCAAAACAGAAACAGAAGAGTCAGCTATTTGGAACTTACACCTTTAATCAGGTGGCATGATCCTGCAAAGTGAAAGAGCCAGTAAGCTGAAGCAGTTGCAAATTGCAACTCATTTTCTATTATTTGAGTATCAATAGCACCTCAGATTATTTCTTTTCAGAGGTTTCACATAAATTCTAGGATTATACGTGACTAATGCTTCCAACATATATTAATAAAGGTAACTATAACAATCAGCTGCCAAAGCCTTCAGAACTGATTCTGCATTAGGGCAAAGGTGGTTCCAACAGTAGGGCTATGCCACATCCTATTTATATCAGAATCCTAAAATCAGAAGGATTTTTTTCCTCCAAGAAATGTCCTCTTTCTCGCGTCCACAGCTCATTCCTGAAGCCATGCTGATATTCTGCCACTTCCTTGGCAATTGTTCACTTTGTTTTTCTAGTGCAACAATACGTTTAGCATCTTTTATAATGTGTCTCACTTGTAGCAGACTAAGGTTCTTCTGTTTGCTGATGGTTATGTGGATGAACTGACTACAGAGAACACATTTACTACACATGTCTACTGCACATAACACAAATCCACAGGTGAGGTATCAGGATGGCAGGAAGGGAAGATAGCCATTTGAGTCCAGCCTTAACATTTGTACAATAAACCAACCAAATAAAGTAGACATTCAGCATCATTGCAGGGTTTCCAGGCAGTACGACCATGGAGAAGGAAAAGCAGCCACCACTTCTGGTACTAGAGAGTCAGTTTCCCTTTTCTGTAACTACCAGTTCTAAGCAAAGCTTGGGTTACAACCAAACAGAAAAGTGTCCTGAGAAAGAAAAAGTTGTTCAGTTTTGTTTCTATTTCTTTTAAATATATGTAATTATTTATTAAGACTCTAAAATTGAGGGTTTTTTTGCCAGCCATACTTGTTTATCCGGGCTTCCCATTTGCTTCTTTCAAGGCCTCTTGCAGTCTTTGTTTAAACTTGCTGTATTTTTTTTGCACTTGCTGGATTTTGTCTTTTTCTTCCCTTTCTAGTATTACTAGAAAATTCTGTAGCTCTGGGATAGAGAAGTTGTCCCACTAAAGAAGTAAACAGAGAGGGGGGGGGGAAACGCTATTGTAACCTGCAAAAAATGTCAGTTGCAACAAGTTTAATTTGCCAGAAGAAAACCCGTCCCAAAATAATGAATCCTTTGTAATCCTACTTTCCCTCAAGTCATGAGCTTGCTACTCTGAAACTATCAGGATAAATAACAGAAACTACCTGTAGGAAAGATTATACACATGGTAGTTGTCTAACTTTCAACCATAAAAAGGTCCAGATGTGCAAAAGATGATTTTCTAGACCAGAGGTCTCCAAACTTAGCAACTTTAAGATTTGTCTTATTGCCATCTGGCTCTCTGGGAGTATCACACACACAATTCCAGTGTGCAAGAGAGAGAGGACCCAAATTTATTTATTTTGTAAAAATGTACAAAATCCTTTTTATTGTAAGTATCCAGCAGGTAAACTTTCAATTTCAGTTATGAACTAGACCCAGCTGTCTACACCTTCTTTGAATTTCAGCGATAAATAATGACTAAACAAGTAACTATAGTCTAGAACAGGGGTCTCCAACCTTGGCAACTTTAAGGCTTGTGGATTTCAACTCCCAGAATTCTCCAGCCAGATGGCAATAAGACAAATTACCAAGCTATTTCTATGAGTAAAAGCTGAGGACATTATCTATAAACCCAGAGGGTTTATAGGAAAGAAAGTTGATTTCTTTCATCATCAGCCAAGAAATTCTCCTCTGGGAACTTCCAAACAATCCATATTTAAGGAATGCATCTTGAACTATTATTTCCAAGGTTTGGAAGACTGGCTTATTTTCAGTTTGGAAATCATTCCTATGACTCAGAGCTTGGTCCTTTATTTCTTAGTCCTGTACTTCTGAACCACAAAAGAATGTCTTCATTGGGGCCTGGTTAATCTGTGTTCTGAAGCCTGAACATTTAGTTATATATAGCTGGATTTTAAACTCTTTCAGTACTCTGCAGGAAGATTATTTTGTCCTGTGTAATTAAACTTTTTTAATCAGGTTTAATATTTAAAAAGGGTAATTAAATGAGACATGAAATGCCCTTTGCTTCTGTATTTGCTTTAATATTATACTTATTTTGGAGTACAAGTATCTAATTATGTTTATTATAAGAACTAATAAGATGGAACAGTTGCTTTTCCACCCACTCGGATTCTCTCCTATAGATTCAAATCACTGCTTGTGTGATGTGGTTCTATTTCTGTGTGCCTTTGCAAGTTAGGAATAATACAAAAACTACATAGCAATCAGACCTACCTCAACGTCTCCTGTTTCATTTTCCTTCAACACAAAATTCAGAATATCTGTGTCAGGGCCTGCTAGGAGCCGGAGATACAAAGGACATTCTGTGACTGGAAGCTTCTGGGAAAGAACTGCAAAAGATAAGGCAACAAAAATCACTTAGGATCTTTGAAAAGAAACTGCAAATTTCTTCAGGTTTGCACATGTAATTATAGCCAGGCATATGCACAGATCCTCTAGGAGATGGCTGTCAAACTCGTAGCCCGCAGGCCAGATGCATCACACACTGGCCACACCCATGCCCATTTTAGCGAAGGGGAAAAAAGTCCCAATACATCACATGATGCCACAAGTTTGACACCCCTGCTCTAGAAGAATAGATAGAAAAGGCTGCAACTGCTTCTCATTAAGGATTTTCACTCTTCCTTTATAGCAATTTCAAACACTTATAAGTTCATTCTTCAAAATTGGACATGAACACCAACTGTTTGCCCTTACTGAAAGTCATCATAGGAAAGAAAACAACTCTAGGTTAAAGAATTGCAGAGAGGTATAAAGTGGAAAAACATGAGGTTCAATCATGGGCCCTGTATCCTTTTTTTTTTTTTAACAGGAGGAAGAGAGGGAAGGAATGTTTACTAATGTACAGATAACACAAATAGAAAACAGAAATAAAATTTAAAGTGATATTTATAGGTTAGAAAAGTGAACAGATAATAACCAAACTGAATTAATGGCAATTACTGAAAAAATGCAATTAGAAAACAGATGTAAGATGGAGGATATCTGGTTTGACAGTAACATTTGTAAAAAGATTTTGGAATATTAGTCGACTACAAATTGAAAAGAAATTTGCAGTATAAAATAACTACAAACAGCCAGTTAGCTTAGTTTTGCACCACATTCCACTTCACAATCAGATCTCCCTCCAGGTATCATATATTAAGGACTTGGACAAAATAGATCTAAATCAGAGAAGAACAATGAGAATTATCATTGTTTATGAAGAGAAACTGAAGTAACTGGAAGTACTTAGCCTTCAGAAAAGAAGACTGCGAGAGATTCTCAATCTTCAAGCTTCAGGAAAAAGATTCCTATTAAATATTAGTAAAAAAAAAAAAGTATAACCAGAGTGGTTTGGCATTGAAGCCATTGATGTGAAGGAGTAATTCATTCCTTTTCGGTATGCTTTAATTTGGGTTCCTTAAGGGCTAGATTCAATTAATGGGTTCAGCATAAATAGCTGCTGCCAATTCTATGATTCTAATCTAAATCAAAATTCTGTATTTTTAATGGATGCAGTTATTGACCATCTAACCTAGCAATGGTTGACCCCTTGTCTAAAACTTCTCCATTTATAATTTTGATATAATTTTAATTGCAGTTGTCATAAGGTAAATCTGGGAAACTATGCTTGAGCAGCAAATGTTTTCATTGAGATATAAGCTCAGGTAAGGCTATAGTTATATGGTATGTCCTTATTTTAGTTCTTGTAACTCCAAATTAGGAGGTCCCATGCTGTACATGATTATCCCTGCCCATTACAATAAGATTTCTTTTATACTGATCTTGGACATTGACTATCCAAGGTGTTTTAGCAAGCTTCTCTTAAAGCCTGCTTTAGAAGGTTGCCTACGTTAGAAGTCATCCTATATTGGATTAGATACTTGTCAGAAATTAAGCTTTATAAACAAGTATTTTTTTTCTCCAGATACTATCCCCAAATGAGTAAGTTCTATGTTTTCTTCATTTGGTACATTAAATCCAAAATACAACATGGAGAAAATCAATTTAACCTGATGTGTACTCTAATAAAATCATATTTAATTCCAAGAAAAGTGGAACATGATTCCATTCATGTTTCTACCAAAGACTATGAAAATAGACTTGAAATTTTTGATCTTGTATTTGGATGTGTGCCATGCTGTGAACAAAATAGAAATAAAGATTCTATAGCAGGTCCCTAAAACTTCATTTTTAAGGCTTTTCCTATGTAACTTTCCAATAGATTTATTACTTTTTTAAATAAAAGTTTTAACATATTGAAGTTTATTCTGCCCAGAGCTAACATAGTCAAAAGAAAGCTTGATTAGATTTAACATTTTTCTTTATTTTCTGCTCTCTAGTGCTTTTCCTTAAAAAAAAAAACCTAATCTTGTTCTAATGTTTGCACTTATTGTTTTAAGAATTTCAACTTTTATTGTATAATTTTACTTAGCACCGATTTGATTGCTTATTGTTTGACTGGTTTGGGCTCATCAGCTATAGAGAAGACTGATATAACAAAAAAATGATGAGAACCTGGCAAACTTATTAGGGAGCAGAGCAGAGGCAGCACCTGTGACAGACAGCACAGATGTGTTGTGGCCTCTCGGCTGCCAGCAGAGCTAGCTGCAGTGTCAGACAAGGAGGAGGTTGAGGGAGAGCCTGGGCCAACTTAAGGAAACAGCATCAGAGATGGAGGCAGAGCTGGGGCGTTCCATCTACCCCCCAGGTGGAGAGGCAGCTGTTTTCAGGGCCTGCGCTGAGTGAGGGGGGGGAACAGATGGGGCCTATCCCAGATGCGCATATGTGCAGAGAGAAAAAGAGAGGAGAGCAAAGGAAAACAATAAGCTGACTATCAATGAAAACAGACGTGGACACTAGCCAGCCCTCCCTGGCTGGGAAATAAATAGTAGGGGTTTGGGAATAGCTAGTTGTCACAGACAACTGTTCGCTTTTAGGGTACAGCAAGCAATTTGGATTTCTTGGCCAGGTCTGTTGGAAATAATTATGTTTGATTTTTGTTTATCCATGTGAATAAAAGACTATTCCAATCCTGTTTCAATAGGGGTTTGTTTGTACTCACGAGTAAGCAACTTATCATTACTTGCTAAGGCTGAGTCAGAACAAGATGGACTTCCCTTGCGTAAATTGTCACTTTTAGGACATGAAGCTCTTTGCAACTGTTATTCTGTATCTTTCTCACCTTGACCATCTTTCTGCATCTGTTTGAAAAGTGCAAATTTCTGTGGGTTGTCCACCACCATAAATTTCTTCAGAAGTCCCTGGATCACCTCACTCACAGTTGTTGTGCTGCTGATATGTAACTGTTTGATGGCATCCAAAGGTAGATAGAACGATGTTCTTTTCTCTGTCATGTTAGCTAAGTTGACTTCCTTGAGAGCATCATGAATAGATGGTGGCCTAATCCCTGCTGGGACTGTCACAGGACGCCTCAGTTTTAGGTGCACTTTGATGAAACCTGTGTAAGTGTCATCATCATTCTGGGGATTGGGGAAAATGAAAAAAAAATAGTTAAAGGCAAATTATCTTTTCTTTGATCTCTATTTCCTAAATGACTTGGAAGAAGCAATTCAGATTATTTTTCTGAAGAAAATCTGAAAGTTTTTGCAATCAAGCAATTTCTAAAGCTAACGTACTCGAGCTATGTAATACCCTGGAAGCTCCACATACGATGACATTCCACTTTCTGAAATATTTTCACAAATACTCTTCGGCTGTTCCAAGCAGCTTCAATGTGTGAGAGAAATGAAGAAAATAACCATTCTAATCACCACTTTAGCTTTTTTTTAAATGTATACATAACATCCCCGTCTTTAGCATCACTGTTCTGAAGTTAAGGAAGTCACTCCTAGGAATGGGAAATTACTTTGTTTATTCTCTTTATTTTAAATGGAAAGTCTATAATCAGGCTGAGGGACAGTTTTGGCAGTGACATAGAAAACCAGATTAAAATTCTGCTGAATTGAATCTCTCTTTATGAATGGGAAGACTTGTTAGTACTACCTCATTCATCCTACCATGACATACCGTATATACTCGAGTATAAGTCGACCCGAATATAAGCCGAGGCACCTAATTTTACACAAAAAAACTGGGAAAACTTATTGACTCGAGTATAAGCCGAGGGTGGGAAATGCAGCAGCTACTGGTAAATTTCAAAAATAAAAATAATTAATTTGGGAAACGATCTCACTATCATGAAAGGTTTAATTGATTCACTAACCCAAAAAAAGAAGAAGATGATTACAGCGGGAGGCAGGAGTCACTCTCTTCCCCTCCCTCGGAGGCCCCCTGAGTCAGGAGTCACTACCGCCGGCGCGGCCCCAGTCCCGCCGCCTTGGGAAGGGAAAGGCAAAGCGCTTTTTGCCTTTCCCTTCCCGGCTGGGGCTGTTGGGAGTCGCTGCCGCCGGAGCGGCCCCAGTCCCGCCGCCTCGGGAAGGGAAAGGCAAAGCGCTTTTTGCCTTTCCCTTCCCGGCTGGGGCTGTTGGGAGTCGCTGCCGCCGGAGGCCGCGACTCCACACCATTTTTTTTTCAGAGGGGAATCTGACTCGAGTATAAGCCGAGGGGGATTTTTTCAGCACAAAAAATGGGCTGAAAAACTAGGCTTATACTCGAGTATATACAGTACCCAGTTTCACCACCCTTTTCTAATTAACACTTCATTTGTTGAATCCATTCATATTTATACTTGGGGAAGATCCACTAAAATCACTGGGATTTTCTGGTTTCAATACATGACCTGTAATTCTAAAGTCTGGTCTAGCCGTGGTTTTTGATTCCTCTAGGTACAATTTTTTATTTTCTTTTTAGAATCGAGATGTGAATACTTTGTTCATTTATTTCACTTGCTCCAGTTCTTTTGGTACTGCCTTGTTTCTACGGCTGATTTTTTTTTTAGGAGGGAAGGTGGTGTGCAAAGGAATGCAGTCCTTTTACTTCATCTCACTTTCAATTTCAGGAGCTGGCTACTCCAGAAGGGCAGCAAGGTCAAGCCACAGCTGGGAGAGTCAATGTCAATGATTCGTAGTCTGTTATTTGGCTGCAGTGTTCTTCTAATTCTTCTTTGGAGTATTTTAAGACACACAATGCTTTGTGGCAAGTTGTTTTCTTTACAAAGACAGAATGCAGGTCTTTAAATAAATAGATAACTTTGGTTTATCTAATTAATCAGAAAGTTATCCAGGATACTTTGGATTGAATAAGAAAAACAGTACCCCCGCCAAATGGATTTGTCTATGATGAAGGGGGAAAAACATAAGAATGCACACTAAAGGGGAATTTATCAAACTCTCTGCATTTTGGCTGATACTTATTCTGTGCTGGAAAAAAATGTTCTTCCATAAATGCAACTGAGACAGATGTTGAACCACTTTGTGAAGTGATGAGTTGGATTTCTCTCAATTCAAATATCTAAAATAATACAGGCATAGCTATTTTTGGTAAAATCATTAGTTGATATTCAGAGAACATTTGCAGACACTACAGAATGTTTGCAAGACTCAAATTAGCTACAGAACAGTCACCCCACAGCTGCTATATGGCTCAAATCACTTAAATAGCAGGTTGAGGAAACTTCAGCTGATAAGAGAGATACCTTCAAACCCTCCTCAGTTCAAAGAGTGTTTTTCCTTTGGATCAGCCTCTTAAAAATCATGCTTTAATCAGAATCCCTGTGAACCATGATTAAAATAAAGTAAATAAACCAGATCTTTAAAAGAGGATCCCTGCCAAAATTGCTCATTTGTGCTAATAAATTGTGTACCAATCCCACAGAATTTCAGTAACATCAGTGCTATGGGAACATACAGTACACTCAATGTTAGAAGTATAGCCAATTCTCTGCTAAAGCAAGGATTTATGCCTATTTATCTATCTTCTTTGCATCCTGTTCTCTTATACCGCAACCCTGGGAGACAGCTTAACCTTGGGGAATAGAGCTAGTGCTTTTTAATCCAGATGAAAACTATTTGGTTCAGGTATAAACAACAAATATTTGTTTTATTTAAAATCTATCTGAGTTCCTCAATAAGGTGGCCTCCTGCTATGATCTGTTGCAGACTAGCAGAATCCTAACCAAAGGCCTATAAGGGATTCATGAAATAATAGAAAATCCAAATGCAAGTCATGCAAACAACCAATGTGTCCTTGCACTCATCATGTTACTGAAGGCTACAGAGGAGAAGGGAGGAAGTCATGAGAAAAACTATTAAATTTCATAACTCATAAAACACCAGCACTTTTACTTTAGATAGTTAAACTGGTCTGGCCATTCTTCTTATCAAAGCTCAGAAAGTAAACATTAGGATGTGCAACACTTCATACTTGAAGGCAAAATGTGGTTCAAAGGGTGCAAGGACATACAAAGCACTCCTTAAAGCTACCACACTTTTTCATGATATTCTACAGCTGTTCCTGCACTACAGGGTGATCACAGGAAAAGAGGCATTTGGTTGAAGAAGTTGCAAATATATGGTGAAGGCATAATTTGTTTCACATTTGAATCCAAATTATTGCACAGCCTACTAAACTTGGCTATTCTTTTTATAGACAATGCCAATTAACAGGAGACAGGATTTAATTGTTATTTCAATTATTAAAGATGGAGATGTCCACCTTTTTCTGAGGCTCCTAGAGTAGTAGACAGATAGGTTCCCCCAGAACTTAAGCCAAGCTTCCCATTATAAATGCTGAAAGGGAAAATAGTTTTAAGAGCCACCATAACAAAAGTAGGAAATATCCAGAATTGCAATACCAACCAGCTTCATCAGCAAGCAATTGTTGACTTTTGAGTTGTAATTGCTAATCATCTCTTTCAGCTGTTGGATAGTAGGAGGTTTAGGTTTTGCTTCTTCCACTGTCTTTGTTACATTCTAAAACAAAAGATAACAAGCAATACTGAGACAAGCAAACTTGGTAGATGATATAATAAGTTTAATAACAAACAAACCATAAGCAAGCCTAACACCAACACACATTCTACTAAGCTAATATCTGATCTTCATAATAATGCAGGATACTCCATTGCAGTTGTAAGATGACATTAGTTAAAGCAAGGTGGCAACCTTTTGACAGCCAGAAGCTATATATTATGTCATTCTGCAAAGTCCCAGTGAACTGAAAATTTTGCTGGCTGATGATAATGACTTTCTTTTCCTTTTACAATAGGCGTGTTTGACTTAAACAAGTTATTTCACTAATTGCCAAAAATCAACAAGGTCTTATATCTTGATTTAATGGCAATTTGTTTCTAAGTTTCAACAATGCAATTTCAGGAAATTCTGGAAACATTTAGGAAGACTTCTGCATTGGAGACAATTTGTAAACAAATATGATACGTAAGTCTCAGGTCTCTGATGGGCAATCTTCTGAAGTTGTTGGGGAAGCCATATTTTGAAGCATATTATGACAGAGCACTCCGTGTGTGTGCAGAAGGCCCACACTGCTATTAACTGTAGCTAAAAAGGGCTGCAGTTTGTAGTGTTGAGAATCTATTCCTAAAATCACTGCAAAGAACTGCCTACTTGAGCAGATATGTTCAATGGACAAATTGGAACAATGGATACTATGGTGGTCTCTCATGAATGAAGACACTGAGGCAGTCGTCTTGAAGCCAAATCGGGATGAGAGCCCAGGGCAGGCTCTGACACCCTCTTTTATTAGAAGCAATCTTTGTTAACGTTTGCAATTTTTTGTTAGTGTGTTGTTACAAACTCATTACATCACACAAAATACCATATGAGAATACAAAGCTGTAAAGTTTAAGTTTGCTACAATTCTGGGTAAGAAGTGGCAACATTTCGACCTTGTCCCTCGCCTCGTGTTACAAACAACTACCAGAAGGCCCGTCCTTGCACGCGCCGAGGAAACAGATAGCAATTCCCACATCTCCTCTGTTTTTCTTTTTTTAAAAGACAGGGAATGTTTTAGTTCCAACAGCAGCCTTTGTTAGGCGCGTAGGCAAGAGTGCTGTGTATGCTGATGTTATCCATGGCGTTCGTGACTTCTTCGACCATCACAAACATCTTGTCCTCGTCTGGGTCATCACAGGTTGGCTCTCCCATCTCGTCTTTGGATATGTGTTAGTTATTTGTTGATTCCAGAGAGCCATTACCTGTGCAGTGGCTTTTTTCTCAGCCAAGAGGGATAAACTGTTAGAAATAGTGCGTACAAAGATAGGTAATACACAAGGCAATATAATACATCCTGCAGCAATCATACCAATAAGCGCTACAATAGCTTGCAAACCAGGTAATTTTGGGAACCAGGATCCAAACATGTCTCTAAAATCAAGACCATTCCATGTTTGTACAGGTACATGCGCAATCTTGATCATTCTATCAGTGATTTGTTGAATAACTTTTCCACTATCATCTATTTCAATACAACAATTACTAAGGTTAAATTTTCCACACACTCTTCCTTCTTTGGCAAGGAGATAATCTAACACCAAACGATTTTGCATGATATATGTTCTAGACAATGCACTTTCTTTAGCTAATGTTTTCAAAGCAAGAGCAGTTTCATTGGTTATAATTTCTAATACAGCTTGCAACCTTATAATTCTATTGAGCATATATATGTGGAGGTATGGTACCCTCTTGTTTCAGGTAAGTGAGTGTACAAGCAAATAGGATTACATTTGTCAGTGGTACATGAAGTAGAGCTTGATTTAACAGTGATATTAATATTTTGAGGGCCTCTTACTTGAGCAGAGTCAATAGGTGGGGTGTATCAGTAGTTGTAAACAGTGGTGGCCCCCACGTTAGTCCCGGACACCTTTTGGAAGAGATATTTCCTTTCCTGTAGATAAGATCTTTGCCAGCTGTGTGAGCCGCAGGTGACTCCTGCAGTGTCGTTAGGACCTTGGCCTTTGTTGATGGCAAAACAAGCATCAAAACACACAAAAGTGTTGGTAACCCCCCGAATGACATTATGGGTAATGTACCCATTTTTTGCTTGACTGGTAGAGAACATTGAGGCAAGGTCAGAGCTGGATCCTCCTTTGTAGGCATAGACATACAGTGAGGCGGTGATGGGCCCCACAGCCTTTGGTTCGTAGCATTGGATACCTTGTTTGGTGTAGCATCGTGCATATTGAGTGTTGTTATGCAAACAAGGGGAGATTGTCGTGGAGTTGCATTCACGTTTCAAAGTATGATAGATCAGGGTGGACTGGGTCTTCGTTCCGCTGCGAGTAGTTTTGATGCAGGCATCGCAGGAGGATGGGGTGGTTGTCGTATCAGCAGGAACGATGTGGAAACCCAGGAAGCAAATGATGAATACAGTGGGCAGTTTCATGATGCTGATGTAGGCAAGGCTGGTTTGGGTAGAAAAGGCCTTACTTGTCGTCCAGGGACCCAGATGGTGTTGTTGTTGTCAGCGTACCTCGTCCCCAGGTTATAAGTTCAGCAGGACCTTTCCACTGAGGATCTGGAAGCTGATACCGTTGGTCTGGGTTCAAGATGAGGCGAGGAAGCGAAATGACGTGATGCTGCTGTGCATGGGGGGGATCCGGACTCATTGAGGAAGTTAAGAGTAAACAAGCAAACATTCAATGCATTCTGGAGTCCTGGCAACCCTGTGACATTTTTAAATTTGAATTTAAACTGTCTGGCCAAGGCTTTTTTGTTTTGATGAAAATAACTATGACTGTCCCAGGGTGTTTGTTGTGAAAGAATCATGCAAGAGATGGCGCTGTCTGCGGTTGCAGCTGCGGCTGCCGCATCAGCCATATCATTGCCTTCCTGGAGAATTCCTGGGAAGGGTTGGTGGCTGCGAATGTGTGCTACAAAGAGCGGGTGCTGGTGCTGTGCAACAAGGTGTTGCAATGTAACAAAAAGAGAGAGAAGATTTTTAGAGACAGAGACTGAAGTGAAGGATAGGCAGTAGTTGAAAGCATTTTATGCGTATGGAGTTAGTACTTCGATGAAATCAATCTGTGTTCTCTGGAAAGGCCAGCCCATCAGGGTCGCCCTCCCATTTCTTTTTCCTTGCTACTTTCTTGTTTACTTTCAAACATACTTTGCATTCACAGAAACCACCTTCACCCCTTCTCAGTTTCCCAACTCATCTTTCTCCTTTTCCTCAGGTTTCCAATCCTAACAACTCACATTTCTGCGCAGACCATGAAGGAAGGGAGGGAGCCCTTTTATGACCTCCCCTGCTCCTATCATGACTGCAAATCCTGATTTCCTCTTTCCTTCTTCAACCCTGCTTGACCCATCCACCTACTTGCAACAAACAATCATGGTCCTCAGTTCCCACGATTCTGCAAGCCTTTAGATAGTCCGAGAGGGAAGCCCCCTCGGGCAGATAGAGGCTGCAGAATCCTCTTTCAATCCTCATTTGCATTTTCAACAACCAGTTTTAACAGACTTAGAGATTTTTAGGAGTGTTGAGGAAGATGTATCCATTCTAAGATAAGGAGGTTGCTAGTGTGCTGAGACTTTTGGGTTAATACAGCAGTAGGTAAGGAGGGGGTGTATTGAGCAAGATTAAGGAAATAGGAGCATTGTTGTGACATCGGTTGACCCACCTTTTCTGCATAATGTGCTATATGTCCTGGGTGATTTTTAATTGATGATCTGTAATGGTAATTTTATCCCCTGGAGTGGTTCCTCCCTTTAACACATCAAACAGGGGTTGAGCATGTGTGTAGTAATGCCAAAATAGGGACGGGTCCAATTAATAGCCCCTAAATATTGTTGTAATTGTACGAGGGATGTCTACACAATGGCATCACGTGTGGATGGACTGAAACTTGTATATCAAAATTTAAAAAAAGAAAAGCAAGAAGGGAAAGGTGTCCTAGGCACTCTTTTCCAATATTTTACAAGGAGAAGAAGAAGCAAGGGAGAAAGGAAGAGATGAGAGGCCTTAAGCAAAAGTTCTCCAGAGATAATAGACAAATTCCACTGAAAAAGGGATTTCAGAAAGGCACACAAGACCGCACTTCTACACCTGCATCCAGAAATAACCATAGAAAACTGGAAACAACATGCAATTCAAAATGTGACAAAACACTCAGTATAATCTAGTGAAACCTTTGCCAAGAAAAGGAGAGTACTGTAATGAAACAATGATTTAAGACATGGGATGTGGGGGGGGGGGGGTGGAAACAATCCCGGAAAGCATAAGTGTTTCCACAAAGGCATGATATCTAACCGAAAGGGGTAAAATGTTCAAGACATAAATGATTGTCAACATCAATGATTAGACTATGTTATCCCAGCGAAACCTTTTGTGAAATGAAAGATCTGAAGTAGGAGAAGGGGGAACACTGCAATGAAATAATGATCAATAATATGTGATGTGGTTTAACTGAAAAGCAATGTACCAAATGTTCAAGACACAAATGAACATCAACACTAATGAATAACAATACTGCACAATTTCAGAATGCACCAGATAGAATCCCAGTGCAAATTATGTGTTCTATATTAAGTATTACAAATATAGGGGAAAGAGTTAAAGGCATCACACTCCATTCAGTGCACAGGAGAAGTTTTTCTTCAAAGAAGAAAGATAAATGGATAGCTGGAAATAGAACAAAGAATAACAAACTATGATTCGAATTGAGAGGAGATAAACAAAATAAAACTGAGAAAATTCAAAAGAGAGGAGAAGCTATGTAGAAAATTGAAAATGCCAATAAGATGCCAATGGTATGCAAAATGCCAATGGTATGCAAAATGAACACGAATCTGAATCTGTGTCTGTACCAAGAGTTTTGACCTGGGACTAAGCAACTTTCAGAAAAGAGATTTTTTATGCTTTTATGTTTTGTGTTTCTGTGTATCCATGTTCTGCATGTCTTTAAAAATTAACAAAGTTTGTTAAAAAAAAAGAGAGAGAGACTGAGAGTTTTGAGGAAGGATAGAGCAGATTGGGAACCACAGAGATTCCTTTGAGAAGGGCATGAGGGTGAGATTGTAAGAGCAGTTTTATCGGAGAAGAAGGAGGCAGAAGGAGGAAGCTGTGTGCTGACAGAGATGGGGAAAGGATATGAACACATCTTCTGCCATTGATAATTCATACACAGTGGATGGTATATGGGCAGCCTTGGGAGAGGGGCTAGCTGCCGGCCCCTCTACTGTCGAGCATCTCTGCTGGCGGAGGGCTTTGCTGCCCCCCGCCGGGCTTGACATTGTGATTTAAAATGACCAGGCTTCCCACAATTGTAACAATTACCAGATGGTTTATTACCTCTGGTGATAGCTGCAGCCATCATTTCGGAAGTGTCTAAAGAGGCTTTACTGAGGGGTTTTTCAAGAGAGCCCCTCTTTTAAAAAGGAAAAATTTCGTTTGGTTGATTCTCTTAGTTCCTCAATGTGCAATTTCTGGTCCCGAGAGAATCCTCCACCCATACTCACGAGGATCCACGGCGATCGCCTGCGATCGAATCAGGGATGAGGTATACCAAGGCTATGCCAGCCGATGAGTATGGATGGTCCAAAGACGTACCACCTCGCAGATGATCACGTCGGGGTCACCAGTTATGGTGGTCTCTCATGAATGAAGACACTGAGGCAGTCGTCTTGAAGCCAATCGGGATGAGAGCCCAGGGCAGGCTCTGACACCCTCTTTTATTAGAAGCAATCTTTGTTAACGTTTGCAATTTTTTGTTAGTGTGTTGTTACAAACTCATTACATCACACAAAATACCATATGAGAATACAAAGCTGTAAAGTTTAAGTTTGCTACAATTCTGGGTAAGAAGTGGCAACATTTCGACCTTGTCCCTCGCCTCGTGTTACAAACAACTACCAGAAGGCCCGTTGTCCTTGCACGCGCGCGAGGAAACAGATAGCAATTCCCACAGATACTTAATTCAAAATCAACTTACAGTTGCTTACCCTAAACCTTTTGCACTGTATTATGTTTTTAGCTTTGGTCATATATTTTTCAGGACTTTCTGATAACCATGATTACTAAGAACCTTACTGTAAAATGTACAATGCTCAGTGCTTCTAGATTCATTATGAATAACATTCTGCACACTAGGCCAGGCAGAAGCTTTATTTCAGACTGTCTGCACTAAGCCAGTCACAATCATGCAGCAGGTGGTTAAGTTCTCCCCAGATGAGAATAACTGCTATCCTGTAAAAAAGCATATTCATAACCAGATACGTAATAGTTGATACAATGTGCCATAAATATCCCCAACTGAGGCTCACCTTGAGCCAAGAATTCCCAGTGCTGCTTATTTCACTTAAAAGATTTCTAACTTTTTCTGTCCTGCATAGTTTCCACCTCCCTTTTCACCAACAAGCTTACTCCTTCCTAGCATCTTACAACATTTTATCCTAGCAAATAATCACAAAAAAACTCCCGACAGATGCAGTGTCCATGTTTGTGCAGTCACATGGAAGAGAAAGTGAACTAATTTCATGACATCATCATAACCTAAAAATCAGTATCGGATATGAGCAGGTTAGGTGCACTACTATTCCATTGTGTTTCTAAAGAACAAATAGTAACAAATTGCTGAGTTCTATTTAGAACTGGGGAGATTTTTTTCTATTTTATCCATTCCTAAGCTCACAATTTGTCATTCCCCCCCCCCCTTTAAGATTCTTTTGGTTGGTAAAATGCTAAGCTTTGATCAGATCCTTCACCCTTCTGAGGACTTCTCTTTTATAACCCAAAAGATTCCCAAAGGTTACGCTCACATCCTTCAGATGTCAAATTACATTATCTTGAATATAGCTGACTATTTTTCTCTTTATTTGTTTTTTTAAATCAAGTTGTGAGGTTCTAATCTAGATTGGAATGACACAAGTGATAAAATTGTGGAATAAAAATTATCTTCTTTTTGCTTCTAACCCAAATTCAGGAGTTGAAAAGAAAAACCATACACAATGGCTTCAATATCCATCGCCACATATACTTCAGAGCAGTTCTCCCCAACCAAGTACCTTCCAATTGTGTTAAACCAGTGATCCCCAACCTTTTTTACGCCGCGGCCCGGTACCGGCATCAGCTGGGCGCCACGGCCCGGTACCGGCATCAGCTGGCGCGCCATCTTTTTGATGAAACGTGCTTCCGGTGAGCTTTCTACCCGGAAAAGCTCACCGAAGCACTTTTCATCAAAAAAAGATGGCGGCGCCCAGCAAGCCAGCGGCCCGGTAGGAGTTGTTCCGCGGACCGGTCCCGGTCCGCAGACCGGTGGTTGGGGACCCCTGTGTTAAACTATTACTATACAGCTAGCACTGAATATAAAAGCCCTTGAAAATGATCAGCTTGGAGAAAGCTGCTTTAAAGCAGAAACAAATGATGCTGCCAATTGCAGTTCATTTAGACTCCCTAATTATATGCCTTCAGCCCTCATCAGATGTGTAGCTGAATGCGTGAATTGTGCTCCGTGGAAAAGTCTCTGAGTTGATATCAGATGATAGACAAAAAACAAAACCAATCCCAGTCATTGCTTGAATCAAGCTAGAGAAATGTTTGCTTAGAAAATATGATCCAAAACATTATATTGTACTAGCTGGAAACTACTGGCCCAAACTCAAGAGCAAAACAGAGCATTTTGAGGGGCATACATAATGCTAAGCAACTTCTTTGTGGCCCCAAAGTGCTTCACCTCAAATCAAGAGTATGATTCCCAACCATTTCAAAACAGGTAAGATATATTAAGTCTTAGACTTAGCACATCTGAAACAGCAAAAAAAAAATAATAATAAGCAAAATAAAACAGTGATGAAAAATATTAAAAATATTATTTTAAACAATTGCAGTCTCTGATTACAGAAAGAATACTTATCTCTTGCCTCAAAGAATAAGATCCTGAACTCTGTATAAACAAAGGAGCCAGCATTAACCAGAAATGGTACATGCAAGAAGAGAACAAACTACTGGAGCCCAACTTCATTATTTTTAAAAAATTATTATTATTTTTAAAAAAGATAAATGATCTTTTTTTTAAAATGTCAAACTTCAGATTCCTGTTGTGGATGCAAACTTCTTTATCAGGAGGCCTTGGGAACTGCTCATTTCTGAAGGACCCGAGAAGGAAGTAATGTTTCTAAATGGAAGCAGTTACCCTCACATTTGGAATGTGCTTCTGCAGTATCTCCAAAACAACCCAAATTCAGATTAACACCCAGCCCTTTGACCACTGATTGATCAAAAGGGTCATCAACAGGTAAGCTACCTCTTACTACAGTAAAAACTATAATATAGGCAAAGGTTGCTATATATTTTTAGAGTAAGTTCAACTGTGTGCAAAGACGTTGAAGAAAAGTAAGAGCAAAACAGATATATATATGTATACAGCACATCTAACTGGGAATTTTAAAAGCAGCATTTATATAAAAAGTATAACATCATTTTTATTAAAGAATGAATCAGTAGTGATTATTGGAAAACTAAAAAAATAACTTGGCACATAATTTTGACTTCTGATCTGACTGCGAGATCAGAAACAGAGAGAGTGATGTGTAATTATTCAATAAGGTGTGATTCTTTCTGTTGACTTTTTTATCTTTTAGGTCTTAAAATAACTCATCAGAATGAAAGGCCATAAAACCCACACTTCCTTAGAAATACTTCTTCCAATATAGAAAGTACATCAAATGGAGAAGAATAACAAACAATGAAGCAATTGCTTCTCCTTTAAAGAACCTGTTCAAGCCCTAAGAATGTTAACTGTCATCACTTACTTATTAAATAAGGCACAATTTTGGAGCAGGAGTTCATATGATTTAAATAGGGGTTGGCTACCTGAAGACACATGTTTTAAAATGTAACATTCATAATCATTGATTATTCTGGTTGGGACTGGTAGAAGCTGAACAGACATGAAAGCAGCATGGTGATATCATGAAGCAGAATAGAAACAAAACTTAAGTCTGTTTTTTCCAAGTGTTAGTTTATTTATTCTACTGGGCTTATGAGCTTTTTCAGTTATGGCTGACTCTGAGCAGCTTTACTAACCTCCAAAACAGTAAGTAATGTATCAGTAGTAGCAGAGCAATACATTTATTATTATTATTTATTTATTTATTTATTTATTTATTTATTTATTTATTTATTTATTTATTTATTATTTATTTATTTATTTATTTATTTATTTATTTATTTATTTATTTATTATTTATTATTTATTTATTTATTTTTTATTTATTATTTGATTTATATTTATTTATTTTTATTTATTTATTTATTTATTTGATTTGCCAATTGTTTACAAGATAATAAGTATAAATGTATACATAGTTGTGAATACATGAAATGGGTACATATAAGAAAAATAAAAGAATAAGAGAAACAATAGGACAGGGACGGTAGGCACGTTGGTGCGCTTATGCACGCCCCCTACAGGCCTCTTAGGAAAGGGATGAGGTCAATAGTAGACAGTCTAAGGTTAAAGTTTTTGGGGTTTGGGGAAGAAACTACTATATTGCCGCCTATTCGCCCATGGCAACTCGAGGCGGCTTACACAATGTAAAATCATATTTAAAACAAAAATAAAAAAAAACAATAAGAACTAACAAAAAGAAACAAATTAGTAAAGTACAATAGAACAAAATTTGGGAAAACAAAAAAACAAAACAAAAAAACAAAAACCAACTCCCATCCCCCACCCCAACGACAGCGGATCACACTAGCCATCTGATGGGTTCTATCCCTCTCTGGGTTCCCCAGGCCCGCTGGCAAAACCAGGTCTTCAGTGCCTTTCAGATTAGTATTAATGAGGGGGCCATTCTAATCTCAGGTGGAATGATGTTCCAGAGAGATGGAGCCACTACAGAGAAGGGCCTTCTTCTAGGTTCCACCAGGTGTATCTCCCTCAGGGATGGGACCCACAGCATTCCCTGCCTCCTCACTCTAATGGGTCCAGTAGATGTCACTGGCAAGAGATGTTTCCTCAAATAAACTGGACCCAAGCCATGTAGGGCTTTAAAGGTGACAATCAGCACCCTGAATTGCACCCAGAAGCAAATTGGCAAGCAATGCAGCTCCTGCAGGAGAGGTGATATATGTGCACACCGGGGTCTGCATAAAACCATGCGGGCTGCTGCATTTTGCACCAAATGGAGCTTCCGGATGCTCTTTAAGGGCAGCCCCATGTAGAGCGCATTGCAATAATCAAGATGGGAAGTGACCAGGGCATGAGTGACTGTGAGTAGGGACCGCTGATCCAGGAAAGGGCGTAACTGGTGCACAACCCACAGTTGCGCAAAGGCCCTCCTGGCCATGACCGCCACCTGCTCTTCAAACAGGAGTCGTGAGTCCAGGAAAACCCCTAGATTACACACAGGGTCTGTTTGTGGTAGTGCCACCCTATCCAAGACTAAAGGTGGTAATTCTTCCTGAACCAACGAACCCCAGAGCCAGAGCCACTCGGTCTTGCAAGGGTTTAGTTTCAATCCGTTGCTCCCCATCCAGCCCCTAATAGCCTCCAGGCACTGCGAGAGGGAGGACAGAGCAGCACTTAACCCACCACAGGCCGAGACATACAGCTGAGTATCATCAGCATATTGGTGATACCTCAGTCCATGGTGATGGATGATCTTACCCAGCGGTTTCATAAAAATGTTGAACAGGAGCGGAGAGAGTACTGAGCCCTGTGGAACCCGGTAAAGCAGTGGGTGAGGGTTGGATCTCTCCCTTTTTTTAAACTAAACATAATAGGTTGGAGAAGTCAACCATGCTGACAATTCCTTCTTTCAATAGAAACACAAAGTTAGAATTTTAATGAAAGTCACTTTGGGATAGTGGTTCATGCATCAGGCTAGAAACTGACAGACCATGAGTTCTAGTCCCACCTTAGGCACAAAGCCAGCTGAGTGACCTGGGGTTATTCACTTTCTCTCAATCCTAGGAAGAAGACAATGGCAAACCACTTATGAAAAATCTTGCCAAGAAATCTCAGGGATTTTGTTTAGGCAGTTTCTGCAAACTGGACTTAGGAGCATCTACTCTGAACCTAACTTAAATACAACCATGTATTCTAAAATTGAGAATTGTTAGCAAAGGTTCTTTTAAAAACCATAATGCAGCAAGAAATTTTAGTTAGCATTTCAGGTACTACCAGGTCACTTCACATACAGAAAAAGGAAGTAAGGTGGTACAGAAGATTTCAAGCTTGAAATAAAATTAGCTGATACAAATTTTAACCATGAGATCAGTTGAAATATGCATAGGATTGCTTTGCTTTATAATACAAGTGAATAATTGGGCAGTTAATATACTCTTTCATTTCTTTGCTCTGGGATTCCAAATATACTATCATATTCTTCAACTGAATAAATATGAGTTTTAGTGGTTCTGGCATTTTTCTCTAGAGGGTCATTTAACATTTAATCTTGCATGTGAAGTGGAATTAATTTATTCTTATTACACCTCTGTGTTTACTGACGGATGGTTCCATTGTTACATTGTTCGCAAACAACATTAAAGTAAAAATGACATGCTTTATAAACTCAGCCAACAACCAACAAGGGCATCACTATTATTCTCAGATAATTCAGGATCTACCAGCAAACTAGTATAGATTAGAAACATATAATATCCAATTCCTCCATCCAAATATAGAGTAGAGTAGAATAGAGTAGAGTAGAAGAACCTTGCTAAATGTCCAAGTTCTACCATAGTTACCTAGACCCTGTTACCTAGGGTCATACTGTCTGCTTCTGTTCATAGCTCTAAGTAATGGGTATTTTTTTTTTACTCATGAGATAAAGAAAAATACAGAAGTTAACTCAGATATTCCCAGAATCCTTATTGTTTGTCACAAACACCATCAGTCTTGCCAAAAGTGCAGAAAAATCCTAACATAGTAACACATTTAATTGTTCTGTTACAAGAGGGTAAAAGAAGTCTATTGAGCGTGTTTATTTTCCATTTTTAAAGTATCTATTGACTGACTTTATTCACTAAGATATGATACTTTGTTTCCTTAATGGAAAATACAGCTGCTAATGAATATGCTATGTTAAAATGGGTTTGTTTCATCCATTTCACTAGCTTTTCTATATAGAAACTTACCATAGGTCAATTGGAATGCAAAACTGAAGAATCTAAATCTTCTTTCTTTTAGAATCTTATGTCAAATGAAACTGTTTGTATTTTTGAAAATAGATACTAGAGATTACATAGACAACAGTTATTGAGTTTTTGTCATTTCTCTTTGAAAACAGGAAATCTTGCAATCTTTTAAGGGTGACAGCTTTCCTTCTCAGTTGAACCAAATGCAGTAGAAGGCTTGTGTTTGGGTCACTGAGTGAATGCACTAAGATGAGAGACATCAGAGAATACACTGATTTTTTTATACTTATAACAGTCTCTAAAAAACATGTTATTCTACTGCTAAATAGATTAACAAAGAGCATTGTGACATTTAAAAATTAACCAATTTACGATGGAGGAAAAGTTCATGAATCAGAATCAACTTCATTAGAAGTCCATGAAACTTTAAGGCTGGGTTTGGAAGCACCAATACATCCACACAGGACCTTTTTTGGCATACTAAAATTCAATTTTAATTTTAATAAAATTAGGAAACTGGCTTGCTAATTCATAAGGAAAACATTAGCCCTTAGCCTCATTGGTATCCTTAGAAAAAATGGTGGGTCCATAGCATAATGATTCATTTGAAAGTAGGAAAAAGATGGACATATACTAGACTAACAGGGTATCTTAAGAGTAGATCTAGAGAGATGCAAATTCATTAGTTTCTCTATGAGAAATGGGTGTTTTGGTAACCTCAAGCTCCTGTGATAGCCATTTTGTGAGAGCACCAATAACATCCTATCAAAATTCTAAACAAAGCAGTTCAAAATGTTTTCTACCTCTGGTTTGTCTCATGATGCATTTTTTAATATTCACTGGCTGTACTATTTTCTTAAAAGGCAATCTCTTTATGACAAATTGTTTTATGTCACAAATGTATGTCAAACACATTTTCTTAATCGTGGGGTAAAATGGCCCAAATTTTTGTTGGAACTTTAAAGAATGGATACAATTTGTAACTGTATTTCCAATTCTAGAACCCTTACTTAAAAGTTAATATCTGCTTAGCCACAATTTCTATAACTCACAATGGGCTTTAATTAGTCTAGCTATACCAACCTCTAAAATTAATTAAAAGCCAGGTGGCACAGTCATAAGTGTATTAGATGTAGATTAATGAGATCAATTTAGATTAATGGTATCTCCACTTAGTTTAAAAACTGTTGAACCCATTCTTATATATTTGTTGAATCTTTCTATTCTTGCAGTGAAGATGGAAAAAAGATGATATATGTTCCTTAATGTATTTGAAAAAAGAGTGAGTAAATGTATAAATTTCCAAATTATTCATCACAGGACATCACAGAGATAACAAATCAAAGAATACTTTCCAGAAAATATGTAAAGCACATCAGTGGGGACGAGCTGTGTAAAACTATAAACCCTTTTTGTATTGGTTACAGTTACACAACATGCACATATTTTGTGGAAGGGAATAAGTATATAATGCATTGCCTTGCATATATGAACAATCACATGCTTCATTCCTTCTTTGGAGGAAATACACATTAGAGCAAAAATTAGAGTCTATAATATTAAGGTAACAGTTCCATTGTGCATCCTATTATTACAGCTGAACATCCAGACTTTAAACTTCTTTTTCTAGTCAAGAGCAAAAAGGTTTGCTTAGTTTTAGATTTAGCCAGTGAATTTCTACTTAATAGCCTCTATTATAACCTCAAAGTTAAGCTTGATTGAACATATTCATGAACAAGTATGGACATTTTTATTTTCAAAAATACATTAAGCGAACATGACTTCATATTTTTCTGTTCTACAGACATTTCTATTGTATATTCACTGTTTATTACCAAATAGATAAAACAGGATGTCATAGACACCTGCTCTTAAAACGCTTAACATGAAAGGCGTTTGCACAATACCATCCCCTGAGGCATGGAATTAAATGGAAATAAAATCCTACTTCCAAGCATATCTTGAGATGTATATATATCACATTAAAAATTCATATGTATTCATTTCTACCTGAGACCACCATTTTAGGACCTTTAGATTAAAAAAATGACAAAGGTGAAATGAGAATAAGGAATCATATAGGCCTCATCTTTCCATCAGAACAAGTAGATGTGCCATCTGAATCTAGTCTCTTTTTTTAATGCTAAATTGTATTGTGAATCTAATGCAAACAAACTCTAAAAAACAAAATTCTTTCAATACATAGTCAGAACTAGGTAGACTGTTTCAAACAGCAGAAACTCTATTTCTTTTATTTCTAAGGCTACCCAGCTCAACAATGGACAACAATGACTTAATAACTGATGATTTAAAAGCCATTATCACCCAACTTTCAATTTTTTTCAGTGATTATTGTGCACTATACAATTATGCCATTACTCTAGAATTTGCTTTCAGAGCAGCATTTTGGTGTTCAGTCATCCAACCTCATTTATAGAATTATATGGGAGATCCAGCAACTATTGCACTTTATTTATAAGGTTCTTGTGGATTCTATCAAAGTAGAATACATACATACATACATACATACATACATACATACATACATACATACATTTTAAAAGGTAGTTTTATTATAATTTGTTTGGCATCTTTTATGAAGCTAGCAAAATATGATTTATTTAATATGTCATGGTTAAAACAGTAGCAGATATTAAACAAATGAAATAAAACCCAAACACTTAGGAAATAATGTATCAATATACACAAACTTGCATTAGAAGCCAGAACAGAACCATCAGAAAATAATTTTTACAGAGATATATTTATTTTTTAAATTATGAATGGAAATAAAGATAATAAACCAAATTCACTGGATCCTTTTAGCTTTGAAAACAAAATTTAGGCAAGGAAGTTATGGAAGAAAATGAATCCATTTCTCATTTATTTGATTCATTTTTTCCACTGCCTTTAATGAGATGAAAAATCAAAGGAGGAAATTATAACAAGTCTGAGTATTATGGCTGCAGTGAAACATTAAATGGGGATCTGTTGTATTTTCTAACTGAAATTTGTATTACTCCTCTGAAAGAAGCTTTCCTGACATTTGTATATTATTTGCTCAGAAAGTAGCAACATGATTCTGGGAAAATTGAGTCCCCCATTGCAACATTTGCAGAGAGGGAATGTTGCAATGCATGTATTATGCGTATTGTGTTGTACTGAAGAATTTCCAAATGAGTTGCTGTGTTAACATGTACTAGCAAAACTCAGCAATTTTTTATGGCACCTTAATGACACATATGTGTATTGGCACACCATTTGCCAAGAAGAGAATGTATTTAAATCTTGTTTCAGTAAAGTAATTGGTAGAACTTAATTTTACTGTTTTCCTTCATTGGTTGAAAAGCAGTCTTGCCGAGAATTTCCCAGTCATTCAAGATAAAACATAAAAACTATATTTTCAGTCTATTCATCTGACAAATTATTACATAAATACAATACATAAGTCACAGTCTGGCTGAGAAAGTATTATTGGATTTTCACTCTGCTATCAACTTGTCTTGTTTACACACAGTTACCATGCCAAGCGTTACTGTTTATGTAGAAATAGTAAGAAACAAGGTTTTCCTGAAGCTATTTTGATAATGGCAAGTGATTGACAGGTGAGCTATTGCTTACTTACATTACTTACTTACTTAAAGTTGTTCAAAGGCTACTCTCATGAAGAAAGCAAGATATGGCCTAATACAACAATCATAATTTACAATTTTGTGTTTATTGGCTGTACTTAAGATTCCTGAATTTGTCAAAGTGAAGAAGGTAAATTGCACCTGAAATTTTAAAAGGTCATGGTACCACAAAGTTTGAGAACCACTGTATTACTGCTATTTTGTCATACTGTAAATTTTGTTTGTTCACCCAAATCACATTATGTATCTTTGGGGCATATATGTGTGAGTGCATATATACTATATGTATGTGTTTGTGTTTGTGTGCATGTATACATTTACAAACCGTATAAACATATATTTCAACACAGCATGAAACGTTCAATATAGTGCAGTTTATAGGTATATTTCAAAAGCAGATTCAAAAAGAAAAATGCTTTAAAAATAGTGATGCAAAACAAAGAAAATACAGACCTTAAAATAATGAGGAAGCTTTATGTGATTCCATGATATTATATGTCATGACTAAGACAACAGCAATATAAATATTTCAGCAATCAGTAATGCTTCTAGCTAGAAGTGAACGGTAGTTTATTAGGTTATAAACTGGGTGTGAAAAAATGTTCTAATCTTGATACAGAAAAACTAAAGTATGCACATATGTCATTGCAACAACAACAACAAAAGGTACAGCTAGCAGTGCATTTGAAATAATGACAGCCAAAAAAGCTCTGTTGCGCTACTCTGTCTCGCTGCATGATACATCCTTCTGCAATTCTGCTCTGATCTCTTAACATTTTTCTTACAAAATGCAATGGATTATTGAATGTCTTAGTTCAAGCATCAGCACTGCAAAAAAAATAGTTCAAGAAGAAACTCTTAAAGTCAAAAATGCAGAGGAAGGAAGACAGTCATCAGTAACCAAATATATTGGTCATTGGCAAAGAAGCATACATCAAAGAAATCAAGAATTGGGCAACCCCAGTACAAGCACAGGGAAACAGGGCTGGTGAAAGACCTTCTACAGCAAAGTGAAAGATTTACACACTGATTTTCAAAATCTTGTTTTCAAAGGAAAAAGCAAGGAAGTACAGTTGCCTTTTGAAAAAAAAAAGGGGGGGGGTGGCAACCATGACCTGGATCAGAGGTGGTATTCAGCAGGTTCTGATCAGTTCTGGAGAACCGGTAGTGGAAATTTTGAGTAGTTCAGAGAACCAGCAAATACCACCTCAGACTGGCTCCGCCCCCATCTATTCTCTGCCTCCCAATCCCCAGCTGATTGGCTGAGTCTTCTTTTGTTGCCCTGCACCGGAGAACGGAACTGGAAAGCAAGTTAGTAGGGTGGGGAGGGAATGGAGATTTTGCAGTATTTTCCCCTGCCACGCCCACCAAGCCATGCCCACCAAGCCATGCCCACAGAACTAGAAGTAAAAAAAAATTTGAATCCCACCACTGACCTGGTTGATTGAGAATCTTCATAGATATACTATATGCCAATAAATCTGGATTCTTGGGGGATTCAACTTTCTGCTCAAAATCTGACATCAAAGTTACTAAGGGAAAATACAGTTTTATTTCTCTTGGTGGATCTGGATCATCAGATTTCTAGAATAAGAAGTAATTTGATTTACATTGGAATTTTTATAATATTTATATGGATAGGGATTGGTTGGGGAGGCAAATCTATCAGAATGTAAAATGATGGAAATATTATGCTTAAAAAGCAAATTTATGAGAACAAAGCAACTATCTCTGTAATATGCTTAAGGATTTTATATGAAACCAAAAATCTGGCATTTTCACAGCAGCAAACATGTCCATGAAACATATCTTTCTGCAATACATTTTCAAAATTGTATTATATTATATAACCATTTGGACATATGATGAAACTATTTTGTTACATAGGAAAATGCTGTGCTCTTTCATATAAAAATAAAGTTGATAGTGAGATTAAGCCAAATCCATAAAACTTAAGAAAATAAAGGGTGGAGAAATGTTATCATTTTCCTCACAGTAGCTGCATTTATAAAAAGATAAAAAGATTCAATGTACATCTGTCTCATCACTGTTCCTTCAACTATAAATGGGGGAAGTTTTAAAAAACAGTAATTTAGACATATTAGGGATTCACAAAATAAATTGTTTGCTTGAGGGCATACTTTTCTGGATCTAAATGAAACTGTCCAAACAGGATCAAGCTAGCAACCCAACTTTAAAGAAATGGAGGTGGAAGAGGGGAGACCTACTTGAGAAAGGTTCAAACAAATGAGTGAAAATTAAGTATTTTAATTGTTAATTGTTAAGTAGATTTTACCTTTGAAATTTTTTCCTTTATGGTAACTTGCATGCCATGCAGTTAAAATGAGAACTGCCATAAATCAAAAGTATGAAGGTACAGTAAAGAGAAGCAGTTTTTAAAACTGATTTTAAGAGATTTCATAAATACATACATACATGTCACAATTCCTTCCAGGATAACCAAACATACAAAAAATGCGGGAAAAGTCACAAAACAGTTAAAATATTAAAGCTATACAATAAGAAAAATTAAAGAAAACCCAGCTAAAATGATGACACAGACACCATTCATACAATTTCAACCTTGAAAATCATCCTTGCTTCTGCTATGACTTTATGCTACTTCATATACTGTTTTTTTATCTTCTAAAATTCTCACTTCTTGTTTTTTGGGGGGCTCATCATCAAGTCATAACTTTTTCAGTCCTGGTGACCTTTTTTCTCTTCAAACCACAACAAGGTGTTTCTTTTACACAAATCATTCAATCCACAGTCATTTAACACAATAAATTCTTGAACCTATTTCTTCTTTTTCAAACATATACGGTTTTTAAGTACTCCATTTCCATTGTATTTAATTTTTATGTTCCTCCTAACTATCATTTCCATTTAACAAAGTGGGCAGCATTACATAGCCATTTTCACTTCTTTCAATAAATATTCATTCCTTGCAACAGAATATGTCTCTATCAGCATTTGCACATCGTGAAATTTCTTTTTCCATTTTTCTGTCTTAAGAAACATTCTGCCACCACACACAACTTCATCTACTTGCTTTAATTTTTCATCATTTATATATAACTCATAAATATTTTATTTCCCTGCCAATAATTTAATTTTCTAATCCATGCTACTCAGTACAATGGATACAATGTCTCTAATATTTGGGGGAAATCATTCAGGTTATCAGCCAACCACATGACATTTTCTGTATAGCAACGTCAGACCACCTTCATTTACATCTATAGATAGTCCTCGACTTATGACAATTGAGCTCAAAATTTCTGTTGCTAAGCGAGACAGTTTTTAAGTGAGTTTTACTCCATTTTACAACCTTTCTTGCCACAGTTGTTAAGTGAACCACTGCAGTTAAGTGAGTCTCGCTTCCCCTACTGACTTTGCTTGTCAGAAGGTTGCAAAAGGTGATCACATGATCCTGGAACAATGCAGCTACCATAAGTGTGAATCAGTTGCCAAGTGCCTGGATTTTGATCATGTGACCATGGAAATGCTGCAACAATCATAAGTGTGAAAAACAGTCATAAGTAATTTTTTTCAGTGCCATTGTAACTTTGAATGGTCACTAAAACTGTCAATGACTACCTGTATTAGATCTTTCTCCTTTTAGTTTTACAGACATGTAACATACTTATTTTCCTTTCCTTTCCTAATTCATATTCTTTACCATTTACTTTTCTTACATTTGAAGACACAGTCTAGAGACATTATGAAATGAGACCACAACTTTGACCAATATGCAATAATTGCAATCAAAACTGAATTTTGGTTCAAGCATGCTTATAATGTTCTATGCAAGTTAGATTCATTAATCCAGAGACTACCTTGCAAGTCAACATTCTGTTGCCTACATATCACCACCAAGTATATGCAGTGTATGGACACAATTTGTTTTAAAGAAATGCATTTTCTGATCATGATCTTCAGTATAGCTGGAAGATTGGAAAATGAATTATTGTTGAAATTAAGACAGTCATATCAATTCATTTTAATCCAATCAAATTAAATCTTGCAAGAACAGAAATTTTATTCTTTAAGAAAATTTGTGTCTTAAAGCCTATATTTTTATATTTGCTACTATTTAGCTTGTAATAAAACCTGAGAGTATTGCTTACTTGAATTAAAATAAGAAATTTGAGATAGAATAAGTAGGACTATGTGCATCAATCTCTAATCTATTATGGATTTCCCAGATGTTCACAATATCATTGGCATCCTGTATTAAATTACTAGGTGTCCCTTGGAAAGCCTCTCATCTCCTCTTACCCTGTTCTTCATTTCCTGATATTCTGACCAAAACATGATTTACAATTTTAGATCATTAATTTTGAGAGTAAATGTAGGCTTTCGATTTAAAAAGATTTTTCAATGAAATATTCCTTTTACTCATTTTACTATCTTGAGAAAACCTGCCTTCACAAATTTTGGATTACATAAAAATTGTTTGGTTCATCTGTTTTGTTTTGTTTTGTTTTGTTTTGCAGTGGGAGATTATGATGGCAATGTTCTCTTGTGTTGTCAGGATAATCAGAGCCAAGTTCTACTTCAGATAAATTCCTTGGAGCAGCATTTAATAAAGGGTGTATCTCCAAAGTTACTGACATTGGGGTGAATCACTGTTATTCTTTTTGTATGTAACCTGCATCTTGTCTAGATTGCTCCAAGAAGATTGCCAACAAGTTAGAGAATATATGTATAGACCTGCATAGTTATGAAATTCACATTTACATTTTAGATTTCAGCACCTTCTTTAGAACTACTGAAATGAATGGAATTTATTTAGAATTATTATGATACATACTGTAAATATGTCAAAGACCTATCACAGTGTACTTTATCCTATAAATGTTGGATACAGTTTATCATAGCAACATGGATTTGTTTTGTTTTTTAAAGGATCAAAGATACATTAATGTACATTCGGATTTCTTCTTAATTAAAAACAGATCCAAGACATTGTGAATTTGGAGGTGGGGGTTGGGGAAAGCACTGAAATGAGGAAAAGTGATGCTTTATCATTTAGACTCTAGTCATTTTTCTACGCAGTGCACGTACTTAGTCACCAACAGTAGAAAACTAGTTTGGAGACCAGAAGTTATACTGCAGATATCTTAGATTACTGAATATGACTCAATTACACAGTAATGAGAATTAAGATCCTATGAGCTGACTTACTCCTGTTTTAATTGCCTTTCCTGGTTGGACTTTGAAAATGATACAGTATATTTCAGAATTAAATTTAGAAACAAGAAGTACAAGATGCCTCTGTATATTTAGTTGTACTTCTATGAGTTTGTACAAACAAGAAGTAGATACTTCTTGTTTGTACAAACTCATAGAAGTACAACTAAATATTCAGAGGCATCTTTGATGAGACCAGTATTCTACATTTCTCAAGCATTTTCCCAGACGTTGATACTGCTACCATTTACCAGAAACAAAAAACAAAGAAAAAGAAATATGGTAACTTGCCACTTAGAATAAATTTCCAGTTTGAGAAATGTGGTGCGTGGCACTGTAAATAATTTAAATAATTCAGCAACATGCCTGCAAGGATTTATTCAAGCAGCACTTGAAAGAATAAAGAAAATTGTTCATTAATGGATCTCCCAGTGGGATGTAGAAACTCTGTTCAATGTTATAGGTACTCTTAAAAATCCTCTGTAAGTTAAGAAACACATCAGATTTAAGGAAGAGATTCCAAAATTAATACTAAGCAAATTGCAAGATTATACTAGAAAAACAAATTGGGAAAAAGCAATTAACTATCATATTAAGAACACTGATAAATGAATAGGCATAGGTCCTTGACACATTTCTAGGCAGAAGTGGGATTTTCAGTGTGTGTTTTTTCCCCAGTTTGGGAATAAGTAGATAAAGTTACACACAGCACAATTATAGTTTTTCCACCAGCTTTTGCTCCTTTGCCAGTTACAGTCAAGAATGAGCAAGATAGGCAAGAAAGCATTCAGTGAGAGGAAAATGATGCTGTATTTTAGATCAAGATTGGGCAAGGTGTCATCCATGTCAACAATGTAATCCTAGCAGTTTCCCCTGTGTCTACAAAACTCCATGTTTTTTTAATCATATAATTAAATAGGGAAGTAGCATACTGTAAAGCCAAACACCACTATAGTACTACTTAACCCACTAAGATGGGAGACATAATATTTGAAAGAATTCACCTTTTGGTAAATGCATTTTACCATGCCAACAAGGGCAGCCATTTTTCTAGACTTATATAAATTCAGTCATTTGTACTGTCCAGCCCTCCCCCTTCCCCCTAGAACAAAATTTCTAATTTTGTTTCTCTATGGAAAATCCAGGTCAGACTGACTAGAATAAATAGAATAGTACTGAGAATTAAATTCTGGTAATACCCTACTTCTAGTTGTGTTAATAATCTATTATGAGTGCCAATTTAATGAATAAGATTATGTTTACAAAGTTTTTATATTGCATAACCATGCTATATTGGATGACACATGTGAAAGACAATGGATCAGAAAAGTGCCAGTATGCTAACATTCCATATTTGTATTGTATAATTTGGCACATAATAGATGCCATACAGTTTAAACAAAGCAAGACAGAAAAAAGTAGTCTACTTGTAGAAAGGTCAATTAAATATATTCAATATCAGATTAGTAATCATGGAAATTATCACAAGTTTTTCTGTTTTAAAAAAATGTAAATTAAAAGTTAGCTGTCTTCTTGAGTGAATTCTGTTAGCTTGCAAGTTGCTGTCAAGATCACCATTGCAAGCTGAATTTAAAATGATAACATCCTAAACTCATTTTCAATCAACATTCACCTCACAATGTGGAAATTAATTTTCTTATTGTGGCTTATAGTAATTTTACAACAGAGTTCAATTAAAAAATTAATATTTGACCAAACATACAGGTAATTTAATGAAAAATCCATTCCCCAAAACAAACATTATGTGACTCTACCACAAAAGAACTAGATGTAACATGATTCTGAGAATCATGGTTTTCATATAGTAATCAGTATATTCCCCCAAAATATGAAAATCATCTATTAATAGTACAAAAACCTTCACTAAGAATGCAATATATAGACCTTCTCTTCAGACAGAATATTGTTCAGAGACAAGGAGGCACTCTTAGCATTCTAGGGTAAGAGGCCAAAGTCCAGAGTCATTGGAGCAATATGAGACATGGCATCAGTCCTTTTTACATTTCTGCATGGAACTGGGATTTCCAGTTTTTTCTTTTTCCTGGTTTGGGGATGGATAGACAGATTTGGTGTTTCTGAATTACATTCAAAACTATTAATCAAGGAGAGAACTAACCTAGAATAAGGAGAAATGTCCTGACAGTTAGAACAATTAATCAGTGGAACAACTTGCCTCCAGAAGTTGTGAATGCTCCAACACTGGAAGTTTTTAAAAAGAGATTGGACAACCATTTGTCTAAAATGGTATAGGTTTCCTGCCTAAGCAGGGGGTTGAACTAGAAGACCTCCAAGGTCCCTTCCAACTCTGTCATTCTGTTCTGTTATTTTAGGGTTTATATTGCTCTTTTCCTTGTTTCCATCTCAAAATAACCAATATGTCATTGTCAATGTTTACCACCATTTTTAGAGAATGGACCAGGCACTACAAACCGGTACATCATATTCAGAGGCCACCTATGGTTTTGGGATTGCAGGTTGCCCTTTCTGTGACCAATATAGTCTGCAAACAAAATCCTCTTATGGAAAATTCATCCTGCCTAAAGCCTTCTTCAGTTTTAAAATGAACATAACTATTGCTCTGCTGATGTAGAAAAAAAATGTAGATGTGGGGAAAAAAGATGTAGAAAAAAAGTGAAGCAATTTATGCTGTTGGCTATAAATCTCAATGCAAGCCACTCAGCCTACATATTACAAGATACCATAGCAACATTCCTGAGTAAAAAATCACAGCATTTCTAAATACAAGGAGATTTGGACTGAAGGATACTGCTTTGTTTATTCATCAGACATTTCATTTCAAGGGCAAATTTGTACTTTGGTGTTTGTTTTTTTAATGACATTTTCTTTCACTCCTCTCCTGCTATATGGGTTTGCCAGATCAGGATTTCTGTCAGTTTCTCTTTTCCTTCATAAATTTGATTACCTGCCTGTCTTGACAAGTTCTGATGTGAAATAACTCACTCAATCATCACACTAATTGACTCATCTCAGACAACACTATCCATTCATTAGAGGACACACATATATTCTTTTTTCACATTTGTATATATGCTAGAGCAGGGGTATCAAACTCAAGGCCTGGGGGCTGGATCCAGTCCATGGGGTGCTTAAATCTGGCCCATGGGGCTGCCCTGGAATCAGTGAAGGACTGGATCACGATGCCTCTGTCAGTGAAAACAGAGCTGGGGAGGGCTGTAGGTAGCCCTCCCGAGCTCCTTTTTCACTGACAAAAGATTGCAGGAGGCCATCACAGCCAAAAACAGAGTTCAGGAGCCCGTTTTCACTGGCATAGGGCTCGGGCCACCACAGGCGCCAATATGAGTGTGGTTGACTTGGCCACGCCCACCCCAACAGAGGTCAAACAACCCTGATGCGGCCCTCAGTGAAATCGAGTTTCACACCATTGTGTCAAGCCTGACAGACTAGTTGTGTTTGTGTCCTTCAGAAGGAATCTTAAGTCTTGAATGTGAGCTAGGCCCTTCTTCTCCCTTGCATTTACTGCAGAGAAAGATCTCTACAGGGTTAAGCTGAGAATCTTGCTGAAGCCCTTATTTTGGAAATTGGAAGAGGGTATAAGAAGGAATGGCAGGGTTTTGTTTTTTAAGATTGGGGGATGTATTTATATGCTGCATGTTGAGACTGCAAAAGTTGTCCTGAATGATATTTTCACTAACTTTATGCCTTCAAAATTATAAGTGACCATAGAAAGTATCAGTTAGGAAGTTCCAGTTTACCTATATCTGTATCATCTATGTGTAACCCTATTCTCTATCATCTTTATAACTCTGCAAGAAAGCATCTGAAGAACATTTCATTGTTTTTCATGATGAAATGAGTTCATAATTTGTACTATAGATTTAATATCAATATTAAATATTAAAGTGAATGCAAATTATCTTCACCTATGCTTTATGAATGTCAGTTGAAATGTCCTGCTCCTCATATAAATTATTTTTGTGCTACAAGACATTAAAATGTGCATTTCCCTTCTCCAGCGTATCTGCTGAAAGTAGGAGATATTATCATGCAATGGTGTCTAACACCATTATGAATGCTTTATTCTAGTTAGCACATTAGTGGATCAAGGAGTTGGGGTGCATTTTTGGAAGAGTTTTATTTTATCTTAATGAAAATTGTTAGAAATTGGTAGACACCTGGAAACTAGAAACTAGACCAACATAAGAATATTGGAATATTATTATTTTTTAAAAGGATGAACAGGAGATAATATTTTTCTGAAATAAAGCATAGATCTGAGCAGGAGAACTAAAACCTGAAAAACTTACAATTCAAATATATGTTAGATGAAAACAAAATCACAAAGCTTAAAGCATAACACATATGTCTGAAAACCATTCCATATACAGAAAGATCAACAAATTGTTTAACAAAATATCTGCAAGTCTAAATATTCTTTTCTGTACTTTAAGTAGTCAAACAGACAATTAAGATTCACAAGCAGCTTACTATATTCAATTGTAGCTATGGACAGGAATTTCATATAATGAGGTTAAACACATTCTTTTTTAAAAAAAAAAACATTTGGGTTTAAAAAGTCAACAGAAAAACCAGAAAGAATGTGTTTTTTAATTTCGTAGGTGCAATAAATAAAATTGTTTCAAACATACTACAAGACATCGCAAAACTGTCTGCATGTGTCTGTTTCAAACAACTTGGAAATTTAAGCAGTTTCTTAGAATTCTAGTTCCTGTTGCAGACTCCATTTTATTATAATAAGAAAGCAGGATGCGTTACTATCTCAACATGAGACCTTGGTATCACATTGCACAGATTCAGTTTCATTGTAAGATCAGTCGCTGCAGATGGAAGGAGGTCAAAAACCAATGCTATTTTTCTCCACATTGTTCAGTTGAAAGAATAAAGGTAGTTTATTCTTTCCTCAACAATGGAAATTGTTGAAAGTCTGCTCTGTACGAAATCATGCACTATACTCCACTGCCAGATGTTGACATATGAGATGTAGCTGATGTTTTCCTTGTATGCACAAAATATACATGATAGCAAAATTGAATATGACACCTATTTTTAATAGTAATCCCGGAAGGTGGTTGGTGGTGCAGGAAGAAGCATTTCATGAACTTTAAGTGGAACATGCTTAACAAACAAACTGAATTTAAAGTACAGATCTATGAAACACTGCATTTACACTGTTTAGAAAATGGCAATCCCAGGAAAAGATTCTCATTAGATATAATATACACAATTATTCTCTTCTGCCATAACTATTTAATTTGGTTTCACTGATATTCTTCCTCCAGACCAAATCAAGCAAGAAGTTCTCAAGATGATAAAATGCACAGATATATTAACCTTTTGTAAAACATCTATTCTTCTTCTACACTGGGTTTTTATTTTGTTCTTACATACTTAACCATTATTTGGATTTTGTGTGAAGGTCTCTCTTTTCTTTCTTTGCTCTTAAGAGGGCAAGTTAATTTGCCCTAAACCTTTGAATTACATACCATGTGTATCGGTCTGTTAAATCAAACCTTCCAAACAATAAAATAGCACAATTGTAAATGTCACTTTAATTTTAGTAGAATTATTTATTTGCGGTCATACTTTTTTTCATTTACCAAAGAAGAAGGGGTTGGAAAGCAACTTGGTCACAATTTTTGTTAAATAATTTGCACAGACTAGGAAAAGATGGTGCCAAAATCATTTATTGATGTACTGGCTTTTAAAAATTCAGATAAACTGAGAATTTGTCAATCTTTCTAGTAAGAGACATGTTACTGGAAGAGGACACAGTCAATCATCTGCCTTAAGGAGAAATATTATATTTAACCCTTGTTATTACTCCTGCTACTGCAATATAGTATAAACACATTTTCCAAAATGTAGTTAGGTCACCAGGCACAAGATTCAACATTGCATTCATTATATTTTAGTTCTAGATGCTACCTTCTGGTTTTAATTAGTACATGAAAATCTAGTTTTCTGATAGAAAACAATTAATTTTGTTTGCATTGGAAACTAGAAAACGAAGATAAAAGTCACAATATTGTTACTTCCTTTAGCCAGTACATTTGCAGTACAGGTAGTCCTTGGCTTATGACCATAATTGAGCACAAATTTTCTCTTGTTAAGTGAGACATTTGTTAAGTTTGCCCCATTTCATGACTTTTGTTGCCATAGTTGTTAAGTGAATCACTGCAGTTGATAAGTTTAATAACCCCAGTTGTTAATTGAAACTGGCTTCCCACTGATTTTGCTTGTCATGTCACGAAAAGTGATCATATGACCATGGGACACAGCAAAGATCATAAATATGAGTCAGTTGCCAACCACTTAAATTATGGTCACACGACCATGGGGATGCTGCAAAAGTTGTAACTATGAAAAATGTCATAAATCACATTTTTCAGTGATGTAACTTTGAATAGTCACTAAATGAACTGCTGTAAATTGAGGACTACCTGTATTATGTTTTTTCTTCATCTTCATTGCTGGGGAAATGAAAAAAAACAGTATTGTACTACAAATTTTGTAAATCCCTATTCTCTTCTTTCAGAATTCTTAATCTAGAAAGGAAACAAGATGGATCATATCCAATGTAGCGAACTATTCATAAAAATGTGGGTGTAAGGCCGTTTTTATTTGCTTTTTTTATTTTAGTTTGGAAATCCTGCAGTTATGTGGTCACTTTATTTGTTATGTGGTAACAAATAAAGTTTACCTACACTTGTAGAGCCATATGGGAAATTAGAGAAGAAACAAGTGTGTTCTGACAAGTGTCCTCAGGTATCACTGAATTGAAGCTTCTCAAATTTGAGTTCAATTTTTCTACAGGTGTCTCAGAGAGAAATAATGAATGAATGCATATAGAACAAACATCCTTTAAATATTAAGAGTTAACAAATTCATGTTTTTTAAAAACCCAGCATTCTTTATTTCAGGATTCAGTCCAAATCAGTAACATTTCCAGAATTTTCTACATTGAAGCAAACTCTCCCACATAATTGATGGTGAAGCATTTGTGTGCTCTTGTACCTCCTCTGAATCATCTGGTACAAGACATTATAGAGAAGGATATTTGGCTAGATAGAAATCCTGCCTAGCTGCCTCTATATTTCTGTTCCTCCACAAAGGAACAGAACAAAATATGCAGTGTGGTAGAAATGCATGCTGTATGCTACATAAACAATTAAGACATTAATATACATATTAATCTACTTATTCTACTTATTTTATTTTTAAAATGGCAACAGATAAACTATATTATAATTCTAAAATACAACAGCACTGTAGACTGGACAACAATGAATCCAAACAGTAGGAAAATTAAGGGTATCATGGATGCTGTAATCTGCATCCAGAAATTGCACCAAAATCACTGGGCAAAAAAGGTACCAGCAACATTAAGCATTACATTATTATTAGAAATTATGAATCTGAGCTACCCATTTCACAACTGAAGTTTTTGACAGAGAAATTTGGTGGGGAAATGGGAATCCAAATAATTTTCTTCAAATACTGAACAAACAGATCGCTGTCTTTTCTTGAACTAAAAGCAAGAAAACATAAATGGGAATAAAAATAAAGGTAGAAAGAAGTTCACTATGCAAATAATGTGTTCATTTTATATAAAGATGTTATGATTTTTCTTCCATTGCAAAGAAACTTGATTTCCCTCTAAATGCATCTCCCTTCCCTTCCCTTCTAATAAGCTTAGATGGCTTGGTGAACCAAAAACCATAGATACGGTTTTTTTCCTATTCAACTGATTTCTTCTTTCCATGATTTGAAGTATCAATCCTAACAATATCTGGTTAGCATGTCAGAACAATGAAGGAGGATCTTCTTTCAGAAGGGAAATGGCTGCTTCAGGCTGAGTGCCTATTTACTTCCTTTAAAAAAAACAAAAACGATTGGGCTATGTTCACTTTTCCATTCGGAAGGGCAACTATATATTGCTCAAAGAAAACTAACAGTGTCTTGGAACAATTGCATAAATTGTTTTAAAAATCTCTTGCAGCACACACATGTATAAATAATTGCAAATACTCTTAAAACAGTTTACACCAACTTCTTTAGGATAAATATCGCAAGAGTGGATAATATCTGACATTTACGTTCATTCTAGGCCTCTGAGAATGAAAGCCTTGGACAGGTAAAGATCAGGTGTTATTTTTAAAATTATTTAATTGTTTTGATTCAGCCATAAGTTATTTCTGAAAATAATCCCCCAAGAGCTCAAAAACAAAATTTAAATTTATTTTATTCATGTTGAAATTGTTATTATCCATCCAATACACTGAAATCAGCACATTTTTCATCACTGCTAGTAAGTTCAATTTTTTAACATTAAAAATTGAACTCGGGTAGAAATAAACTGATTTTAAGTCAAGTATTACAAACGTAAACACAACAAGTAAGATTATCCTGCTTGCTGTCTTGTAGATATCTTTCGTAATCCTCAACCCTAGTTAACAGGAGACCATCACATTGGGCAGTACATTGGCGTCAAAGAATGAGTCACAATGTATTATCACATAATTTATTAGCTAGGATGTATTTATCATTATCTTGATAATCACTCATTTAATGAGAACTCAGGCTAGGGTATATAACAGGGTTTTATCCTCAAAACAACCTCATAAGGAAGGTTGGGCTAAGAGACATTGGTTGACCCCAACTTTGAGCAGGAAATTGGACATTGCCTTGTCAGAATCCTACATGACATTGGAAAGATATGCTAGGCGTATCTTGATGACCCTGATCTTCTTTTATGTCCCTTAATTGCCTACAAGTAGGGTTGGGCTGCTGGGCATTCACAGGGGTTCGAGAAAGCCCCTAGCTAAGATTCTGTGCAGTTTAAAGAACCTCCAAATCCCACTCCTGGCTGGCCCCACCTACCCCTCCCCTCCCAGGAGTTCCCACATGGCCCGTTTTGGATGCAGGTAAGTGCAGGGTGTGTATGGAGGCTCAGGGAGGGTGAAAACGGGCCTCCCAGAAGTTTGGGAAGGCCGGAAATGGACCTGTTTCTGGCTTCCAGAGAGCCTCCAGAGCCCAGGGAGACCATTTCTGCCCTCCCGGAGACTTGAGGTGAACATATGGAGCCCGGGGAGGGAAAAAATGCCCCCCCCCCCCATGGTGCAGGAGGCTGACTAGGCCACACCCACCATGGCCAAACTCACACAGCAACCGGGCAGACAACCCTTTGCTAAAATTTTTGAAGCCCATCCCTGCCCACAAGGTCTCAATCTGTTCATTGCTCAAAATTGCCTTTAAGATTACCAACCCTATGGTAAGCATTCATCTTCATAGAGAACACTATACTTCCCAATAATGGTAACCCACACTTCTAGAGAATTCCAGGCACACAGATCTTTAAATAAATAATGCCATTTCTCAGTTGCGTCATGTCATCAGAAGCATGAAATTAAGCTAGTTATGCTTAACCTGTTAATAACCCTAAGAGAGGGAGAGAGGGAGAGAGAAAGAGAATTTTCTTTTGGCAGTTTAAATCTCCTTAAATGCATCTATTTTCTCCGAGCTTTTATTTAGCTAAAAAAAAAAGAGTACTATAAATATTCTGTGCATTAGAACAAATAAAAAGCAAGATGTTTAGTTTTTTTATGTGCTCCAATCTTATATCAATGACTATAAAAGCTCTGCAAAACTGGTGGCAGAAATAAGGTTTTTTGATATATCATATTATATACAGAATATTATCCTCATCTATAAGAACCATCACATCTGAATATGTGAATTAGTCTACTGCCTTTCTTTTAAATCCATGGCATTGACTATCCATGCGAGTGGGAAAATATCCAAGATATGTTGGAGAAGGAACACACAAATACATCATTAGACTCAATATATCAAGATCACATTTCAATTGTCATTCATTTATTTAACAACAAACCACAGACAAGTTTTGTAAAGTTAGATCTGCAGAAATATTATATATAAAGAGCAAGCACAGCATTTCAATCAGGTAACTTTGACAACCAGAGAATATCATACCAGTAGCAAAATCAAACATTGGACAAATGTGAGACTTAATGTCTTAATCTCATTACAATTGCTTTCATCAGCTTTTGCAAAAGAACCCCAATCAAAGAATCCTAAGCAGTCAACTGATTTTGATAAGCTGACATCTAAAGATAGACATTTGCTATTGAAGTTTAAACACTGCAGTCTTGTTACCTTTGCAGCAAGTTTGCTCTGGGGATTCCTAAACAAGGTGGTTTTGGCGGTAAAAAAACACTCCTCCAAGTCGTCATCCAAACTACAGTAGCCACTACTCATGCTGTTATGGACAGTCATCTGAGGAAGGGTTCCGAGATCTTCAGAACATGTCAACTCCAGGAAGCCAGACAGCCAGGTACCTCCGAGTCTCAGCTCACTGCAGCAACAGTGCAGTTTCTCAATCGAGTTCCTGTGCAATCAACAGTGAGCACAGTAGTTTCACCTCCTCCAGCTTCCACTTGCCATGCCTTGTAACAGTTTGTTCTCATCAGCAAATCAGATAATGGGGTTGGCTTTTTTCTTTCTTTCTTTTAATAAAATAAGCAAGCAAGAGTGAAACAGAAAAATCTTGCTAGGAGAAACTTTCTTTTCCTCCACCATCAAGCTCCCTTGTTTGGCTGTTTTCCAGAAGCAAACTGGGCGCCAGGACCTAAGGGAGTTTTCTTCTGCTCTTGACTCACAAACTTGCTCACCATCTGTGCGGCTTCGTTGGTCTCTCTGCAAGCCCAACTAAGACTAATTGCGAGAGCAGTATCGCCTTCCTCTCCACCCCCACCCCCACTCTTTCCTGCTTCTTTTTCTCTTGAACCACTTCCTCTTGCAAGATTTCTGACACAGTTGTTAAAAGCATTGACAGTATCTCAGTTGATTTTGAGCGTCACAACTTGGGAAAGGAAGAAAGAGAGAAACAGAATTATACTACCACGGGGGAGGGAATAGTCTGCTTCTTGCTCTCCTGTATCCATAGCAAACCTTTATCAAAGGGAGGGGCAGAGATGAGAGTTGCTGATTAAATATGCATTACTTGACGTATGCTCCCAGGTAAACATCCTAAGACAGGTTTAAGGCATTTCTGATTGTAGTGAAAAGCACTCCCAAATTCTATGTATTCATTCTCTGCTCAGCACCTATTTTAAGAAGTTCATAAGAGAGAGATTGGGGTGGGGGGAGAGGGAGAGGGAGAGAAACTAGTGGGGAAAGAGTATTGCAGAATATTGATGAGATTCCACAAGGACTTCCAGAGAATTTTTTAAAGTTGGGCCTCTACTGGAGATGGTCTGTGACACCTGTTGTGATAAGCATCCTTGTATATTTCCTTCTTCATATATTTCGATATATCTGACAGACATACATGGTAAAAGGAAAGAAAGAAAAACAGATTCCCTAGCAACATTTCGATGCAGGAACCCATCTGTATTCTGTGCTAATTTTAGAACAGTCAGAAAGATTTTTTTTCAGCATTCTTTGCTCCAAGAAGTGACTGCTTTTATCATAACCTTAGTAATCATCATCCATCAGAGGTTTTTTTAAAATTATTTGTCACCGTTATGTTAGAAGCACTTTGCCACAATAATTTCAACGTTAGTCAAAAAGCCCAGAATATGTTTTTGTAATTTCCTTTGATTCCTCTAGGTTTAAGACTGAAATGCTGATCTTGGCTACCTTCTTCCAGTTTCTAGGTTCCAAGCTATCTTTCTCCAAGAATACTAATATTTGCTTGGAAAGAAAGTGCTCTTCAAACAATTTTCTTTGCTACAACTTGTCCAATGCCTTGCTTGTAAAAATGCATTTTAAAATCTGTTCAACTCCATAGATTTTATTCTCACAATCTGTTTCCTTTCTGTATATTACCTTGCACATCTGAACCTGCTAAATTAACTATAGCTAAGGCACATATGCTTTTTAAAATAATATTTGTATTCCCTGCCAAAGAATAATAAAGTTTTAAAGCTGCAAGATTAGCAACTTTGGTTGGTTTGAGCAATATACTACGATAACTGACTTGTGGTACAGAATACAAATATGATACAGGGACTTTTAAAAAATTAACATTCAAATGAAACCATATTTCATTATCCATTATATCCAACATATATAGTCAGTTAGAAAAGACACAAGGGAGATTGGTTTTATATGTGGTAAGTACAGCAAGGCTACTTACCTTATGAAAAAAATGGGAAAATAAAAAAAAACTACCTAAAATGGACATTGGACTAACAATGACAAAACTAACAGAAATGGCAAAAATGCTCTTTTTGATGAGGGATAAAACTACACGTACTTTCTTAAAAGATTGGAAGTTCTTCATCAACTTTTTGCTGAGAATAAAGTCAACAAAAATGACTTGATGATTTATGCATTTGCTGATTGAAAAAGGCTGAATATGGGAAGAAGTGAACTATATAATATAACCTTGATGGGAACATATTCTTCATATTATTGTCTAGAGCAATAGATAAGCATCCTGCTTATTCAGGACTCCCAGGTTTGCAACAGAGTTGGAAAGGAGATCTTCTAGCTATTCCAACCTTCTGCTTAGGAAACCCTATACCATTTCAGACAAATGGTTGTCCAATCTCTTTTTTAAAACTTCCATTATTTTTATTTAGTTCCTAACCCTTAGGAATAATCCCAAGGTGCTTTTTCAAAAGGCAACTGGACTTTGTTTAGGAAAAACTTTGGGACAAGCATGATCTGGATGACTGAGAATCCCCATAGATCTTGGGAATAATAAGCCTTCCCAACCAGGTGGCCTCCAAATCTGGTGAATGAGAGCTCCCAGAATTCCCTATCAGCAAGGCCAGTATTAAGAGACAAAGCCATCCCAGGAAGGGTTGGGTGGGTACCTGAAGGGACTGACAGAAGCAGCATTGAATTGCAAGTTCTACCATTTTTGTGCACTCATCATGATATTATATGAACTGGGTGCAATGGAATGATGCTGCTTTTGTTATTCTGACAAAATCACTGGATTCCACAGTCACATCTATCTGGAGGTTGGGAAAGAATATATCATGTGTGCTTCATAATATTCACAGCTTCAGAATCAATTCATCTCTTTATAAGTCATTGCAAGCTTTGATAAGGTTAATAACTCTGACTGGCATAATATTTTTTTTTAAATGCCAATGAATATACATACCTGAAAGACCAAATCTACTCATTAAAACTACTTACACTCCTGCTCTGATAGTTCCTTACCCAAATTGCAATGACTTTTGAGATTTTCAAATTTATTCATCCCTAGAATTGTAGCCAAAACAGGTTTTGTTTTGGTAAATATTGAACCAATAAACACCACAGTTTTTTCTGTCCAAAAGAAATTTGACAGTGACAACATAACTTAAAAACTAAACAACAACCCAAAAAAAAACTGGACAGAGGAAGAAGATGTATAATCTACAGTAAAACAAAGTTTATCAGCAGGATAAGGCTATATTTTTACCTTGCCAGACACCTAAATATTTTAAAAATTAGCATGGAAGAAAAGGGTGGGACTCAAAACAGTGTTTCTTTCTTCAATGAGTAACATTTGATTAAAACTGTTTGTGGACAGAAAGATGAACAAGTCACAGTCTTCTTCTAAGCAAACTTTACTACATGACACTAGTGATTTTTATCAGTTCACTTCATGATTTTATACACTAAAATCTTGATGTAGCTAGGTTTGCCTTAATGTGCATTATCATATCTCAAACATTTATGCTTAAATTGCCACCATCTATGTTATTTCCAAAAAAACATAATCACATTTAAACTTGCATTATGAATTTAAGATTAATTTACAATAATAACTTGGGTAACTTTATCATGTAAAATGTAGAGTCATTATCCTCCAAAACTATAAATAGCAGCTAAGAACCATACTTTCAAATGTATTTTGATGCCTGCCATTGAACAAGGCTATTTACAAAATCTAAATCCTTGAAAACTTTTATTTGATAGACATAAAAAAAAAATCTCAAAGAAAGTATGGCAGAGGTGATCATCTCACTGCCCCACTGGTTAATCTGAATCATTATTGTATTCCTCTAAAAAGCATTAAAAAACATGCAGCACATAACCTTTGCACACTTATGCCAAGTGGCAATCAAAAATTACAGCATGTTTTCTAGTTATCAGCACCTTTGGACCAGTTTAATCTCTTACTAAGTGGCAGATTTCAACAGTCATAGTTACATAAATACCTAGATTGAGTTGTATGATAAATGTATTTTCCCCCAACAAGATGCAGCAGTCCTGTTCATCTCATAATTCAGGTGACAGAAAAGGTGTTCCAAGTTTACTACAATTTTGCAAGTATGAAAAAACCTGTCTGCCTGCTTTTTTTGAGCACTGCCCAATAATCTTTGTTCCAGCATAATACTATCCTTAGTGAGCATGTGCTCTCAATTAAATTAATTTGCCTTTCAGCTCCCCCAAGTGCTATTGATGGGTAAAACATTTAGTTATACAGGTGTCTGTATCCTGACTGTCAGGATGGGAAGAAGGAAGGGTTCATGCACAGAAGCTAAATCCACTATAATTATAGAAACTCTTAAAACATTGCTAGATATAACTGCCTCCAAGTAACTCCTCAACAGAAGCTTAATCAAAAACAAGCTAGCAGACTATCAAAAACAGACCATCAAGGTAATTCACAGCACCATTACATTTAATAAAAATTTCTGAATAGTAGCTTTCTAGATTAAATGGTTTACTCTTCAAATCAGCTAAATATAAATTATATAAGATACATAAACTGGTACAGCATCAGAAATTGATTCAGTCTTGTTATCGCAAGTTCATTTTCACAAAACACTGAGGAAGAAAGGTCTCCCTGTCATTGGATCAATGTTGTTTAAACCTATAGGAATTATTCTGACTGAAAAAAATTACTTACTCCTTTTGAAAGGCCTTACAAAACAGCATACAATAAATGTATTTGAACTTGATCATTTTTTTAGTTTCACTGACAACATTTTCCCAGTGAATAATATTTTTTCATATAAATACTCTGGAGAGATTGTGCTTTAATGTTTAACATATTTATTTTTCCTCAAGATCACATATGTATAGCCCAAAGTATTTTTGGGTGGGAGTGAAAGCTGTAATTTGTTTTTTGTGCCTGGTTCATTTCTTTTTTAACTTTGAACTTCAATAATGTTTGTTCAAGTTTTAACATTCTACAATGTCTACTGCAATTTTTCTTTAAAAGAAAAAAATGTGGGGTCTTTTAGAAAAAGGTAAATAATACTACAAGAACAGTAATTAAGATTAAAATAAAAGAACCTAAAGTTTTTAGTATATCTTGGGGTGAGCTTATACTATATATAAAGTTACCATCAAACACCCAAACCTGTCGAGGGTTGCATTCCCTTAGAACAGCGGTTTCTAACTTTGGCAACTTTAAGCCTGGCAGACTTCAACTCTCAGAATTCCCCAGCCAGCTCTGCTTTCTGAGAGTTGAAGTCTGCCAGGCTTAAAGTTGCCAAGGTTGGAGACCCTCGTGTGATATTCAAGTCACATAAATCTTGAAGTCTACATATCATAACGTTATTGGGGTTGAAAAACATTTCCGTAGACATTGTTGGTGTAAAAAGGCGGCCTGAAGAGGGAAGAAGAAGTAAAACAAAAGTATCTTTTTCTTTGTCTTTCTACTGCAACCTTTCCTCTCCAGGCTTTTCCCCAACATACTTTTCTTACTAGAAAGATTTTGAAGTAATCTTCTGTTGTTGTTGTTGTTGTTGTTGTTGTTGTTGTTGTTGTTGTTGTTGTTGTTGTTGTTGTTGTTGTTGTATCAAAAGCCACATGTTCCTTTTCAGATAGAACTTGCCTTGCCTTGTCCTAAGCAAAGCTATTGATAATCACAGATAATGTGATATGGTTTTTTTTGTAAGACAAAAGGGAGGGGTTTTCCCCTAGTTACAAATATTTCCCTGCACAAAATCTATTGAAAAGAATAAATGCACCATAGAAAACAACCATAAATTTAGAACATACAGAGAAACAAAGGGTTAACATTTTTAATACTCAATGTGAAAGAGGAAAACCTCCAATATTTTCAAATTGATAACTGATTAAAAAGTGTTACAGGAAAGTCAGCATTTCCCATGAGGCAAAAAATCAATTTCTCTACTAAATTTGTCTCCAATCCAATGGAAAAACAAAAACAGAACACTCTGTTCAACCCCAGAAATCAAAAGAAGAAGCAGGCTTTTCAAAACCTATTTATTTTTCTTTTGTTATGAAAAAAAGAAAAAGTCTTGTAGCCTTTTAAAGACATTTTTCCTGGTATAATCTTTTATGATCAGATGAAATACATTTTAATCTTCTATGGCAAGGCTCTTTATTTTTCCTTGCATCTCTTAAATTTTCAGTTTCTGTTACTGAACGATCACTTTGAGTAGCATATTAGTGGGACATGGCGTTAAATGAAATATATAGTCATGCATACATTTTTCCAGAAAACAAATAATTTTACTACGGAAGCCTCCTGCTAACATCAGGTTGAAACAACTTGGCTTTTAAAATTTTACAATAAGGATCAACAGAGGGAGTGCAGACCAACACAGGTAGTCCTCAACTTACAACCACAATTGAGCCCAACATTTCTATTGCTAAACAAGACAGTTGTTAAGTGAGTTTTGCCCCATTTTACAACCTTCTTTGTCACTGCAATTAACTCAGTAACATAATTGTTAAGTGAATCTGACTTCCCCATTAACTTTGCTTGTCAGAAACTAGCAAAAGATTATCATATGACCCCAGGATACTGCAACTGTCATAAATATATGTCAGCTGCCAAGCATCCAAATTATGAACATGTGACTGTGGGAATGCTGCAATGGTCTTAAGTGTGAAAAACAGTCAAAAGTCACTTTTTTTCCAGTGCTGTTGTAACTTCAAATGCTCACTGAACAAATGGTTGCAAGTTGAGGAGTACCTGTGCCAAAGATCAAGAGTCAATAACTCTGTCTTGCAGAGATACTTCAGTCAAAGAAATACTGTACCGGAAAAAGAGGGCTATGGCTACAAGAATGGTTGTAGTTCAGATGAAAATCATGAACATATTGAGACCAAACAAAAAACAAAAAATCAAATTCATGGATCCAAATTCCAAAAATGGAGGTGTAAAGCAGACTAAAGTTATTGTCTAGAGTAGACAGCTTCCAACATCGCCCTATTAAACTCTTGGCAATCAATGCCTCCCAGACCGTTTCAGTGCTCTTTCTTCCCTTACACACCTCTTTTCTGACCTGACTCCTGGCCCAACAAGCAACCCAGACTGCCTTTGCTTATTCTTGCTTATTTATATTCTACTACCTTTTAAAATTATTTTGATTTTATAATATGAGCCCAGTGGTGGGATTCAAATATTTTACTACCGGTTCTGTGGGCGTGGCAGGGGAAGGATACTGTAAAATCTCCAGTCCGAGGTGGTATTTGCCGGTTCTCCAAACTACTCCGCTACCAGTTCTGAAGAACTGGTCAGAATCTGCTGAATACTACCTCTGTACGAGCCACCAAGAATCAACTTGGAGGCAGGCTATACTTAAAATCTAAAAATAATAATAAATTCTGACCTACTCCTCAGAGGAAAAGTTCAGGTCATGACCAAAAGCAGGATTGTAAAATACATCCTATTAATTTTGCCTCATTGTTGCAATGGTGACCAAACAATTCTTGATTTCACTTCCAACTTCTCTATGGAAGGTAATGCTTTAATATCACAGCAATAATCCCACTTTCTTTCATTTATATTAGTGCAACATTTCTAAAATACCACCTCTATAGTACCTTGAGATGCTCTATCCATTTGTCTATTTTTTACAGGACAAGGGAGCATATTACCAGGAAAAAGTAATCTTCCTTTTATCTTCTAAGAATGCCTTTGGATGCTAATGTGGAATGCCTTGAGGCATACTTGAAAATTAAAATGCTGGTTGAAGTATTTTGCTTTGCAGGACATCAGCTTCTCTTGAAATTAAATATGGCAGGAATCTGGCAGGTGCCAAAGAAAATATCTATACGCTCTAATTGCTATCTCCTGACTTAGTCAAACATCTGTGTCTTACGTTCTTGTGGCCAAAAAGATTTGTCTCTTGTTAGTAGCCATTGTTGAAGACATGATGACTCAGTTCCTGCAAAGATTACCTGGTCATTATGAAGTAGAACCTCATGAATTTCAATTCCATAGCAGATCCTGGCAGCATTCAATAATTACCTGTCTATTCCTTGCATGATCAACTTGTGCCACTAAAATGTAAACTATTTTCCGTTGTACTTCACAACCACACAAAACCCCAGCTCCTTCCTTATGTTTTCTTTGATGTCTTCTCTTACATCAGTACTATTATCAAAATCTGCTGGTTCTGCACTAGAGATTACTAAATGTAGGCTACACATTAGCACAAAATGCCACTATTTTCATATGGTAAGATATATGAGCAGAGATACAAAACATAATCTTGTGAAAAGATACATGCCCACAATGGAAAAAAAATCTACTAGAGAATGTAATATCCATACTTGGGGATGGGGAGAAATTTCAGATCTGAGAACATTTAGAAATGAATAAAATAATAATTAGAAGTCAGCATGGGTTTGTTAAAAACAGATCATACCAAACCAATCTTATTTCATTCTTTGACAAACTGACTAAATTAGTAGACCAGCAAAGTTCTGTAGACAATAGTATATTTAGACTTCAGCAAGGCATTTGACAAAGTAGATCACAACCTACCCTGACAAAATGTCATTACTCCTCTCACCCACACAAGTGAACTATTCCTGTATTATCTCTTAGCTTCCAGAAAACACTCAGTTCTGTTCCTATTTAGGTGGAGGTGCTACAGGTCATACCTGGCAATAGTTCTGTGTTAAGGTATTTTCTGGTGAAGGTTTGTTGTGGGTCTCTCCTTCCCGTTGGCTGCAATCCAGCTGGATGAGTCTTCTGCATTCCTGATGGCAGGTGTATTTGCAGTCTAGGGAGGAAGAATGAAATGAACTGTAATTAAGATATGGAATAAATACTAAGCACCATTTTTTTCCCAATATGTGCATTTTGCAGCACTGAAGACACCGCAAAAGGTATAACTCAGTCTGAGAGATGGAGAATGATTAAATCCACAGGTTAAGCAAGCAGAATATCAGAAATCAAAAATGAAAAAGCAATAACAAATTGATGTCATTGATGAAAGTCTATCAACAATAAGACATAATTACAAAGAAAAAAAGTTAGTATCCTCTTCAAGGTTTGTTCAGCCAAAGCTATCCATACTTTTACTGCATATATAAGATTGCACACTGGTACCTATCCATATAATCAAACAACCCCCTGGAAAATAGCTCCCCAAAGCAATGTGTTGTAACTTCTTAAAACAATTGCATAGGGATAACATAGTTTACCTTAGGGATAACATAGTTAGGGATAACATAGTTTACCTTAACTGGTTTGGGTAAAAATAATAAATATGGTATCATGGTTTGTTAGTTAAAGTGTGTGTAACTTTAACTGCAAGAATGTAATTAAGGGTGTGGTTGTAAAAGCACTATATAAGAAGCGAGGCAATCGCAGCTCGCTCTCTCTGGCTTGAAGATCCCTAATTACTGAATGGATTGATGACTGCGTTCTTGCTGGAACGGGGAGAGAAAAAGGAGTGTTGATTTTTCTCAACGGAGAGAAAATAAAGATTGGACTGATTTATTGTAAGTGAACTGACATTGGCTATTCAACACGGATTTTGCAAATAGAGTATCCCCGACAAGACTTGACTGAAATTGATATATGACTAATGGACCGTTTATTTGACTATGCTATAATTCTTAAATGGAATAAACTATATTTTTGATAGCACAAGCGTATCTGTATTTTTACTGCATGTTAACTAGAAAACTTATCTCACACATTTACCTGTCTTCCTATCTGACTTCGCTGCACATTCTGTTTAGTTTGTTTTCCTTAACACCCGTTGGGGAATCCAGGCTTAACAATCGTAGGCCTCATTTCACACAAACATCAGATGAAATCTAAAATCTGTGCCTAGACTGTAGAATTGCATACTAAAGGTGAAGGAACTGCATGGCTGATATTTTTTTGCAGAAAGAAAAAAAATAACATCTGAGACTACAGTTTATTCTCACTACGTGGAAGAGATTTTGTATAAACAGTCAAAAGATGAAGACCACATCTGCACCTAAACTGATTCAGTCCAGAAAATACCTTTTATGTCATCTGTAATTTACTAGAAACAGATCACAAATCCCTGTAATGAAACCTGGAAATCATAATTCTGAGAAAAATTCTATGATACTCTTTCTGTTCAAACAGTGTAGAACAGCAAATGTTCAAGTGGTGAGGGAGCAATTTAGTCACAGTACCTAAAATAACCTGATGGAATAAGATTTAATAAAGTAGACCCCTTATTCTCATAAATGAATTTTATTCATAAATTCATAAATGACCCCTTATTCTCATAAATGACCCCTTATTTTCTCATAAATGAATTTTGATTTTATAATATGAGCCCAGTGGTGGGATTCAAATATTTTACTACCGGTTCTGTGGGTGTGGCAGGGGAAGGATACTGTAAAATCTCCAGTCCGAGGTGGTATTTGCCGGTTCTCCAAACTATCAGTTCTTCAGAACTGGTCAGAATCTGCTGAATACTACCTCTGTACGAGCCACCAAGAATCAACTTGGAGGCAGGCTATACTTAAAATCTAAAAATAATAATAAATTCTGACCTACTCCTCAGAGGAAAAGTTCAGGTCATGACCAAAAGCAGGATTGTAAAATACATCCTATTAATTTTGCCTCATTGTTGCAATGGTGACCAAACAATTCTTGATTTCACTTCCAACTTCTCTATGGAAGGTAATGCTTTAATATCACAGCAATAATCCCACTTTCTTTCATTTATATTAGTGCAACATTTCTAAAATACCACCTCTATAGTACCTTGAGATGCTCTATCCATTTGTCTACTTTTTACAGGACAAGGGAGCATATTACCAGGAAAAAGTAATCTTCCTTTTATCTTCTAAGAATGCCTTTGGATGCTAATGTGGAACGCCTTGAGGCATACTTGAAAATTAAAATGTTGGTTGAAGTATTTTGCTTTGCAGGACATCAGCTTCTCTTGAAATTAAATATGGCAGGAATCTGGCAGGTGCCAAAGAAAATATCTATACGCTCTAATTGCTATCTGCTGACTTAGTCAAACATCTGTGTCTTACATTCTTGTGGCCAAAAAGATTTGTCCCTTGCTATTGGTTAGCAGCCACTGTTGAAGACATGATGACTCAGTTCCTGCAAAGATTACCTGGTCATTATGAAGTAGAACCTCATGAATTTCAATTCCATAGCAGATCCTGGCAGCATTCAATAATTACCTGTCTATTCCTTGCATGATCAACTTGTGCCACTAAAATGTAAACTATTTTCCGTTGTACTTCACAACCACACAAAGCAGATCCTAGTATAAACTAGCATATCCTAGTATAAACATTTTATGTCAAAATCAATATTTATCCCATAAGACACTCTGTTGGGAAGCATTCTACTTAAGACCAACATCTTTATGTCTTAGCTCCATGTTTTAATTGTGATAGGGAGAAAAATCTCTTAGCTTTATTTTGTACATAATGCTAAGTACCTCAGCCACGTGGATCTGGCTCACCATTCAAAGATGAACTAGTGTGGTTTGTGATGTTGCAATAACAACACATACAAAAGATGCTATATATGTTTTGGACTACAACTTGTGGATTCTCCAGTCATCAATGCCAAGAAACAGTTTGATGCCCCAAATATCTGATGAGCATCTGATTGCCTAAATAATGGCAACAAACTGATCTAATGTGTGCTAACAAACTGCAGCTAAAGCACTTTGACAATTAATAAAGCAATTCTTGTCTGCATAGCAGAATATAAGAATGCAGGTGATGCTATCTTTATATCTTTCTTAGAGCTGTCCCACTGGCATCTAACTGACCACTTTTGGAATCTGATGGACCTCCTAAGCCATTAGTTCAGTCCAACACAACTCTTTTTATATTGGTTTGACTTGAGCAAGCTCTCAGGTAAAGTGGCCATGAGTCAAATAAGGCACCATTCATCACAAAGTTTATAGAAATTTCATCTTCAGATTAATCATCAATAGACAGTCCAACACTTTCTTTAAAACCATGACAGGAGCTGTGCCTAAAATGCTTCCCACAGCAGAAATCCTGGCCTAGTACAGCTATACTGCTTTAATATGAGATAACATCAATGGCCTCAGCTGTCTTGCTCATATTATATTGTTATTCTTATTATACTAAGAGGCTGTTATTAGAGAACCGAATGTCTTGTGGACTACAGCACTTGGGATCCAATGTTATGAAGGGGGAGAGAGTAAAGAAATCAATTAAATCAAAAAGCCTGCACAGCATTGTAATTAAAAATGAAAATGTAAAAAGGCAGCTGGCCACAGTGTATGGATGCCATTAAACCAAGCCTCCAGGGGAATAGCAATTCCTCTCATGCACAGGTGATAATTTGGGGAGAAAGAATACTGGCAATTTTTAATACTGATTCGCAATACGTTAATACATATCTTTAGTTGGTCTGCATTCGCACACATACATAAATGAGTTACACAAAACATTACTGTAGGAATTATCTAGGAATATTAAGAAGTCAAGGTTTTTGGGGGAACAACAGACAAACACATTAACCAATGACAACAGGGACATTTAAATTGACTTATGGTTTGGGTAAAAAGGATTTCCTGGCTTTTGGGTAATGAAGGAAAAGGCTTGGGATGCCTAGGGTTTTTAAACTGTATTTTCCCTCAAGTGTGCCCAAGTTTGTCCTGTGAACCCCAACAGCAGAAAAGTCCAATAGGATCTTCAGACACCTGGAGTAACTTCTTTTGAATACAGTTTGCCTTTTACAACAAATAGCAGCCAAGTCAGTCTTGGCTTCTTACTCCTGTCCACTCCAGTTGGATTAATTAAACTAACACACCTATCTTGCTTTGTTTTGGTGATGATTTGTTTAAGATACAAAACTCCTGTTTCTTTTTGTGTTAAGATTATATGAATGTAAATGATGCTTTATGTAATCATCTACAGAGAAAAAAGCTAAAGTACCAATACATTATGTACATATCATTTTCAGTTTTAAGTTCATTCAGCCACTGTATCATAATTTCATTCCCCTCAATACTATTTCCACTTAACAAACAGCACATGCCAAAAAGGAATTGGAGAAGAAACTCTGTCTCTATAATGACTTCTTCAGTTTGTAAAATATTTTCATTAAGTGGGCTTAAGATTGACTGCAATTCCAAGGAGAGTGAAGCATGTTCCATTTCATTAAATTATTGCAGAAGAAATACTGTAATATATTTGAAAATGAAGTCACCTCATAATCCATTTGATCACATTTAAATCTTCTGCATACAAGTAGTGTGTCACAAAGAACTTCTCTTAGAATGGGAGTGCAGAACTATTGGCCACATGTAAACCATCATCAACCTTTCTGTAACCTCCAGAGCCCTCTTTAATGTCTGGGGGTTAAATGACAAAATAGGTATTAATTCTATATATGCCTACACCCTTGTAAAAACATAAGGAAGAACTCTTTCACCTCTTATCCACTCCGTCTCCAGCCTCTTCCACAAGAAGGTTCTGGAATGGGGTCCTCAAGCTGACAGAAGTTTATCAAACAATTCTGCTTAACAAATGACATCTGGTACCAGACTCTAAAATTCATTCTGAAACAAAGAGCACACCACCCAGTCTTTGAACTACTATCCTACTACTACTATCCTACTACTATCCTACTACTACACTACTATCCTTAAAATAACTTTATATTTCACAATCTGCTTTACTTGTGAGACACTGCATTATGCACCGTTATTATACAAAGAAGAAAAATTAAACTAATATATCTAATTTTCTATATAAACTTATGAAATTGATTAGGCCACCCTATCTGTCTAGGCTAGGTTGTAAAATTGACTTCTGAAAATTAGCAAGTGAATAAGGGGACAGAAGGGAATGCTACTGAGTGCTTTTCCTCCTAGAGAATTGATGGGTGGGAGAAGAAGCACTTTAAAACAAAAACAATTAATTGCTTGAATAGCTGCATGTTTACAACATAAATTGAAGCCTGATTGTAGTTTATTGGTTACCAGCACCATAATGTTCTTCAAGCATCTCCTTTTACCCTTGTAATTATGGGATGCTGTAGCTTTGTGATGAAATGGCAAACATAACAGATCTTGCACTACATGATTCTTGAGTAGCATCTATGTTCTGGAAAATTCCTTCCTCCCTCCATTTCATAGATACAAATGTACACACATAGCCTGGATATTAAATACTGTAAACTATAAAATAACAGAAACAGTGTAAAAGGTTTGTTGTTGTTGTTGTTGTTGTTGTTGTTGTTGTTGTTGTTGTTGTTGTTGTATGGGTAATCTATAATTAAACATATAGTCCAAGTTTAATGGAAACTTAATAATTCAAGTCCAATAATAAGAGTTATTAAGGTAGCCACTAAGAATATAGGAAGTTCCAAGCAGTGTGGGTTGTGAGTTTTTTCCCCTGAAAGGGTGTTCAAGTTCAATAAATTAAATATTTCCAGATATTGGGAGGGTTCTTTAGGCCTTGCTCTGAGGGTTCAAATCCTGATATAAACAATGGATTTCATTTTCAGGAATGTTCAACTTCTATCTACAAGAGCCTTTATTTATAATTGTTTCCAATTGTTTTTCATCAATCCAAGCATCAACCAGTATACCAGACTTTTTTTTTCTTTTCAATAGCTGTTATGAACAAGATGCCTGTCTGTTTGGATCTTAATTATCTGCTTATCCAATATATTTAAATAGATAATCCACATGGAAGTTCTCTGCTTATTTGAAGGAAGGAGGCATACAAATGGGCTTTCTCTATGGGAGATGCCCTCAGAAACATACTCTCATGGCTCCTGACCATTCAAAATAGTCTTTAGAGTTTTATGATTGTAAGATACATCACCTTGTATATTGTTTCAGGATGACTGCTGTGATGGATGTTGTGATTGGATTTTATTATGCAAATTATTGCTATGTACTATTCAGAATCTGATAAATTGAAGCAGCACAGAATGATTATGAGTAAATTATTATTATTATTATTATTATTATTATTATTATTATTATTATTATTATTATCATCATCATCATCATCATCATTATCATTATTATCATTATTACCTTTATTGTCAGAGTACAGCATGTGTACAATGAGACTGGCTGAGCCTCCCTTCGTGCACCCCCTCCAACACAACTCACAGTGAGGACAGAAGTCCCTAACCCAGTCCCAATCTTATTACACTATGTGACCTTGTTGCACAATGCACTGGCCCCACAAGTCATGAATGTTGACATGAAGTTATTTTCCGTTCAGAAGTCTGACAGCCCACAGGTAGAAACTGTTCTTCAGCCTGTTGGTGCAGCTGGCTATGCTTCTATATCTCCTACCTGATGGTAGGAGAGTGAAGAAATGCTGACAGGGATGTGAGTTGTCCCTGAGAAGTTTCCTCACTCTTCTAAGGCAGCGAGCCCTAGCAATGTCATCTAGTGGTATTAGGGAACAACCCACAATGTTTTGTGCTGTGCTCACCACCCTCTAATGTCTTTCTATCCACGGCTGTCAAGCCAGCATACCACACCGTAATGCAATATGAAAGGACACTTTCTATTGTAAACTGGTAAAAGGAAGCCATCAGTTGTTCCAGTTTATTCTTTCATAAGACCCTAAGGAAATGGGGTCTCTGTTGGGCCTTTCTGGCCACTTGGGTTGTGTTGATTTTCCATGTAAGATCTTCGCCGAGATAGAGTCAGATAAATGAGATAAATAACTGAGCCTTTTTTTTTTATCATATTCCCATTTTTATTACTGGTGTTGGAGTGCCTTTATATTTGGAAAAAGAATTCACTTAATTGCATCTAATCAATACTAGGCTCAATAGCTATTTTATAGTCCCAGACTTTGGCTGCTACCTGTGTATAATGCTGTTTCAGAAGCTGCCTTTTTATTCTTTTCATCCATGTTGAATAAAATACATTAAAAATTGTAAGGGTACAATCATACAAATTTTGCATTTATTAATAATGGCAGAGGGAAAAGGTGGGGGAGGCAAATACTACTTTAAACCAAAGTGGAGATTAAACATTTAATGAAATGTGACAAGAGCATCTTTCTTATTCCATAAAAGGAAATATAACAATGGCACTGCATTATGAGGGAAGAAGGGCTAAAGAATATGTAGCAAAGTTGAATAGCTCAGCTACATATCAGCTAAAAAGGAATATGGAATTCAGAGAAGCAGAAGAATAAATCAGAAAAGAACACAGAAATGGCACAGATACTATGGCTCTAAGCTTGTTAGGATATGGGGCTACACGACTTCTGGTTTGATATATTGCATGTGTGATCCAACTGGTAAAGGTAAAAGTTCCCCTCGCACATATGTGCTAGTCGTTCCTGATTCTAGGGAGCAGTGCTCATCTCCATTACAAAGCCAAAGAGCCAGCGCTGTCTGAAGATGTCTCCATGGTCATGTGGCCGGCATGACTAAATACCAAAGGTGCATGGACACTGTTACCTTCCCACCAAACAAGTTCCTATTTTTCTACTCACATTTTTACATGTTTTAGAACTGTTAGGTTGGCAGAAGCTGGGACAAGTAACAGGAGCTCACTCCATTACGCGGTGCTAGGGATTCAAACCACCGAACTGCCAACCTTTCTGATCGACAAGCTCAGTGTCTTAGTCACTGAGCCACCACATCAAACTGGTATCTGCACACATATCCCTCTCATCATGTTGAAGTTTCCAGAGGAAAGCTATGTTAATTTTTGTAATAGAAAGAACAAATGTGATACTTTAAGAACCAACACATTTATTATCACATTTAATTTTACTGAGAAAGGGCCAAGGAGCTATATTTATCACAAAACTTGCATATCAAAATACCTGCATTCTTTCCAAAAATTCTGCCAATTCACATCTTCTATAGAGGTAAAGATGAGAGAATTTAATGAGAGAATTTAAATTGCTAAACACTCCTAGGAATATATTACTGTGCAAGCCAGCCAAAATTTCCAGTTTCTGGAATAATGATTAAAAAGAAGAAACTGGTCAGAAGGTTTGACCAGGAATCAAGCAGCTCTTATCAGGATCTGAATAGCTTTCAGAATGGAAAACATTGGGGTGGGGGGAGCAAGCAATTATGAGAGATTCTATCTGAACTCTTTTCATAAAAGCATACAGTATTAGCTCTAAAATTGCAAAAATGTTTTTCAAATGCAAGACAACACATGGAAAGCACATTCTTATTGGGAAATGAAGAACATTTTATAAACATTTCAGGGATGGATTTTTGTCACCACTGGATGATAAAAAGATTTTCCCCAAAAACGAAGAATAATTTTAAAATCCCTAAAGACAGAGGCAAAGCCTAAGGACTCACCTTGGAAAATAAGTAAGAATCAGACTTTGTGAAATTATTAAAACAAGCTATATAGAGGGTAGGGCATTATAAACACATCAAAACTCAATCACATGCTTGAGTCATAAATGTTTGTTCTTCAAAATACTTTTACAATTTTAAATTTCTATGACTTTTCTCCATTCATGACTCCAATGTATGTTTAACTCTTTTTCTTTCTTTTCTTGCAACTGATCTCCTGGCTCCTAACATGTGGTTTCCTTATTAATTTCTATTATTATCCTCTGTCCGACAGACATCAGAATATATTCCTTTATACATCACTAATTAGTAAAAGATGGCCCTGTGAGTTAGTACTTTGCTCCATCATCTTAATTTTTAATTAACATTATTATACATTGAGAAGCTGAATTTTCCTGCTATTAATAATACTTTTGAAGGCTAGCCATGAATGCCAATCTATTTAGACAGATCCTCAAGCTTCAATAATTTTAACCAGTAGAACCAGTAGGGGTATCCAACTCACATCATCATGGCTGTGCCATGTGACATATTGGAACTTTTTTCCCTTTCACTAAACCAGGCATGGACATGGCCAGCACGGAACACATCCAGCCTACACGCCGGGAATTTGACAGCTCTGCAATAGAAGGTTCCTATCAGGATTTTGATGGAATTTTTTCAATGCTGTATATTTGAAGAACCTTTTTTACTGTACTATAGCAATTAGTTTTTGTTATATATCACTTTATATTTGCTTGCCCAAAAGTATTCTGTATGTTACTTCTTTCTTTCCTCATTCACCTAACACTAGCATCTATATCAAACAATACAATTACAATGTTTCTATGCATTCGAATGACGAGTTTACTATGTAAGTATAAAATAACAAACTTTGGATATCAGCCAACATATACGAAAGGCAAAAGCATAAGTAACTCCAAGAGAAAAAAATGCAGTAATGTACCATTTAGCATTTATCTGGTAAGAGATAATTGTTATATTTTTAGATATGCCTTAGGGTAAAAGCAACATGATTATTTTGTTTAAATGAAAAAACTGAAATAAAAGGAAATATACTAAATATGGTAATAGTGGCAGGTAAGCATCTGAGTTGCAAGAGCTGCTATGTAGTAAAGGATGCTTCACAACAGTTTAGAGATTAGCATTGTAAGCCACCATTTACAATCCAGAAGAATAGCAAGGGACGGTCTAGAAAATATTTAGCCTAAATGAAGTTGGAATATTTATTTATATCTCACCGTTATTATTTTTATAATTCAAGGCAGTGAATGTACCTAATATTCCTTTCTCATTTCCCCACAAAACAATTGATGTAATTGATGTAATTGATGTAATCCCCTATTGTAACTTCAAAAAAGGCAACTATGATCTTATAGACAACGATCTCTCATCCCTTGATTGGCAATCTCTATTCACTGGATGCATACCGTTGAAGACCATTACAACATATTTTTACTTGAAGTCAAAAGAGTCATCAAACTATATGTTCCAACAACAACTCCCAAAACAAAACAAAAAGCAGATTACCCATATCAATAAGGAAACTTCAATCCAAAAGAGATCACTCTGGCGGAAAAACAAATCTGGTCACGTTGCCAATTTCAAAAACCGATACAAAAATTTATGCCACCAGATAAAGACTGAATGCACCAATTATCACATTAAACAAGAGGAAAACCTTCTAAGCACCAATTCCACCCATGCTTTTTACAATTTTGTAAACAACAAACTAAAGACTCAAGGTCCATCCCTCCCTTGATAGGACCTGATGGTAAAGACTGCAACGACGACACCATTAAAGCCAACATCTTTAACACATTCTTCGGCTCAGTATTTGTAAACAGCAATGGATCATGCCCAGTATTTCCTAGCCGTATCACAGATAACAACAATGATCTAATACATATCGATTTCACAGAAGACAATGTCGAAAAATCACTACGCAATCTAAAACCATCTCTATCTATTGGACCGGATGGAATATGTGCCTACTTCTTAAGAAAGCTATCCACTGCCATAGCCAAACCTCTAAGCATAATCTTTGAAAAATCTTTCAGGACCAGCTCCTTGCCTAACCTATGGTCACAAGCCACAGTCATCCCCATCTTCAAAAAGGGAGACCCAAGCCTAGTTGAAAATTACAGGCCAATCTCCTTATGCTGCGTCACCTGTAAAGTCATGGAATCAATTATTAACCAATCCATCATCCTCCACTTAGAGACAAACAACCTACTCTCCAATAAACAATTTGGTTTCAGAAAAAAACTATCCTGTAATCTGCAACTCTTACACTGCAAAAACATATGGACGACACAACTCGACCAGGGCAAAGCAATAGACGCAATCTACATAGACTTCTGTAAAGCCTTTGATTCAGTGGTACACGACAAACTACTCCTAAAAATAAAATCCTATGGTATCTCTGGACAACTGAATAACTGGATAGAAGCATTCCTGTCAAACAGACAACAAATGGTCAAAATCGGGAGCGTCCTATCAAATCCAGTACCTGTCAATAGTGGTGTCCCCAGGGCAGTGTTCTAGGACCAACTCTCTTCATACTCTACATAAATGACCTCTGTGATCATATTAAGAGCAATTGCGTTCTTTTCGCTGATGATGTAAAGCTGTTCAATACCACAGACAATACTGCTACCCTACAAAAAGATCTCGACTATGTATCTGAATGGTCAAACAAATGGCAACTTCAAATCTCAACAAATAAATGCTCTGTCTTACATATTGGCAAAAAAATCAGAAAATAAAATACAAGCTGAATAGTCAAGATCTTGTTGATGACCCAAGCTCTGTAAAGGACCTTGGAATACTCACCTCTAATGATCTAAGTGCTAGAGCCCACTGCAACTACATAGCCAAAAAGGCATTAAGAGTTGTTAACCTAATCCTACGTAGTTTTTCTCTGGTAATATCACACTACTAACCAGAGCATACAAAACATTTGCTAGACCAATACTCGAATACAGTTCATCAGTCTGGAACCCTCATTACGTATCTGATATTAGCACAATTGAGAAAGTCCAGAAATATTTCACAAGAAGAGTTCTCCACTCTTCTACTCGTTGTAGAATACCTTATGCCACCAGACTTGAAATTCTAAAACTAGAAAACCTTGAATTACGCCGTCTTCGGTCTGACTTAAGCATGGTATATAAAATCATACATTGCAATGTCCTACCTGTCAATGAATACTTCAGCTTCAACCATAACAACACAAGAGCACACAATAGATACAAACTCAAAGTAAACCGCACCAAACTTGATTGCAGGAAATACGACTTCAGCAATAGAGTGGTCAATGTCTGGAATACTCTACCCGACTCTGTAGTCTCTTCCCCAAACCCCAAAAACTTTAACCTTAGACTGTCTACTATTGACCTCACCCCTTTCCTAAGAGGTCTGTAGGGGCGTGCATAAGTGCACCATCGTGCCTACCGTCCCTGTCCTATTGTTTCTCTTATTCTTTTATTTTTCTTATATGTACCCATTTCATGTATTCACAACTATGTATACACTTATACTTATTATCTTGTAAACAATTGGCAAATCAAATAAATAAATAAATAAACCCTGTGAGAATGTGAGATGAGTTGGACTGAGTGTGTGTGTGACTGGCCCAAGGTTCCATGCCTAAGACAGAACTAGAAATCACAGCTTCCAGGTTTCCAGACTGGTGTCTTGGCCACTACAATAAACTAGGTACCTTCTCATATTTCATATCTTCTCATAATTCACAAGTTATTTATTATAATGGAATGAAAGAAACATTTTAGGAAAAGAGTTCCAAAAGACAATCATTGTTTGGGGGAAATTAGTTAGGGTTTTCTCCTTATAGAAAAACACATATACCCCATTGGTCACATACAGTTGGACCACAGACTTCAGTCAAAAGCCTTCGTGAAAAGGTCTTCATGATAACTTTCTAAATCAGAGAGTACACATAGTCACCAATGGTTCTGTCTCTAGCCCAGCTCACATAATAACTAACAATAATACAAAGTAATCTTAGTCTGCATAGGCATTCTTGGAAAATATAAATGGTAGCTGACTGCAGTCAAATGCTTTTTAGCAGTCTCTCTACATGTGCTCTATAGAGAACGTGTTAAAATATTTCTTTAAATACTAGATTACGACAGATACTTAGACAAATATTATTCAGGCTACTGAATCCCTTGATCAAGATTTCAGTCAGTCAGGAGTGAAAGCATCCTTATAGATTGCAGTCCAGCCTCTTCCCGAACACAATCAAGCAGAGACTACCTTCTTTGGAAACTGCTTCTATTAACTGCTCTTAGCATTAAAAATGTTTTCCTACATTCAACTTGGAATCTGATTTCCTAGTAATTTAAAACCATTACACCGCATCCTGTCCCCTGTTACACTAAGTCCCAGTCTTCTGTGTAATATCTTTTCAGATATTTGGAGCATTCATAACTAAACCATATGCATGTTTATTTGAATTAATGAAAATATTATTCCTCAAAAACAGATTACACTTGAATTCACAATGATCCCACCAGAAAAAGAAAGAGGGGGAAAATATCTCCATTAGTATATTCTCTATAAATCTACAGCAAACCATCCCTTCCATTTTAAAGGTTAATTATTTAGGGAAAAACTAGTCCTCTTTTCAGGTGAATATAATAGGAACAGATTTATTAATGATGCACAAGTGCAGTCCTCAATTACACAATAATGTTTCAGTCTGTGAACTGAATACTACTATCTTTAAGTGAGGCTTTCAGAACTAATGCAGGAAATCCATTGCTTCAATCATCACATTGGTCAAGTACTTCAACAGTCAATTAAGCTTATTAATCAAGAGCGCCTCAGCAAAACTGAGACACGTTGCATAGATCTGTTCTAATGCTTCTGAGCCTCCTTTCCCATTCTGTTGGGGTGTGTAGGCAAAAGACAGAATTTCACTTTCAAATGCATTTTTAATCAACTAATGGCCAAGAAAGATGGATTTACAGCTGCATATTGTTGTGCAACATATAATAGTTACCAAACATTTATTTTTCAGCTCTCCCACATCATTTTTAAGCCACAGTATTTTCATTTGAACCTTTTTCTTCCTCTGCAGAGTACAGTACAAGCAAAGGATCAGTTTCAGTGAGGGCAAACAGGATAGAAATAGTTAAAGTGCAAGTATGAATGTCCCAAAGGTGCTTTTTTTCAAGAGGAAACTGGACTTTGTTTTTTCTTTGAAAACAATTCACTTCTCATCAAAGAAGCTTCTTCAGCTCTGACTGGAGGGTGGGGGATGGAAGTATGAATATTTAATCATTAGAATGATCTCCTACGTATTTCCTTTTTCCTTTTTTATATCATAATTTGTGTTAATTCTTTTAATGTCTAATTGAACAACTGCATATATTCCAATGCAGGACCTGCTTCCTTTTGATTATATCACAGAGTATATCAACAATAAATGTTACAATATAGCCAGGGGTGGGATCCAACCGGTGTAACCACCAGTTCAGTGGTTTTACATTTTGCGCGGACATAGTATGGACACAGTCTACTTAGACTTCTGTAAGGCATTTTACAAAGTAGAGCACAGTCTACTTCTTGGTAAGATAGAAATATGGGGGATATACAGCATCTCCACCAGACAGATTAATAAATGACTGACCACCACTGTTTTAGGTCCAGTATTCTAACTAATATCTTCATAAACAGTTTAAATGAGGGGTTAAGAAGGGGAACTCATCAAATTTGCAGATGACATCAAGCTGAGGCAAATAGCCAACACACCTTAGAAGATAGGCTCAAGATCCAGAAGGACTTTGGCAGAGTTGAATACTGGGCCCTATCCAACAAAATGCAATTCAGTGGTCAAGAAAAACCAAATGCACAAATACAGAATAGGTGGTACCTGGCTCAACAGCTATAACTATGAGAGGGATCTAGATGTCCTAGTGGATAACCACTTTTGCTGCAGCTGCAAAAAAAAGCTAACATAGTCCTGGGATGTATCAACAGAGTGATAGTTTCAAGATCATATGCTGGTACAGCTTTATATTGCACTGGTAAGATTACACTTGGAATGCTGCCTCCAGTTTTAATCACCACGGAGCGATGGTTAAATACCACTCCATATACAAAAAAATGTTGCGATTCTAGAAAGAGTGCAGAGAAGAGCAACAAAGATGATTAGAGAACTGGAGACTAAAGCACACAATAGCCAATCGTGGGAACCGGGTATTGTTCAAAGCAGCTGAGAGCAGGACAAGAAGTAATACTGTATATGGAAGCTTATCAAACACAGATCTAACCTAGCAACAGCAATCACATTTAGACTTCTATACCACTCCATAGTGCTTTTACAGAACTCTCTGGTTTACACTGGCAGCATATTGCCCCCAACAATATGGCTCCTCATTTTACTGACCTCGGAAGGATGGAATGCTGAGACAACCTCGAGTCCCATTAGGATCAAACTTCAGTCTGTGGACAGAGTTAGCCTGCAGTACTGCATTCTAACCACTGTGCCACCAGGACCCCTAGAACTAAGGAGAAATTTCCTGTTGCTGTCCTATCAGTGGGAACAATTCATCAGTGAAACAGCTTGCCTCCAGAAATTGTGGGTGCTCCATCACTAGAGGCTTTTAAGAAGAGACCGGACAACTATTTGTCCGGAATGGTACAGGATCTCCTGCTTGAGCAGAGGATTGGACCAGAAGACCTCCAAGATCCCTTCCAACCCTGTTATTCTATATTCTGTATTCAGTTAGTATGATTGTGTGTTGCTGCTTAAACTAACAGTAAGAGATCTGATTAGATTAGCAACTGAATTTTAGATGGATAGGTTCTAGCAAAGTAGCCCAGTTGTTAAGTGAATCTGGCTTCTCCCATTGACTTTGCTTCTCAGAAGCTCCCTAGGAAGGTTGGAAATTACAATCCCAGGAGCCCAGGATGTTGTAACCATCCTAAATACAGGGCAGTTGCCAAGCACTTGAAGGCTGTAGGGATGCTGCAAGATCATAACTGTGAGAACTGGTCATAAGTCACTTTTTTCAGTGCCATTGTAACTTTGGTCATTAAATGAATATTTAAGTCAAGGACTACATGTATCTCCAAAAGATGTTTTTAATAAACTAAGGAACTCTTTAGAATTGACTAACAGGAGGAGACTCTTCAGGATTAATCTCATCAACCAGGGCATACATATCTTACTTCTGAGTTCCTCCAAAGTATGTTTAACCAGCTTTAGAACAGAATACTGAATTGCATAGATCTTTGGTCTGAGAAACCTCTTTGGTCATAGGTTTCTTTTCACATTATTGAGAACATGCTTTTAAGAACATAAATCCTTTCATTCCATGATTACATACACTGAGGAAGCCTCAGGTGCTTCAATTTAATTTGCTAGTTATAAGAGATCAAAGTCCCTCACCCTTGTCTAGCACTCATCTACAATGTTTTATTTTATTTTTGAATGAAAGAACAGGCAAATTATATGAGGAAAACAAGAAGAAAGCATGAGGACCAGTTTCTGTTTGATTCATCTCAAAAGAAAGTGCTAGAGATATAGTGGAAATGGCGATGGTCAGCAATTCATGGAATAAAAGAATAAAAGATTATTTACATCATCTTCAAGGCCAGATATAAATACCAGGTGCTACAAAATAAAATCATGGAAGACCAGCAGAGAAAGGCAGTTCTTCTCAGGTTCAAACTGACCACTGTGGGAACCAACATGCTAGAATAAGCAGCCCTTGGTCTGATCTGCCATCCTTCATATTTAGGTGATTTCAAAGCAGGTTCTGACCAGTTCTGCAGAACCGGTAGCAGAAATTTTGAGTAGTTCAGAGAACCAGCAAATACCACCCCTGACTGGCCCCGCCCCCATCTATTCTCTGCTTCCCAAGTCCCAGCTGATCGGCTGGGTCTTCTTTTGTTGTCCTGCACAGGAGAACGGTGCTGGAAAGCAGGTTAGTGGGGTGGGGAGGGAATGGGGATTTTGCAGTATCCTTCCCCTGCCACGTCCACCAAGACACGCCCACAGAACTGGTAGTAAAAAATTTGAATCCTACCACTGCGGCAAAGTGAGGGCAATTTTGCTCCAGCACAAGAATATCCATTTTGGTCCATCCTGAAAAAGCTGCATCTTTCAGCTACATTAATGTCAATAATAGGGTGTGGGTGCACATATAGTTTAATCCTATCTTTAGGATCTAGTATTTTTAAGATTTGGGAGGATCTCTTAAAAGCTAGAAATTCTGGGATTTGTAATCCTCAAAACCCTGGAGGGCATCATGTTGGGCAAGACTATTCTAATATGTTTCTCCATCAAATAATATTAAAAAGGAGGTTTTTTTCTGATTTTCATCTCAAACAGAAAACAACTGTTTATTGTGCTTTTCTATAAAAGCAAAAGCATTTTTCTCCCGAGGCCAGGATTTTCCAAACAGCTATTAATTCAAATCTTAAAGTTTCCTATTCATTTAAAAGACACAGGGATTTATACACATAAAAACACACAGGCTTTCATGTTCTTTCTTTTCTAAAAGAACTGAAAGCTTGTTCTATTATAATATAAAAATATATAATCCATTAATGTCTGATTCTGAATTTAGTATTTTGTCAGTTTGGCAGTCACCAATTGATTTCAACGCAAAGTTCTTTATATGGAAGAAATTGCTGGTTCATTGCTTTCTATGCTATGGGTTAGTTGGGATGGCACCAATAGTGCATTTTTTTTCCATTTCAAGCCAATTTTGAATAAATTTTCAACTGTATACATGATACAATAATTAAGAGTGCTTCTAAGGCTCTTCAAAATTGACCTTTTTCTTGATTAAGATGACATGTTGATTTTTTTTATTTACTGATTTAGGTGTGTGACTGCAAATCTTCCACTATTCCCAGTCTACTTTGCTTCCATAAAATGAGCACTATCGACATACACCAGAATACTATGCAGCACAACTCAAACTGAAGCCAGAGACACAAATTGTAAAACAGAAGAACTATTTTTCATTATTTGCATTGTTTAATTGTCACTGAAAAATGCTTATAAGTATTAAATGAAAGTTTCCTTGGAAAAACAAGACCTGCAGAAAATTATTTGAAAACACAATTCTGATTCGAGGAAGCCTGCACACCAATTCCAGCAGGTGCTTCCCTTCCTCTGCTGCATTAGGACAGCCTGTGCTTTTTTTATTATTATTATTATTATTATTATTATTATTATTATTATTATTATTATTATTATTATTATTGTTGTTGTTGTTGTTGTTGTTGTTGTTGTTGTTACCACCAAACAGAAAATTTCTGTGGATTGCTGAAATCCATTTACCAGTTCAGATTTTACAGAAAACTATACTTTGATTCAAATGGTAAGACTCTTTCTTATACAGAGAGGAAGAGGAAGAAGAGATGCACACTTGCACACTTCTTGTAGTGTCATAGCAGAGAGAACTATCGGAGAAGGCAAATATCTTTTAAACCAGGTAGCATGAATTTTAACATCACAGGAAATTGCTCCTGGACCCCTTCCCCAATTTATCTGCTCCACATTAATTTTGACATAACCCCTGCATATTATTTGTTGTTTCCATACTGCACCTCAGCCCTAATTTTTCTAATAGCAAAAAGCATTTTTAAACCTCATCTATCTGGGCAAGAAATAATCCAGCTAAGGCAATGTATTTGTTAGAGCATTGTAATAGCTACCCTGCAACAAGTACCAGAAGGATATACAGAAAAGGAATCATAACATTGCGGCTCTTTCCAGGTGAAAAATCTTTTAACAATTACTTCAATAGCATGTAATGCAGTAAGTGCTATCATTCACTACAGTGACAACCAGGTAAAAATGTCCTTGAATCTTCTGCCTATCAGGACAATGTGTTTTGGCTGGCCTTGAAGACTATCTCAGAACTGAGCAGCAACCTTGTATAGAAACCAGGATGCAACTAGCTATTAAACAAGATTAGGTACTTTCTGGCCCTTCAGCCACAGATTTTTTCTTTTTGCAGCTACTGGAAGCTAAGGCATATTTCCCCATTATTTTCAATTGAAAACAGATGAAAACTGTGTTGTTTATTAGCTATGGGGAATGCCAGCCCTAAAACATATATATTATAATATAAAAAACCAACTCCTTAAACTTTTTCCCAAACCATCCCGCCTGCAGTGATGAGCTGCCATGACCTATGCAATGCTCAGACTCTTGAAAGATGAAGGATGGCCTTTTGCCACCAAAAGATCCCTGCATTCAAGAAATTTATAGAGAAAGAAGTCTGAATTTTGCTTAAATCCTGTTTTCTACTTTTGCCAATAAAATAATCCTTCCTACTTTTTCCCTGTGATTGATGCCTTCCCGATGTCTTCTATCTATCTCCCTTGGTTTCTCTCCACATAGACCTTTCAAGTAACTAACTTGCAACATGTATCCTGGCAGTCTTTCTGATTCCTCATCTGAGAATTAGCTAAAAATGAGTATGCCTATCTCAAAATCCTGATAATGTCCCACCATTTTTCTTACATTCAATTGTGAGGCCTGCAGTCATTAGAAATTTCTTTAGAGAAACTTTCTACAACTGTGTAACTTCAATATGTGTCACAAGATTTATTTCCAGAATTTTATGTCATGCTATCTAGTACCTGCAATCCTTAAACATCTGGAGAATGCCAGAGTGGAGAGGCTCACTTATAGTTAAAAGTAGTACTCCCTATCACCTTCCAAATAGATGTAATGGCTTCAGTGACTGGATGAGAAAGCTAATTTTAGAAACTGAACAGCAGCTTTAGGTTGAAACAATATGACATAGCTCAGAAAGAACAACTGGTTTCAAGGTGAAACATATCACCTAACTCTTAAATTTAACAAAATGAGAGCTTTTCTTACAACGCAACTTTAATAAAATATGCTATCTTTGCAATTGTTCTGAATGTTTTATACTGATTAGAATTTAAATCTTTAATACTGTAAAATAAATACAGGCACAGTAAGTAAATCTTTCATCTAAGTCAGAAAAATCTCATAATTTAGAAAGACTAACTTTCAGTGTTCCTGTTCCATGTTCATAACTAAACATAGCAGCCAAATCTTCATCAGAACAAATCGTACTTAATAGTAGTTTAGAGTTCAACCTCCATATATTTGTACATTAAATTCAATTGACCTAAATGGACAATTCAAAAGAAAATTGAATTTTAACTTACGTTAAAAGTTGCAAATGCAAAAGACTGCTAAATAAAATTAGTACAAACAACCTCCTAGACCAAATATGTCTTTTAAGCCACATTTGTCCATATCCTGTAAATGAGAACATAATAAAAGAAATATTCATATATAAGGGTAGTTATCATTGAACAATACAGTAAAATCTTAGAAGGTTGTTATGCTCTCCTGCTCATCCACTTAAACAATGGGATACACTGACTTATTGCACTGAAATTCAATCACCGGGCAAAAATAATACCCCATAATTACTATAGTCAATGTGTAAAATAGAAGTCAGGGGGGAAAATGGCAGTTCTTATAGAAGAGTGTCCCAGCTGGATGTCTCTGGATTACAGCTACCCTGCTGATCCTTGTTATGCTATCCATGCTTGATTGATTGTATTAAATCTATTTTTTCTCATCTTCAGAAAAGAGTAAGGGAAAGAGAATAAAGGAAATGTTTGGCCTGTTTGAAATAGCAAGCCAGTTCTCATTCCATGAAGTCAGCAGACCATCAGGATAACTCAATATAGATTCTACCATGAGATAGCTTAAAGAAGAATGTTATAGCCAAAACACTACTGGGATATTTCTAATCTAAACTTGAATTAAAACAATATAGATAAGTCTTAAGTAAAACATGTAATTCTAAAATCTTTAGCACAATGTAGAATCCATACTGGTTAGTGAGTCTATTTTTCCCCATCAAAAATAATTTTAAAATCATAAAATAATTATTTATACACCTCAAATACACTAATCTTACAGTTGTTCACTTTATTTTATGAGCTTTTTGCCTCTATCAAATCTTTACAAAGGGAAGGCAAGTTTTGAAATTCCAATGACTTTCTCTATGTTCACCATTTCAAAAAGCATGCTTATTTAAGCAAAAGAAAAAACATGCTATTTAAGTGCTACACTTCAAAATTTAACATTTGTACCCACATGATCAAAAAACAACAATATACCCAAATCTATAGGAGTGATGGGGTTTTTATGCAACTCACAAAAGCATTGCTAGAACACTATGCCATTTATACAGTAATGTATTTTGTTGTTATCAGTTATTACTAATTTCTGAGCTTGATGAAATAGTTCTCCATAGGGTACAGTTCTTTAATCATTAGATTGCTTAATCAACTCATAGAGTGTACATCCCACTGCCCAAGTAAAACTCAAAACTTCACCCAAAAAAAGTGTTGTATGAGTTAATCAAGACATTTCTATAAACAGTGTGTAAAGTAGCACTGGACATCTCCTGTCTCTTCATCAGTAACTAACGCCCCATATCTTTCAGTTAGCCAGGACATATTATATTTTTGCTCAAACCATTACAACTTACCTTTGACCAATAAGACCGGTCTACTGGGCTTCTTAAGTCGGAGTTGAAGACCCTCTGACCATGATTTAGACTTAGGAAAATGTCTGAAGAGTTTGCGGATTCTCTTTGTTACTAATCCAAAGCAAGCTGCAGCTCCTGCTTCTCCTTCTCCCTCTGTCATTCTTCTAACAGAAGATCAATAGTTTCTTTGGGCACAGCAGACAGGCAGGCAAGTGCTTGAATGCGGAATGTTACCAGCAAATGTTTTATCTCTACAATTTATTTATGTTACAAAATTCAGAGTTCTGCACTTGCAGTTTTCTCCTTGCCTTTTTGTCTCCTTTTTTCCCCTTCAAACTAAAAGCAAACACTGCAATCCACAAACTTCCAGGGCAGCTTCTGTAATGCATGGAAAACTTTCTATTTCTGGGACTTTTTGCCTGATAAGATAAAGCAACATAACGGAAGAGGCTACAGTCAAGAGAGAGCCAGAAGCCATCTCTTTCTTTAGCAAGGCTTCTTTCAAATATCCTTAACTTTCGCAATCCTTTTTTTAAAATTAAGATTATCTTAGACTATAATTAAACCAGTAATCTTAATATGCTGTATTTTTAAGGATATTAAACATTAAAACAGGCCTGTGGGTAATAATGCTATTATAAATAGATATTCAAAGTAATAATAGAATTAGACCCTCCTGACATCTTATTTTCAACCACAATTTCCCTTTGAACTGACAAAATAAAGACCTAGCCTGGAAAGAGCCCATGTTATTTGTTTTAAAGTATAAATACGTATTTTCCATAACAACAGATAACAAAACCTCCAAAATATTGATGAGTATTTGTATAATCAAGACACATACAATCAAATATGGACATGTCTAATGGCATAAATAAAGATGGTTCATGGATACCCATTGGTAACTACTCATAATAGGTCTGTATTCATCTTCTACACATGCACAATTACCTTACAACATTCCCACCTGCTTCATTGTGAATTCTCTCTATGAACTAGAGTTAATGATTCAAGTACTAGAAATTGTGATCTGATGAACAGAATATTGATTGGGGCAGGGATTAGGAGAAATACAGTTTGCTATGGAGAAAGTGGCCAGAAAGACTCAATCACAAATAGTCCTTGTTTAACAACCACAATTGGGACTGGCAACTCAGTTGTCAAATGAAGCCATTGCTAAGTGAAACTGCAACTTTGCTTATGGTCTGACTTCAGGTATCCCCTGGAGTTGTAAATGGTCACAGTTTGTTTTCCATCACCATCAGAATTGTGAATGGTTGCTGCCAGAGACACTTGCTAAACAAGGATCACCTGTTCTTTTATTTATATTTTAGTGTAAGCAAATCTTAACTACATTTGCCATTTTTGCTACTGATATTCAGAATGTACTGCAAAACATCATGCCTCCATTTTACAAAGACAAAGGTAATTTCTGTAACTTCCAATTCTTTTTCAATTACTAAGGCTTTGGCTAGAGATTTAGTGGCTTGTCATCCAAATAGCAGATGAGAAGGCTGCATTAGAATATTCATCAAGTTGTTTATGAGATTTGTATATCTAGCTCATTAGCCATATTTTTCAGCTGGGGCAGAATGTATATAATACCATTTTGCACATTTGAATCTTATTTTTCTTCCCAGAAACTCATAGGTTTATCTCACCATATTATAAGCTCTGAAGGTAATTTAAAAGAAAGTCAGCAGGGTTGCAACTCAAATTTCTCACTTCATCATAACAATATGCAATTTGCAATGCAATTCTATTCTATTCTATTCTATTCTATTCTATTCTATTCATTCATTCATTCATTCAGGAATCAGTTTAAATTCAGCACATATCTCTATAAAAAATTCCCATCTATCTTGCAAAGGTCATAGCTGAAGCTCTGATAGTTTTACACAATTTACTCTTAAATAAAAAAAAAAATTAAATACAATTGTCTTACCACATTTTGGAACTGTCCACCTCTCTCACAGAAGGACTCTGGGCAGTGTATAATAAACAGCAATCACTGTATCCTGGAGGGAAATTATAGCTTCTTTGTCGAGATCAAAATATCTACTGAATACTCATCTCTTTCTCCCCCTCTCATACACACACACACACACATCTGTAATTACTGGACATGCATGATAAGGCAGCTATATTCAGTATCTTAACACTATAAAATAGCTTTCAATTGGCAACTGAAACTACTATACTTGAGAAACCTGATTACATGAGCTAAGAAAACTCAGAAGAGAGTTTGCTAATTCACTAGCACAACTCATGTTGCAAGGTCACTATTAATCAATACTATAGCAAAAGAAAGATTTAAAATTCTATCAGTTGCTCTTAAAAATAATTTTAACATAACTTACTGCAATCAAAGTCCTAAAACCTGGTACACTGTGGAAATATATTGATTGTAGCTTCTTGTAAGCATTAATAATGTGAAGATGGGCCAAGCACAAAAAGAACAGCCATGAAGATCTGAGTAAAGATTAGTTGTGTGGATTTTGTCAGGAGCGGAAATCCTATGAGTGAGGTTCAAACTCCTAAAGGTTCCTATGCATGACTCCACTTCCATTTGTACATTTGCAGTTTGACCTCTTCCTTCAATCAAGCACTAATAAAAGCTTACTTTGGAATATCCTTCTGAAATTGAATTTTAAAGGGGTGATAAGCCAATTGTTAGATTCCCAAAAACCACATCTATGCATTTATTAAAGCCAAGATGTCCACAGCAAGAATTGGCTGGATCCCAGTATGAACTGACTCTTCCCTTTTCAGACCAACTTCCATTATTTCTGACAAATGTTCAACTCCAACATTGAAACTTCAGCACAGCAGAAGAAACCATTAGCCCCAATGTCTGTATATTTATCATATCTGGAGAGCCCATTTAGTCTAGTGGTTAAGGCCCAGGCTAGAAAGCATGGAGACTGTGAGTTCAAATGCCGCTTCAGCCATAAAAGCCACCTGCGAGACTTTGGGCCTATCATTTCTCTCAGCCCAAATTACCTCACAGGGTTGCTGTTGTGGAGAACAGAGGAGGAAGGCGGCATTGAATCTGCTGCATTGAATTTTTTGTATAAATAATAAATGTGGATATATTAATAAATAAAGTAATTGCAGAAAGAGGGAACGTCATTCCAAACTCTGCTGTTTATAAAGATATTTGCTCATTGTTAACACCCATCATTTCCTGTCATGAACTATCTAAACAAGGCCCTACCTGCTAAAGGAATGTGTTACTTTAAACACTTTGAAAAAAACAAAGCGATTAAAAAGTTATAAAGATCTATGAATCATATGGAAATGTAGCAACTACACTGCTTCCTCTGAAGAGTAATCAAGAGATAAAAGCAAAAAATAGTCACCTGATATAAAAAGACCTAATTCTGAGGATAGCTTTAGTTTCTGCTATAGGTCTGCCTGATGGCAAACCCTTTCACCAGTATAAATTTGGCATTGGACCAGAAACACCCCTCCCTGTGGAGTAATCTGGGAAGAATTGCTTCTTTTCTTTGTTTGATTTCCAGAAAATCACCTTGTGATATTTAACTCACCGCAGTGGGCCTAACCTATTTAGAGTTAGTGAGGTAGAAATCTGATTCCCAAAATAATATTGTGGTACCAAATTGTCCTAATTCATCACTAACTTCTCTCTCCCTGCTATGAGACAGGCAAATCAAAGTGCATCTTCTATTTCCGAGAATACCTCTGGGCCCCACAAGTTTAAAAAAAAATTTTTTTTTAAGGGAATTCCATCCCAGTGTCTGTTTGGAAAAAGGACAAAAGCAAGCAGGGATTAGGAAGGAATGTCCTGCCAGAAAAAGAGTTGTTAGGTAGTACTGTTCTTTTTCCATGGCAGATATTTTGTATATAAGCAAGCCTCATTGATTAGCCTTTTTGCAAAAGCCTTCACAACTTCCTTCCTATGACCCTGTAATCCCTTAATTCAGGATAGAGTGGGGTGACTGGATGGAGCTGAGTGTTTTACTGGCCAGATGCCCTTCCTGGTGCCACCTGGCGTTCGCAGCAGATATTGTTCTTTGCACCCCAGGAGAGAATTGTCTGTTGCAACCTAGGATTAAACTCTCAACCTTCTAAGTGGGAGGCAAGCACCTTCACCACTAAGCCACCATGCTACTCTTGCAAGAGCCCCCAGAACACCTGAAAATACTAAATCAGCCAACTAATCCAAAAACCTGGCCTAGATAAATGAGTCACTCAACTACTTACGCATTTTCTCAGATTCATGCATCAATTTTTGGCTGCTATGGTTAAGCAATTGCCTGATTCTCTATTGAAGCAATTAAAATTTGCCCCTAATTCCAATGAAGGACTCTGCCTTGACTTTGACTTGGCTTTGATGCTACATATTCTGTGATCCTTTACCATAAATATCTGATTTTCTTCTAAAAGTTAAGGAATATTTAACTATACTATTTCTGACATCAGGAATTGATTTTATTTAACTTTTTTTTTGAGATACAGTTTTATCCCTGACCTGAGAGATTTTAATGACACATCAAGCTGGGTTACCAGCTGCTTTGCAATTCATTTGCAAGCAACATGCCACTGACACTTAAGTAGCGCAATCATCATTTTACAGTCTCTCAAAATGCACCAGTTACACTTGGCTGGGCAGCCACCTGGGTCTGTTGGGAAGGAAAGCAATTCCACATCAGCATAAACCAGGAAAGGAGAATTGGGAAGGCAAGCAACACAATATTGAAAGGAAGGCCAAAAAGAAATAATTCCAAGCATTTCATTTTTGGATTTCAAATAATATTATTTTGGAAGTAGCATTAATTTTGTCCACTTTAAAGCCTAACTTAGAACCCTTTGCTGATCTGTATCTTTTATTATAGATAAATAATAACAACACTAGACTGAACAACAACACTAGACTGAACAACTGCCTCGATCTCATCTTCTGCAATAGTTTGAATCTAATTTACCGAATACAAACCAAAGAACCCTTTTCCAGTAGTGACCACAATATGATTGACTTTTGCCTCAACATACGTCCACACAAAAATCACCACAATGTTGTCATCCCTAGTTGTAACTTCAGAAAAGGCAACTATGATCTTATAGATAACGATCTCTCATCCCTCGATTGGCAATCTCTATTCACTGGATGCAATACTGTTGAAGACCATTACAACATATTTTTACTTGAAGTCAAAAGAGTCATCAAACTATATGTTCCAACAACAACTCCAAAAACAAAACAAAAAAGCAGATTACCCATATCAATAAGGAAACTTCAATCCAAAAGAGATCACTCTGGCGGAAAAACAAATCTGGTCACGTTGTTAATTTCAAAAACCGATACAAAAATTTATGCCACCAGATAAAGACCGAATGCACCAATTACCACATTAAACAAGAGGAAAACCTTCTAAGCACCAATTCCACCGTGCTTTTTACAATTTTGTAAACAACAAACTAAAAGACTCAAGGTCCATCCCTCCTTGATAGGACCTGATGGTAAAGACTGCAGCGACGACACCATTAAAGCCAACATCTTTAACACATTCTTCGGCTCAGTGTTTGTAAACAGTAATGGATCATGCCCAATGTTTCCTAGCCGTACCACAGATAACAATAATGATCTAATACATATCGATTTTACAGTAGACAACGTTGAAAAAGCAATACGCAACCTAAAACCATCCCTATCTATTGGACCGGATGGAATATGTGCCTACTTCTTAAGAAAACTATCCGCTGCCATAGCCAAACCTCTAAGCATAATCTTTGAAAAATCTTTCAGAACCAGCTCATTGCCCAACCTATGGTTACAAGCCAGTCATCCCCATCTTCAAAAAGGAGACCCAAGCCTAGTTGAAAATTACAGACCAATCTCCTTATGCTGCGTCACCTGTAAAGTCATGGAATCAATTATTAACCAATCCATCATCCTCCATTTAGAGACAAACAACCTACTCTCCAATAAACAATTTGGTTTCAGAAAAAAACTATCCTGTAATCTGCAACTCTTACACTGCAAAAACATATGGACTACACAACTCGACCAGGGCAAAGCAATAGACGCAATCTACATAGACTTCTGCAAAGCCTTTGATTCAGTGGTACACCGACAAACTACTCCTAAAAATAAAATCTTATGGTATCTCTGGACAACTGAATAACTGGATAGAAGCATTCCTGTCAAACAGACAACAAATGGTCAAAATTGGGAACGCCCTATCAAATCCAGTACCTGTCAATAGTGGTGTTCCCCAAGGCAGTGTTCTAGGACCAACTCTCTTCATAATCTACATAAGCGACCTTTGTGATCATATCAAGAGCAATTGCGTTCTCTTCGCTGATGATGTAAAGCTGTTCAATACCACAGACAATACTACTACCCTACAAAAAGATCTAGACTATGTATCTGAATGGTCTAACATATGGCAACTCCAAATCTCAACAAATAAATGCTCTGTCTTACATATTGGTAAAAAAATCAGAAAATAAAATACAAGCTGAATAGTCAAGATCTTGTTGATGACTCAAGCTCTGTAAAGGACCTGGGAATATTCACCTCTAATGATCTAAGTGCTAGAGCTCACTGCAACTACATAGCCAAAAAGGCATTAAGAGTTGTTAACCTAATCCTACGTTGCTTTTCTCTGGTAATATCTCACTACTAACCAGAGCATACAAAACATTTGCTAGACCAATACTCGAATACAGTTCATCAGTCTGGAATCCTTATCACGTATGTGATATTAACACAATTGAGAAAGTCCAGAAGTATTTCACAAGAAGAGTTCTCCACTCTTCTACCCGTTGTAGAATACCTTATGCCACCAGACTCGAAATTCTAAAACTAGAAAACCTCGATTACGCCGTCTTCGGTCCGACTTAAACATGGTATATAAAATCATACATTGCAATGTCCTACCTGTCAATGAATACTTCAGCTTTAACCATAACAACACAAGAGCACACAACAGATACAAACTCAAAGTAAACCGCACCAAACTTGACTGCAGGAAATACGACTTCAGCAATAGAGTGGTCAATGTCTGGAATACTCTACCCGACTCTGTAGTCTCTTCCCCAAACCCCAAAAACTTTAACCTTAGACTGTCTACTATTGACCTCACCCCTTTCCTAAGAGGTCTGTAGGGGCGTGCATAAGCGCACCAACGTGCCTACCGTCCCTGTCCTATTGTTTCTCTTATTCTTTTATTTTTCTTATATGTACCCATTTCATATACTCACAACTATGTATACACTTGTACTTATTATCTTGTAAACAATTGACAAATCAAATAAATAAATAAATAAATAAAGAAATTCTCAGGACATTATTCCAAAATGAGGAAAAGATGATGTTATTTTAAAAAATCATTCTGAAAAATATCTACAGTAATTTGCATGTTGATTTCTCTGTGATTTATCAAAAGTCCATACAAAATCTCTGTTGTAATGTTCTCTGAACAAAATAAAATGGCAAGCTACTTCTATTGTCATGATTATACATGAAGAACAATATATCCTGTTCACTTACATGGCATATAAATTTATTTTGTAGTACAGAATATAGAATCCAAGTGAATAAGGCACCAAGCTAAAAAATTGAGAAACTGAGTTCTAGCGTCACCTATTTCCTGGGTTCCAAGATCACCGCAGATGGGAACTGCAGCCAAGAAATTAAAAGACAGTTGTTCCTGGGGAGGAAAGCTATGGCAAATCTAGACAGCATACTAAAAAGCAGAGACATCACCCTGCCAACGAAAGTGTATATAGTCAAGGTTATGGTTTTCCCAGTTGCAATGTATGGCTGTGAATGTTGGACCATAAGAAAGGCTGAGTGCCAAAGAATTGAGGCCTTTGAACTATGATGCTGGAGAAGACTCCTGCGAGTCCCTTGGACTGCAAGGCAATCAAACCGGTCAGTTCTAGAGGAGATCCACCCTGACGGCTCTTTAGAAAGCCAGATCCTGAAGATGAAACTCAAATACTTTGGCCACCTAATGGGAAGGAAGGACTCACTGGAGAAGAGCTGGGAAAGATTGAGGGCAAAAGAAGAACGGGATGACAGAGAATGAGGTGGCTGGATGGAGTCATGAAGCAGTAGGTCTCCGGAGAATGGTAGAGGACAGGAAGGCCTGGATGAATGTTGTCCATGGGGTTGCAATGGGTTGGACACGACTTCACAACTAACAACAAGTGTCACCTTAGGCATGAAAGCCAGCCAGGTGACTTTCTCTCAGCCCAATACACCTCACAGAATTGTCATATTGGGGAAAACAGGAGGAGGAAGGAATATTGGGTACGTTTGCTGCCTTGGTTATTTATAACAATAAAGGTGGTATACAAATAAGTAAATAACTGAAGAGTGAACAAAGCAAGCAGGTCCCCCAATCTGCTCCTTCAAATCTGAAGGGGACAATCTTAACCCACTTTCCCCCCAACCTAACTTAACAAATCCCCATCTCCAGCCAATTTATTGGTGGCTCAAGATGATGGGAGTTGTAGTGCACTAGATCTGGTTATTCTCAGTTTTGAGAAGGCTTGGCTATTTAGTATTGGAATGCAATGAAAATGACAGGATTAGCCATCATGCTTGCAACCACAGCAGACAATTTTAACACTAAGTTCACAAATTTCATTTTCTAATCACTTTTGGAACTTGCTCATTAACTACTAAGCTATTAGAAACCTTCAGCATGACAAGTTTGAAAATTGCAGGGTGTGTCTTTAATCCTGAACAAGAGAAAATTTTAATTATAATCTTAGCGATGTAAGGAAACTGAAATAAACAAAAAACTAAATAAGTTTTTAATTTTAAAAAGTTACAAATGGACGAAAGATCCAGATAAAGTTGGAATCTTTAAACTTTTACAACAAGATTTTGGAATCAATTGCAAAATACCATTTCTGATAAGAAATAGATCCTGTTTGATTTTTACAAGACACAACATAAATAATTTCAAAAACTGGACACTAGAAAAGACTAAAGATTTTAGGTACAAGAAAGATACACAACTCTGCAAGATGGTTCTGACAAAAAAAATACTAGAGACTTCTTAAAAATTGAATCAGAAAATAGTAACCATGAGAATAACTTTGCTTGTTTGAAGCCCCCTGGGAAGGTCACAAATGGCAATCACATGACCTCGGGATTCTGCAGCAATTGTAAATTCATGCTAGTTGCCAAGCGCCCAAATTTTGATCACATGATCATGATGACTGCACAATCCTAAGTGCAAGAACAAGTCATAAATCACTTTGTGTAGTGCCACTGTAACTTGGAATGATTGTTAAACAAATGGCTATAAGTTGAAGACTACCTGGTGTAGTCATATGTTCATATGTTGGATATGAACTGGCTCCCTGTGATTCAAATATAAAGAAGTTGTTCAACTGTGATAAACTTTACTGCAGACTGAAACTCAGATCTTCTAATCTGTTACCTCCCAATCAGGCTGTGATCAAAGCCACAATATTGTAAGAGACTGATCATCGGAACTAGTTCTTAGTCCTGTATTTCTCAACCTTGCAATCTTCAAAATGTGTGGTGTTCAATTCCCAGAATTTTCCAGCCAGCATTGAATGTAAGTGGAATTGAAGTCCACACATCTTAAAGTTGCCAAGGTTTAGAATTGCCAGATCAGCATATTTCATTCAGTATGTTTATCATCCCATTTCCAGTTAAATCTGTATTTTAATAAAAGTGTGACTGAACATTTATATATACATATTCCTCAAAAAATAATCACAGACTAGATCAGTTTCGATTCCTTCAAAATGCAGACCAAACAAGGTCTCTCAGCATCTTAAGGTCTTCCAAATGCAGACCAAACAAGGTCTCTCAGCATCCATAGTAAAGAAAAAACAAGGATGTGAGGACTACATCCTGACTCTAACTTAAACATTCATTTGTCATGTCATTTTAAAATTGCTAAAACAATGTAGGTCTTTATTACAGGTTATATAAAGCTTTATAAGCAAAAGAGTATCACACATACATAGGGATTGCGGTAACGGTAATACAAAGATCTTCCATAGGATCAAAACTTTCATTTGCTGAAAAAAAATGACCAAATTTGACATATCTTTGCAACCAAATAAAAGGATTGGGCACAATCCTGCAGCATTAATATGAGGCTGCAGAATCCAATGGAACTCTTTTTTTCTTCAACTTACTCTTCCCTTTTAAAATGTTCCACAAGAACAGATTTAAACCCCATTCATTCCTCTGCAGATTCAGTCCCACCAAAAAACAAACAAAAAATTAGCCCTTAATCAAGTATGAACTTGAAAACAAACCATTAAAATCATGGGAACAAAAGAGAATCCAGGAAGGGAAATCTTGGATCTAGTAGAAGAAAGCTATTCTGCTACTGAGAAGCAAATTGCAATACTGTCAAGATATCAAGGAAAATCCATGTCAGTTCTACAACTTGCCAAAAATGTGGGCTGTATAAGAGTACAACATTCAAAGTGGAAAGACTTTTCTGCAAAAGAATGAAAAAAAACAACCATGCATCCTAGTTGCTACCAAGAGCAATTAAAATAAGGGATTATCTTTTCTTGATTATTAAATCCAAATTGTTTTATCCAAAGTTTACTATTATTAGGCCAAGTAAGAGTGTACAAATGCCACCTCTCTAGTTTTCAGAAAACAAAAAACTATTTACCCAGCAAAATGACTTTATAAACCCAGGGAGAAAAGGGAATGGAGAAAGTAAAAGTTTCAACTAAGTTACAGTTTTAGAGAGCTCGTCTGGATACCACATATGCAAAAGTGAGTCTAACTGATACAGAGATATGTAAGCTGCATCTATAATCACACATATACACAAAAAACTCTAGGATGAGCAAACATGCAAGAAACTACTAGTTGATTCTTTACTTTAGGAAAGCATAAAATTCCTTCTGCTAAAGTCAATTCTATCCATTTTTAGTGAGATAACAGATTGCTTGTAGCTGGGGGAAAAAGAAATCAGTGAATTTGTTTTTTTTATATTAATAAAGATGAGTATAATTTTAAGATTCTGTAACTTGCTTAGACTCAAAATTATCTTGTTATATTTCTTGTTAATGCTAAATACAACTGCTTTTGCTTTTCACACAGACACCTTAGTTACTCAAGAGAGTTGAGTAGTGCAGTAGTATTTAGTGCAGGACAAAATATTTTGTTGCTAAGAAAGCTGGAATAAAAAGAAAATACATATGTATACTCTTTTCATAGAATCCCTCAGTGGAAAATCAACGTGGCATGTTTATATTCAGATCTGAAGGTGAAATTTTAATTTTCATTAAAAGCTACACTCATTTCATTATTTCCATTAAATGATTAAAGCCTTACAGCACTACTTAAAGAGATGTGCTTGAAGCAAACAGTTAGGATTTTTTTCCAACGTATTTTCATACTGTCAATTCTAACTTACTTCTCAGATTATAAATGAGCATTTTTCCTTCAGTAAACAGTTTATGCAGTTACTGTAGAAAGTTGTTGATAAAATAACCCCACTGAAATATTAAAAAGTCAACCAGTCTTCAGCATTTATAGGAAGAACAGAGAACAGAAGCATGAAATACCCACAACAGAAATCCATGATGTATTCATAGCCAGTTTGGAGAACTGTATTTCTTCTAATCTATAGGGTAATTTAAATATTCTTAGACTGTGGGGGACTCCACGGGCCTAGACATAAGTCCTACTGAATTCAATGGCATCCTCTGAATAGCTCTGTGTAATTGCCTTGCTAGGTTTCAAGAAACAGCAAAGCCTTTAGATAACCAATTGGATTTTGTAGTTAAGAGAAATTCATTACTGCAGTAATTCAGGAGAAAAAATAGATTGTTATAAAGCCTACTTCAATCTAAAAGATACAAAATATTGTACAGTACATGATTCAACTACTAATTACTTTCTACTGTATATTAAATACAATAGATTGGTTTTTTAAACAGGCCCTGAGCCTCAGTAATCCCCTTGAAGATGTATTGTGAATGAATGAATGTGTATACACACACACACACACAATTATTTTACTCCTACATATTCTCTCATTTGTTTGGAAAAGAAAAGTTGATCAAATCAAGTCATGCACATATTGCAAATACCTATTATCCATACTATTTTTAAAAAGTGGCAAATGCATAAGTACATAGTAGCCAGCAGTGGGAACAGAATAGACTTTAGAATCACAAAAAACACAAGAGGAGGGAAAACTGGCAAGTTTCAGCACTGGAGAGATTGCAAAAGATTCCCCAAAGGAACACAGAAAGAAAACAAAAAAAGAAATTATCCATCGATTCCAAATAAGAATATTGTATTGTATTACTACTGTCATTTATCTGAAAAGCTGAACAGAGTATCTAAAATTTACAGACTGTCAAGAACTCAGATCCATTGGCTTTACCTTTTATTCCTAACATGGGACAGAACAGTAAACAGAGATCAAGTTGAACAGACTAAGGAACATAGATCAACACAATTCTGATAACAGCAGGGTGGCAGACTTCTAATGATTGCCAAAATGGCCAAAATGCAGCCATTTCTAAAGGACATCCTCAAAAGGGAAGAAAACCTCAATTGTAAAAGAGATGGAAACAGAATGACATTCACCCAAATGTGGATTCAGGTCAACAGTCAAAAGCTAGTTCAGGGGTGTCCAACCTTGGCAACTTTAAGACTTGTGGACTTAAAGCTGGCTGAGGAATTCTGGGAGTTGAAGTCCACAAGTCTTAAAGTTGCCAAGGTTGGACACCCCTGAGCTAGTTCAATGTATCTTGCACAGTTTTAAAGCTTTCTGCTCTTAAGTTGAAGTACCACAAAGTGATGGAGATCTGTGTCAGGCTTTCATGAGGGTGGAGACTGAATTCAATGAGGTTACACGGGCCCTGTCCTGGGTAATAACTTACATATGGAACAGAAACACACACACACACACCACATACACACACACCACTCTGGGAGTATTCCCAGCCCTAAGTGCTGGAGGCAGTAACTGGAGTTGGCTCGAGATGAAACTGACGATGGAGAAGAACAAGATGATGGAGGCTTTCTGTTAAAGAAGCAGGAAGAATGACAGGGCTGCCCTTCCATGGAGTGAAAGAGAACACCGCTACTTACTCCAACCCTTACTCTAAGTAGCCACTTACTCCAACCCTGTAAAAAAAGAGCAACCCGACGCCGGGGATGAAATAAGCAAGGAGGAGAGAGGATGAATCGGGTCCTCTCCAGGTATACCGCTTAGGGCCGGCAGGAAGAATATTTATGCCACCTGCCAAAGCCAGGTAAGACGGGTCAAACCCGGGACTTCATTCGCCTCTGCCACGTTACGGGCAAAAAGGGCCGGGAGAAGCGGCCCCCTACAGCGGGGCGGGGCGGGACGAGAGCAACTTACTGGCACAGCGCAGCGCCCGCTGCTGCACAGCCTCCCCGCACAGGTCGCACCAGCCCCTCCAGAGAGTGAAGCCTTGGAAGCGGTGCCCTTCTCCCTTCTCCTCTCGCACTCGGGGGTCCCGCGGCTGCTCGAAAATGGTGCGCACGTCGGGCAGGAGGCGAGGAGCTCCGGACCTCAGCCGGAGCCGCTGGTGGTGGTGGTGCTGTTGGCCGGAGCGGAAAGGCTTAGCCGCGGGGCCGGGGGAAGCGGGCAGCTCCCGGGGTATTAGCGCAGCCTCTTCTCCGGGAAGGATGGGAACCGCGCGAACCTCGGCTCCGTCCTCAGCCGCTTGCCCGACGGGCGCCTCACGCTCGGCTTCCGCTGCGCTCCCGAGGGGCCTCCCGCGGCAGGAGGCGAAGGGCAAAGCTCCGCGGCACTCCGTAGGGCGCTCTCGCAGAGCCTCGGCGCGTCCCGCCTTCGCGGCCAGCACAGCGTCCTTCTCCAGCCCGCTACCAACGTCCGCGCCCCACTGGGACATGGCCCCCGCAGCGCGGGGAGGCTGCGGCTCTTCTTGCTCCTGCGGCTGCCTCCGCCTTGGCGGCGGCGGCGGCGGCTTCATGTCATTGGAAGCGGAGCGCTTGAGGATCTTCTTCCGTTCGTTGGCGCTCAGGCTCTGCAGGAAGAGCTGCTGTTCCTTATCCAGCAGCAGCGGGTACGGGTACTGCCCGATGGCCGGGGAAGCCATGGCCCTGGCGAACTGGCGGCCGGCCCCAACAGCTGCGACCTGCCGGCGGGTGGCCAGCAGCGCAGGCGCTCTGAAGAGGGACCTGCGGAGGCTTGCGAAGGAGAGGGAGGGTGGAGCGAGGCAGGGAGGGAGGGGGCGGGCGAGGAGCCCCGCGTCGCGCAAAATCTCCCAATGCTGGCTTGGCCCGGCTTCCAAATTGGTTGGCCTCGCCAAACGGAGTCCCACGCTTCAATCCGGAATCCATCCCCTTTCCCCTGAGTTGAGCTTGCTAGAAAAATTGGACCGTAGGAAAGGAGTGTCATTCTGTACGTGCTCAGAGGTAAGGGACGGGACCGGCTGTTGGCCAGGTTCTTCATTCTACAGCTCGGAAGATTTTCTTCCCCGAGGTTTAGGGCGAGTGAGGGGTGGGGTTAATCTGAGGTTAATCAGATTAACCCTGGTTAATCTGAGCCCTGGTTAATCTGAGCCCTGGTTAATCTGAGCCCTAACTTCATCCTCGAGGATTCATGAAATAATAGCTTTACTGACACACAAGTTCCCCCTTCTTACCTGTGGTACCACAAACAAAACATGTGCTCAGTCGTACAAGATTTGCAGATCAAATCAGTGGAAGCTCTTAAATTCATAGCTGGATATATTCAAGGCTTAATAAAAGAGGTGGTGAGTAACAGGTAGTCCTAATCTTACAACTATTTGTAATTGCAATGGCACTGAAAAAAAGTGATTACAAGGGCTTTTCACGCACAGCTATTGCAGCATCCCTGGGATCATGTCATCAAAATATGGACACATGGCAACTGCCATGTATTATAATTGCAGCATCCTGGGGTCACGTGATAACCTTTTACATCTTTCGGGGAAGCCAGATTCACTTAACAGCTGCGTTACTAACCTAAACAACTGAGTGATTCACTTTACAGCAGTGTAAGTAAGAAAGGTCATTAAAACTCAACAAGTGCTTGCTTAGAAATGGAAACTTTGAGTTCAATTGTCATAAGTCAGAGCTTACCTGTATTAAGCTTGATCATAATATCTAAGCACATTATGATTTGATGTGTTGTGTGAATACCCTGAATATTTTTTTAAAGAAGTGAGTTTAACTTTCAGTACATCCAAAATGCTTTCTCCTTTCCCATTTAGAATAATAGGACAGGTTTTCTGCTCTGGAATGTATATTGCCTTAAACAGAAACAGGAAAACCACAGTGCAGTGCAGTGTGTGACCCCAGCCTGAGTTATATTAAAACAGCTGCAAGGACCTTATTCATAGAAGCTGGGCAGAAGTGCTGTGGTTGGGAAGATATATTGGCATTAAGGAATGTTGTGTTATGCAATTCAGAAACAGCACTGAACAATTGATACACGAGAAAGCATAGGCTGGGTTGATACACCGGGCTAAAGCATAATGAATTTAATTGGGATAGTTATTTCACTGTATGAACCTAAAACTTATCGGTTGAATGCCGAACACTTTTGTGACAGGGATATACACAACCCAAGTCTGCTCCCTGTTTTCTTACTCTCATTGAGTGATTTCTGGAATTTGTCAGTTGTTTAATCTCAGCTTCTTCTGGGGATTTTTGAAGAATCATGGCAGGGAAATTCCTGGCTGTATATCAGTATAAGGATGAAAGTCTCTGTCTTTCTAAGTTAACCTTTTGATTTCCCATCAAGAAGTGAAACTTTGTAGAAGGAACCAATAAACAGGCCACACAAAGAACAGTATTGGGGCTCCAAGGACACCAGCTGGACGCTGATGCCCCAGAATGAACTCTTGGGAGAAAAACAGTGAAAAGCAAATAAAAAACAGCAAAAGCAAACAAAAAATTCAGGCAAAGGCCTGATCTGGATTGGGAACATAATTTTTCAGCCTGGTGCCTCCTCAGCTAGGAATGGAAAATCAACATACCTAGAGAATTGCTGAAGTTGGTCATCACTTTAATGAGATGTACAAATTCAGCTAAAGTGGACTTTGGTTCTGTGAAGTTTAAGGATGGTTATAATTCCAAGAAACAGCTGGATCAATATGATATACTACATCATTTATTAAACCATTCTAGACATAATTTAAATCCATGTCAGCACTTTGTCGAATCTAATTTGAATGTCTGCAGCTCTGTCCTTTCTGTTGAGTGTAAAGCTGTTGTTAAATATACACGTAATGGTTTGGTGTGGCATGTGAACCTAGTCAATTCTGGTCTATTCCTCAAATCATGATTAATCAAACTATAGCTTAATGAGATTTATGAATTCAGTATGTTTTTAAAGTCTATAGGAAATATGCCTATAAAACATACTATTTTTTTTCATGCTAATTCTGCCATCCCAGATTTACTTTCTTATTTCAAATTTTACAGCCACATGTTCATGCCAGCTCTATGCCAAAGATCTCACAAAAAAAACAAGTATGAAGATTATTCCTTGCTGCCATTTTCCTGTCTCCTCTTTGCCACAAATAGTTGAAAATGTACATGATCTCTCTGGAAAAGGGACACTAATCCCATTTTATAATACAGGTAGCTTCAAAAGCACAAAATGAGCCCAAACTTTCTGTTGCTAAGTAAAACATTTGTTAAATGAGTTTTGCCCCATTTTATGACCTTTGTTGACACACTTGTTATGTAAACCACTGCAGTTATTAAGTTAGTGACAAGGTTGTTAAGTGAATCTGGTTTCCTCATAGACTTTGCTTGTCAGATGGTCGCAAATGGTGATCACATGACTTCAGGACACTGCAGCCATCATAAATATGAATCAGTTGGCAAGTGTCTGACTTTTGATCACATGACCATAGGGATATCGCAACGGCCGTAAGAGTGAAAAACACTGATATGTCGTTTATTTCAGTGCCATTGTAACTTTGAATAGTCACTAAATGAACTGTTATAAGTTAAGGACTACCTGTATTCATTCACAATATTAGGAAGACAAGAATGGCCACACACATCTCACCTTCACATATAACACTAAGCCATAGTTGAGCTGTAGTTTATTGAACAAACCACAATCATCTGGATTAACATACTAAGACGTAAACCATGGTTCACAATTCACAAAATTTGGATTCATACAATAAGCTATACCTTCCCAAACAAACTAGTATACATTACATCTTAGCATGATGTATGAGTGCAATTGCAGGGCATGTAAGTTGTTGTATTTCCAAAGAATTCATCAATAGGGAGGTTAACAATTCCAAGGGCATGATGTAATGTAAACAGCAGGAAAATGTAAATCATTATTCATGTACATGCTAGAGTTTCATGCATAAGCTCTGCGCAGAGTTGGTCAGAGGATTGAGCAATGGAGGACTGAGCATGTCAGAGAAATTATTTTACTGAAAGTCTATGGAGATTCTCAATCATCCAAGTCATGGTTGTCCCCATGGTTTGGGACATCCATGACCTGGATGACTGAGAATCTCCATAGACACAGAGGCACAGAGCTGAAGAAACTTCTTGGATGAGAAGCAAAATGTCTTCAAGAAAAACCAGAAAGTCCAGTTGCCTCTTGAAATTTTGGGACTACTTTACCAAAACACAATTTGAACCACATGGCCCTTAATTACCAGCATCAGGTCCTAAAAAATCCCAACAGCTAGGAAAACTTGGCAATATTTATATTATTCACCAGAGAACCAGTGTGGGGTAATGGTTAAGGCATCAGGCTAGAAACCAAGAGATGTGAATTCTAGTCCCGTCTTAGGCACCCAGCCAGCTAGTTATTTTCTCTCAGCCTTAGGAAGGAGGCAATGGTAAACTATTCTGAAAACCTCACCAAGAAAACTGCAGGCACTTAGTCTCCAAGATCAGACATGATTGAATGGAAGGGGGGAAAAATCACAAAATGCAAAAATAAAGGAGATACAATGTTTAAACAAATGTAAACGCACACTTGGTTTCCCCAGTGACAATCTATGGAAACCAGTTCTTGGACTTCAGACAACCTGGATATAAAGAGTTTGAAACTTCTGAACTTTGGTATTGGACTCCAGAAAATATAATTAAATATATATTACAGTCAAAGTGAACAAATGGATAATTGAATAATTCATCAATGATGAGGCTCAAGTAATCTTACTCTGTGGACACTATTTTGGTGTTTGTGTATGTGCATGTGAAAATAGTCAAAATGATGGTTGCAACCAAACTATCAAAATCCCATCCCTTTTCAATGGGCTTCGTACCAGCAATACATGTAAAAGTAAAAAAAAACAAGATTTCAGTCATGTTGTTTTTGACCACCTCAGAAATCACATCTGCCAGAGGGTCACTTTTAGCATCATAAAATTGTTTCCTGAAAACAGCCCAAATGTTTTATTCCAAAGAAACAACTTGATGAATCCAAAACAATTTAAGCCATAAATTATAAAAGCATGAAAACAACATCATTTTATTTCTCAGAAGAGCTAACAAGCTTCTTCTGGGTATTTGCAAGTAGCAGATAAATTCCTCTCCTGTTATTGTTGTCTTGAAAATAATACATGGAGGCATGCTGCCAAAAATACCACTGAATCTTCAAGAATAATAGCCAATGAAATATCTGTATTCCTTCCATGAATTTATCACATCTCTTTTTAAAGCTATCCAAATTCAGCACCATCATCACATTTTGTTATTAATTCTACAGGTTAATTACATACTGTGTGAAGCTTTTTGTTCCTTGAGCAGATGAAACAGAGCTCCTAATCAGCTTATTCAATTTCATGATTATTACAATCTCCTGATGCACTTTTCTGCATTCTACATGTAGTTTGGTCATTCTCAATCTTGTCTATTTTTACCAAATGAAGAATTCCTGATTATGTTGATTGTCCTCTTCTCACTTTTTTTTTAATCTTTATTCTGTTCTTTTTCAAATGAAGACAGCAGAATTCTACACATTAATTTTAGATGTGGATGTATAATGTTAAGTTACAATGCCTATGTTCTTAGAACATTGTCAAAAATAAGGAATCTACATTAATGGAAAGTGAAAAGGAATATAACATAAATCAGGTTATATCCTGCCAGCACAAACTATTTAAGTTTAGAAAAATTAGTATCTTCCAAATCTCACTAACAAGTTGGTTTGTTAAATAGCAAGTTGCCCTTTAGACTGCAATTCTATGGAAGAAAGACAGTAATAGCCAACTTTAAAAAGATGGTTTAGCTAATCTAGAACAAAGAATTAATCATCTTATGAATCCATGTACATATGTTCAAATTAGTTTGGCTCCGTCACTGTTTTACTTTTATACCACTTAAGATTTCCTGGAATTGATGTGATTTAAAAGTTTCATAAATAGTGTGTTTGTAGATTTTGGAGCTTTAGGACAGATATTTTACCAATTTCTTTAAAAACAGCCAAAAACATTTTGTTACTGATATTTGGCATTTTTTTTCCTGTGCATCATAACAAAGAATGGTGGGATTTCTGTGCTGCCTTTCCTAGTTCTTAAGCACAGTATATCAACTCAGACTTGTGAATTATTTAACAAATTATATTTAGAATCTTAGAGTTGTGTGAATATTTAATTTGGAGATTCAGTGTAAAAGTGAATTAGATGAATTTCCAAATGGTATGAATTTTCCAAAGCAGAGGAGAAAGACACTTCATAATGTCTAACCAAATTGGAATGTTGAAAAATTGAAACAATTGGGATAATTCTATACATGCATGGAACTGGCTTTTTAAGATCAATTTCAATTTAATGGACCCAATTAAACAATTTTGTCTGAACACGCTAATCAAATCAGGTTGATTTTATGAGGCAAATCAATAATTTAAATTAAATACCACCTATAAAATGTACTGAACCAATATATTCAGTGAAGCCCATCCAATCCTCATCTGATTAAGCAGCAGACCTAATGGTGTAATTCAGCTCCACAAGGTCATGCATTCTCTATCCATTAGGCCAAAGTGACTTGAACTCTCAGTCAAATTATTCCAGGGCAAGAAAGATATCACCCCATTGTCATCAGATCCCATTTTGAATTTGGTGAGCCTATTCATCACATCTTTCAGCTTGTTACTTCCCTATTCTGGTTGTGAAGCATGGATTTTTCTGAACTTGTTTGTATGCAGAATAGATGAATGGGTAAGTGGAAGTAGTTTTATTTTCATTTCTCCATTTTAAAGTGAGATTTTAGGAAATTCCCAATTATTTCTCATATACACGGAGCCCAGATTTCTATTACTACCCAGAGGAAATTCCCCCATTAGGAAAACCATTTCCATTGTTTGAAATGTCTTCTGCAGAAGTCTAACTTGAATACTTTTGTAGAGTCAGCCCTTTCTACAGTTTGCGGCAGCCTCTCTTATCTTGAGGTCTTCTTTGACTGCAGATCTCATTACCATGTTCAAGACAGTGATATGGGAGTTATAAGTCCCATATCACCCGTAAGTGAGTCCCAGTTCAGGGAATGGTGATCTAAGAAGAGAAGGCTGATCTAAGAGGAAACCCTTTCTGCAGGATGATTTTGCTCTGTCTTTAAATGCAGTGTTTAGAATTTTAGGACTCAGTATAGTCAAACTCTTTGGGATCTATAGGAAGAATACTGTAGATAGAAATAAATACCTTATGTCATAAATAAATTTATTTTATTTTATCTCAGCTTTCCTTTGGTTTCCAGAAGTATAATTTAGGGTTCTTCTGCATATTTCATCTTCACAAAAACCCCGTGAAGTTGTTTAAGCTGAAAGCTAGTGGTTAGTCCTATGATGATGATGATGATGATGATGATAGTGAATTTCCTGTCTGAGTAGGGATCTGAAATCTGTTTCACTGTGCACTCCTGCCCCAAGTAAAGAACTCCTTACAAATGGTGCTAGAAAAACAGTAAATATATTTACATTACCTACACAGAAAAGATATTCATGTATATCACTCATTAAAAGTTCTGTTGTATTCTTCTATTTTTGCTTGTTCTCCACACCTTTTCTCTTTAAAATGTGGAATGGAGAAACCTTTATCACAATTCAACTCACTGAAGTATAAGAATAAGTAAAAAAAAAAAAAAAAAGATTTAACATGTAAAACGTAAATGACGGAACATGTTTTTAACTGTTGAGACCTATTGAATAAACAGTAAAATGAGTTCCCAAGCAAATCTGTCAGCATTTAACATGAATGCTTGAATAAGATATGTATTTTTACCTAACCATTTCCCAGATAAGAAACAGGGTGTTTTTTTCTCTTCATAAAAGCACATGCTCCTCCCTCCTATAGTTTTCTATCGTCCTCATGAAACACATAGGCATGCACACAAGTGCACACACAAAACTCTTGCTAAAATCCTCTGTGAATTCTTCCATTAGGTTAGGGATTTCTATTACATTTGCTTTTATTTTGCACAAAAGATCCAAATGATGCTTTAAAAACATCTCTGCCTACATTCTAAGAAAAATGGGTGGAATGCATTTCTGGTTAATTTATTTCAGCACGTGCAGCAGAGTCACAATGCACATTCATCGGTGAATAACAAATTTTAAAGAAACATGGGTGAAAACACCAATTGCACTAAAACAAAGAAGTGGAGAAACACATAGGCACTTTTTGTCCAGGCATGCCAACATTTATCTGAGTCAGAATGATAATTACATGCTACGAAAGGGTGAACATCCAGACCAACAAGCCAAATACACTCACCAAAGAAGACTCCCATTTCCTGTACATGGTAAAAGGCTTTTTGGCTGTTCAGTTATGCAGTGAAAGAGATTTAGGTCAGACTGTGCATTACTGTAAAAAGTGATATTATACCATGGATAAATATATACATTAAGCAATTTCTGTTTCATGTCCATAGAGCCATGACATAGTTGACAAAAAGGCTACTCTAAAAAGAGTGACTAGATGCAGCAGCATCTTTAAAAACAACAAAACTCTGTGTTAGAAATGTTAAAAATACAGGACCTGAGTTATGGTTAATGTTTTTTGCTTCGAGGCCAGAGGTGGTATTCAGCAAGTTCTGACCAGTTCTGGAGAACTGGTAGCTGAAATTTTGAGTAGTTCAGAGAACTGGCAAATACCACCTCTGGCTGGCCCTGTCCCCATCTATTCTCTGCCTTCTGAATCCCAGCTGATTGGCTGGGACTTCTTTTGTTGCCCTGCACACGAGAACGGAGCTGGAAAGCAGGTTAGTGGGGTGCGGAGAGAATAGAGATTTTGCAGTAACCTTCCCCTGCCATGCCCACCAAGCCATGCCATGCCACGCCTACCAAACCACATCCACAGAACCGGTAGAAATTTTTTTTGAATCCCATCACTGTTCTAGGCTATCCACATCAGCCAACTGCTCTGCAATTTTTCTCTCACTCTAGATGTGGAACTCTACATCCAACATCTGGAGAGCATCAGGTTGGAAAAAGCCTACCTTTCCTATCTTCTTAGGTCTGACTAATATCACCCTTTTGGAGAGGCAGAATGAACAGGTGCCACAGGCTAGAGGTAGCAGATTCATTCCTCAGAGGTCTGCAAAAGCTTTGTATGTTTGGGAAGATTTCCATACAGATTCCTTCTTCCAAACAGAGATTGATGCTTGCTGGAGAATAACAGTGGACTAGAGGGAAAAACAACCAACAGATCTGCTATCAAAGTCCAGTGTGTTACTAGAGACTTTGAAAGAGAGAACTAAAGACTAGTTCTCCAAGTCTATTGCACTTCAATACCCATCATGTCCAACCAGTATTTTACAGCCATTGCTCACTGAAAGTGATGGAAATTCAATGCTGAAAAAAGGCCAATTTAAAAATCAAGAGAACGAAAGTGAAATATAAGCTGGTTTCATTCATTACTGTAAATCGTGGTGTAGTGTGGTTTGATTTTGATTTAGCTTGAGGTAAATCAAGGCCCAACCATTGTTGTTTATAAGGCTGTTACAGCTGATAAGCCATGGATAAAGCGTAGGTAAATGTTATATAAACCAGGTTAGTGTCATAAGAAGTCATAATGAAACTTATTTTTGGTGTAGCACATATAAGCACACTTCTTATGGTTTCCTGGTTATGTGTCATTAAGTTTTTGTTCAACAAATCATGTTTTAAAAAAATAAAAATATCCCAAGCCGAGCTTACTCAGCTAGGTTTTAGGCCAAGAATGGATTTGAACCTAATTTCATGCCACTCCATTTGGTTTTAGCTTAATGGCAGATGCCAGCTCTGTGAATATTCATTGCCACTTAGCTGAGAAGTAGCATCACTTACACAGGAGGAAGATTAACAGTGCATGGATGGTGATTTATCTCTAAGGGGTGGGGAAAAGGATAGCCAAGGGAACGCCATTTTCTTTTCAACCATTACTTTCCTGAGCCTAAAATATTTATTCTCAAAAATTGGGGGTGCTACCCTGACATTCAACACAGCCGTTCCTTTTTCTATAGGTGATATTTATCACTGAAATTGTTTGTGCCATCTGCAGCTTGGAGACCCTGCAGTTTGGAGAGGAGGGACAATAAATCACTTACCCAAGCAGGCTGAATCAGTTGCAAGGTTGGAATATTGCAGCTGCTTCTCCAGTGGCAAATAGCTTCCTGATATCATCTGAATGCTTGGCACTCCAGGGACCGGGTGATTCCTATATCATTGTATGACACATTGTGGCTGCTGGCATACAGCTGAGACAGCCTCTGGGGATTACATAGGCCCTTGCAAGGCCCAAGATTAAAAAATGGTGAGAGAGAGAGGGAGAGAGTTCTTGACAAATTCCTGAAGCTAACAATCAGCAAAGCCCATATGGAATTTTTCACAATGGAAAAGATTGCCAGCCCCGACCAAAAAGGAACCATACCAAAAGAAAATAAACATATTACAAAATGTACTGAAGTAATAGTTTGTCCAATTTTCAGTGGTCTGATGAAGATCAGGGGTTGCAGATCTATGACATAACTCATCTTTAATGTTTTCTATAGCTTTTAGCTACACAGAAGATAAAAAACGTGTTCATCAAAATGACCTGGGAAATTTCTTTCCAATCTCATACTGGCAGGGTGTTAGAAAGGCAGTTCATTGCTATCCAAGTAGCCAGGAAGTCATGCAAGTCTGGTACAGACTGTCACCAAGTCGTATACTATTTTTCTTTTTGATAAACAAAAATCTGAGCCTTTACAGGATTCAGTCTTCCCCCTTCCCCTGCCCCAATTTGAATTCTGCAAGAGGCTGACAAACCTTCTCTAAAACTTGAATTTGGGATCCTACTTGCAATAAATGCATCACATTCACTATATTTGCATACACTTTTTCAGCACATGTGCTCAAAATCATTTTTTCCTCCTCCTCCTTCTTTAATGCTGTAGTTTGTTGACCAAGACTGTTTTCATAAGGGTTATTTCAAACATTTGTTGTAGCCTGTTGAGTCACAAACATGCCACAGGTACCAGGGTCTATTTTGTCATCCATAGACACAATTGTGATTGCCTCTTGGCATATTTAAGTTTTCCTTTAGGCAAAAATCAAACTACTGTATATAACATGGTAGCACAGACACTGCTGATTCCATGGAAAAGGTCATGTGCAGTTGTAAGGGCTACATGCTCAGTAGATGGTAGCACATAGCCAATCTTGACTGATCTTGAAAAAGTTAAAGCTTAGTTTGTCCTGGGATGGCAGACAACCTAGAGACCTAGGATGCAGACAATGACAAACCATTTTTGTACTTTAGCCAAGAAAACTATCTTTATAGAAGCAGCAGGAGTCAAGCTAACTTAGGGAAATCGTTACGTGTTTAGGACAACTGAGCAGAAAAGCTCAGTGATTCTGTTGTGGTCTGATGTATACATAGGTTTACGTATCTAGGAGGCCATACATGCAATGACATGTCAAAAGCAAGTTCTAAGGTGCTGTAAGAAACTGGTGCTCTGGGATCCAGAGGGACCTCTTCCTATATATTAGATGGAACTCTCCAGGATCACTACTATATGGAATACCTCAGATTCTATTCAACTATCTTGTTTACTTAGTTATCTATAAAAAATGAACAAGCAGAAACAGTTAGCTTAATACTTGTGGAATACTCATGGAATGAGAAGTGAAGGAAAATGAGGAAGAAAAATACAAACAAACCTGTAAGTTGAACATCTATCTGCATATCTTTTCATCCTTCTGTCCACTTTTGTTTGTTTGTCTGCAATAAACTGTCCATCTAAATATAGTAAGATCTTCTCAAACCAATATAAAGCTAGGAAACTTTCCAGAATATTTTATTGAAGTGGTCTGTGTGGCTTGGATAACATACGAACCTTATTAAAGCTGAAAACACAAACTTAACTTGTTCTGGCTGTCCTCCCTCTATATCTTGTATGAAGAGATGCCACAAATATGGAGAAACATCAACAGCCTGTTCTGTGAAGATGTGATAAAAGCAGAGAACTAAGCCCTCCTTAGAGCCCCACTATATAGATTTCACATGGGTCTTAAAAATGTCCCACTTTATGTTCAAATGACTTTATCCAAGATTTCCACTATTTTGCTCTAGCTTCCTGCCTATCAGGGTTAAAGTTGCCAAGGTTGGAGACCCCTGAACTAAAGGATAGCTTGAGATACAGCAGGTTACTGGCAAACTATCTGTGTTGTGATCTCACATTGTATGCCAGGACCTTGTGAAAGGTTACAATGACAAGACAAGGAAGTAAAGAAAGAGAAGATTGCCTGAGGGTGTTTTTTTTTTTGGCTTGCAATAAACTTTAAGTCCAGCTAAATATAGTAAGATCTTCTTAAACCAATATAAGTAAGACAAAATAAAAGTTGGTTTTTAAAAGAACATAGATTATAAGTTATGTATATCTTGATTGGTATATAAAAAAATTCTGTATAGCCCGTATTATAGTTTTTCTTTTCAAAGCAAAATATTTATTTTCTGCAAATGTATTTGTTTCAGCCTTGCCTTCATTTATGGGTATTATTCAGTTTGTATTTTTATAAAATATTTTTTCTTTTTATAATATGTATTTATGAGTTGTGTGGCATAGTGATTTGTATTGTTTTTATTTTGCTTATTTATTTTTACAGGCTTTGGATATGTTGCCTCAAAGACTGCTTCAAAGCAAAATTGTATCTTTTACATCTATACAAGGTTACTTTAATCAAAAACATCAATATATGGTATATGGGCATGTAAGCATTAAAACATTTATCAAGGATTACAGATGTGGAATGTCCCCAAGGTACCCTTCTTTTTGAGTTACTGTAATAATTTATGATGGACTGACAGTGATAATTTCTTGAGGTCTGTTACCTCTTAGGCTGTTGTTCACAGATGTCCTCTGAGTTGTTCTCTACATGACATGATGTATCACCTTTTAACTTACATTTCCCATTGGATTAGAAGCAGTAACCTCATAGACTCATGGTGATGATTGCTAATCTTATGCAAGCATTCGGTTCTTCTGCTAGAAAGAGAACTCATGTGAGTGATAACAGTTGCTTCATTTGTAGCAATGGTGGTTTTTAGAAAATTTCCAAGAAATGTAGTAAACAAGCCTCCTAGTATAAGCATATACTCTTCATTTATCAAATAATATCTTTTATTTTTCTAAAATAAATATTAGTACTTTCCTCATCTATCAATAATCCAGGTGGATGCTTACATACTCCCGGACTTTGCATTACTACGTGCAATTGATGTGGGATTTCTATATAATGTTAAAAAAAGTAAATTTATAGATTATGAAGGAGCTACTAAATACATCTATTTTGAAATTAACTCATAGTTGAGGAGTGATTCTGATCCACAACCTGCCCTTTTAAAATAGCATCTACCTGTGGAACCCTTTCATCTGAAACCCGGTGTGCCCCCTTCCTTTTAACCTTCTGGAAAGTCATAAAGGGCTGCTTTATCCCTCAGGTACTGGGATATGTTTGGGATAAGGTTGGAAGGAGTGTATGGATTGGAGATGGTTGGTTTGTGTTTTATTTAGGGATCTTTCATCCTAAGGTGATTTTTAAAACTTTTAAAAATATTCTGAGTGGCCTAGTTTTTTCCTTTTATTATGAGGAATCTTCATGTAGACATGAGCTGTTAGAAATGGAAACTTTGCTATCCAAACATCTTCCCAGAGGGGGAAAACTATCTTTTATATAGACCACATATTCAACTCCCCAGCCAGCTTTCTGTCCTCCGGTTGCCAAGGTTGGAGACCCCTGCTTTAGTTATCTGCACCAGAAAAACCAATATCCTACTCAAGAGTTCACAATAAATTTCCTGAAAAGATAATTAATATGAGATAGTATGAAAAAGAGGAGAAGGGAAATACTGTTGGTCCTCAAAAAGATCCAAGACACTCCCATCTGAAGTGTTTATCATTCTTTTTATACTACTTTACTTTTCTTTTTACTTTACAATAGTAATACTGATGCTATTCTATGCTATACTATGCTATGCTACTTTATAATTCAAAATCCTCCCAAATCAAAGCCTATCCAAGATGCATAATTAAGTCAAATGAGCAAACCCAAACGCAAATCAATTTCAGTGCTGGAATTTTTTGCATAGGATTATTCTGCAATTTCAAGTATAACTTGAGCATTTTAAATAATACATGTTAAACAGATTAGAATTATACAGATTAAAAATAATCAATTCAATTCAAGTTGCTGTTGGGGAGAGGTTTGTAGTTGTGTAAATGGGGAAAAATATCACCCTGCTGGCATCCCAACATTTCTGTATCTGCAGTTAAAGATCTGTTCAGAATCTTCAGATGCTTCCTTATCTCGGATGCTTTCCTAAAAAAATAAGATGGCTACTATCTAATTGTTATTAATTCGTTTATATATCAATGGAGACTGTGTGGAAAGAGTTTATAGTTTTAAATTTCTAGGAACTCATATTTCCGACAACCTTACTTGGTCGGTCCACACTATGGCCGCTGCAAAGAAGGCCCAACAGTGCCTGCACTTTCTGAGGTTGCTGAAAAAAAATGGTTTGGGTGAGAAGTTGCTGGTTACTTTTTACCGGTCCACCATCGAGAGCATTTTGGCATACTATGTAACGGTGTGGTATGCTGGATGCTCTGCAGTGGATAAGAAGACACTCCAGAGTTATAAACACAGCACGAAAAATCATTGGTTGCTCTCTTTCTTCTTTGGAAGAGATTGCGAAGACCAGACTCCTCTTTAGAACACTAAAAATCTCCATAGACCATTCTCATCCTGGACATTCATATTTTGATTTGTTACCATCAGGGAGGCGTTGTAGGTGTCTTAAAATGAGGACTAATAGATTGAGAAACAGTTTCTTTTCCAAGGCAGTAATTGTCTTGAATCAAATAGTGCATCTGTGATTTAGTCCTATTATTATTATAATTATTTTAATTTTTAAAAACTCTGTAGTGTGATTGTGATGTGGTATTTGGGGCACTGTGCTGGAATAGCTTTCAAATTTCATTGTATTCATGAAATGCAATGACAATAAAGGTATTCTATTCTATTCTATTTTGATATCTTAATGCTTTCCATTATTATTGTTCTCGGTACAAAGGTCAAACAGCTGGTGTTTACCGCTAGTGGTGCTAAATGTTGTAACATGAATATGTGGTCTATATAAAAGATAGTTTTCCCCCTCTGGGAAGATGTTTGGATAGCAAAGTTTCCATTTCTAACAGCTCATTTCTACATGAAGATTCCTCATAATAAAAGGAAAAAACTAGGCCACTCAGAATATTTTTAAAAGTTTTAAAAATCACCTTAGGATGAAAGATCCCTAAATAAAATACAAACCAATGCAAAATATTAAGAGAAATTATTTTTAAAAAGACATAACAAAGGAAAACTGAACAAATTCCACATTTTCCAATGTGTCTTGAGGTTATAGTGGAGAAAATTGGTGAGTTTTCTTTGCCGGGAATTACAGCAAAGACACACACAACAATGCTAGGAACTCTACTAGACATTACTGAGAGAGTTATAAATTGCACGGTGATATGTAGACAAATGGGGTCTATGATGGTTGTCTCCATAGGAGAGCCATTTATTTTTTCGAATGTATATAGCCACCTATCTTAATCAAATAACTGGGTGACAAGGCATAAAAACAAACATTCATAAAAAAAACAATGGAAAACACAATAAAAGTCACAGGTAAAAATCATTAACTCCTCAGTCCATACAGGATAGAAACATAGTTCATCAATATTCTGGCCGTAAAGCTTGAGAGAAGAGCCAGATTTTTAAAACTTCACCAAGGCCCAAGATGGAGAGGTCATCCATACCCCCAAGAAGAGAAGCAGTCCCAAAGGGCAGGTGCCATGACAGAGAAAATACATTTCCTTGGTCTCAACAAACCACACTTCATGGAAAGGACCTGGTGTGTGTCCATCCTACCAGTTGTGATGGGATAGGCAGAAATCTGAAACAGCCTTGTCCCCCTTTCTAATACACTTAGATCTAAATGTTAAAAAGCAAAAAGCAATACAAAGAGCAGTTGTAGCCTATTGCTCAGGGCAGCGTCTCCTCTATTTTATCTCCCTTTAGGAGAAGCTTGTGACTGGTTTCTTCTGAGTAATCTTCCTTGTCCTGACTGTCCTTTCAGAGTTGGCCTGTTCCTCCTGTGCCTTGTAGGTGATAATTTTCTTTGCCCTGTGCCGCTGTGCAACCAGACACTTTCCATTTGACACCTTCTAAGAAAGGCAGAGGATCTAAAACAGGGGTGGGCAAACTTTTTGGCTCGGGGGCCTCATTGACTTTTAAAATTTGACAGATGGGCCGCCACCTGGTGTCAAAATGCCTGTCATTACAAGTCAAAATCAAATGAATGCAATCATTCAATCATTCACATCAAACCTTAATTCTGTACCAATCTTTGGCGGGCCGGATTAAAAAGACCAACGGGCCGGATGTGGCCCGCGGGCCGTAGTTTGCCCACCCCTGATCTAAAATGACTGCCAGGTTTCAAATTTGGTCTTTATCAGTCCCTCTGATACTGATAAAGATCTAACTAATCGCTACTCAAATAGATATCCACAGCCAACTAATGATGCTCTTTTTTTTTTTGAATGAGATCTACTGTTCCACATGAAAAGATCAAGAGCCAGCAGGACAAATAACATACAAATGTTGTAGAGCGGCGGTTACAGAGGGAGACGGAGCCAGGTTAAGCTAACAGTCTATATTCATGAGAATAAAGGGTCGCCGTGGCTTCAGAGGCAATCTGACAGCCAGCTGGCGGCGACAGCTGATGCCGTTTGACAGCTCCCTTTTATAGCCGGCTGTCAAATGGCATCAGCCAATGGGAGCGATTGCGCTCCCGCTCAGGCGGCGGACCAGAAGGAGAACTGCTGGCAGGTTCTTAAAACATAGCACTCCTTCCCCTGGCCGCGAGCATGCGTAGTCTTGCAGCCATAATGGCGGCTTCCGCCGCGGCCTGATCTTCGCGGCTCTGGGGGCTTGTGGCTGCTGCACAGTCCTTTTCTTCCTCGGCGGTGCCAGGCATCTGCGGAGGGTTGTCGGCCATCCTGGACCTGCTATCTGGCTGCTGCTCGGGTGAGTCTTCTCGCGGTGGTCGGTTGGCTGGGTAGTCGGGCGGCTGGTAGATCGGGTCCTTCAGCGGGTCGGCTGCGGCAGGCGGCGGGTAGACCGGGTAGTTCGGCGGCTGGTTGACAGGGCTTTCGGCGGAAGGCGAGGTCCAGCATCTCCTGAGTTGGTCTATGTGCCTTCTCCAGATTCTCCCATCTTCCAGGAGGACTCTGTAAGACCTGGGTCCTGTAACAGAAACTATCTGCCCTGGCAGCCATAACGGGTGCCCTGCATAGTTCCTGGCATAAACCAGGTCTTGCAGGGCAAATTCCCTGGCATGGCTGTCAGATGCCAGGGGTGTGCTGGGGCGTAGTGGGGTGCAACCTGTCCAGGGTGGTCCTGAGTCGTCTGCCCATCAAAAGTTCAGCAGGTGACTTGTTGGTTGCGGGGCATGGAGTGGTATGTTGCGTGAGTAGGTAAGTGGACAGCTTGGAGTGCCAATCTGCCTGGCCCAGCTTGGCCAAAACTTCCTTGACTGATCTAACAGCCCTCTCCGCCATCCCGTTACTAGCGGAGTGAAAGGGGCTGTGAGGGCATGTCTGATGCCCAGGTTGGCAGTGAAGATGGCAAATTCATTAGAGCTGAATTGGGGCCCGTTATCTGATACCAAGGTGTCAGGCAGTCCATGTGTAGCAAACAGTCTGGTCAAAACCCTTGTGATAGCTTGAGTTGTGGTGGAAAGCAGCAAGGCCACTTCAGTCCATTTGGAAAATGAGTCTACAACCACCAAGAATGTCCTTCCCAGCATGGGGCCAGCTAGGTCAATATGCAGCCTGGCCCAGGGTGCCCCCGCATCCTCCCACCTGGTGGGTGTAGCTGTGGGTGGGGCTGCCCTTGTTGCCTGGCAGGCTTGGCATGCATTGACCCAGCTGGCAATTTGGGCATCTAGTCCTGGCCACCAGACGTAGCTGCGGGCCAAGGCCTTCATCCTTACAATGCCCGGATGTCCTTCATGCAGTGCCCTTAAAACTGGTTCTTGCAAGGTGTCAGGAATGACCACCCTAGTCCCCCATAACAGACAGCCCTGTATTGAAGACAACTCCTGCTTGCGGATCCTAAAAGGCATGAATTCAGGGGCAAATTGCATATCAGGCCACCCCTTCCCACCCAGTCCAGGACCTGGGAAATCACAGGATCTTTTTGAGTGTGCAGCAATATCCCCAGCTGAAACTGGCAGGTCAAGTTCATTGCAGTCGAAGATTGCGTGGATGGGAGCTGGGTCCTCGACCGGTGTAGGCAGGGGGCACCTGCTGAGGGCATCTGCATGGCTCAGGTTTATTCCGGGCGATGGACCAAAGTATATGAATAAGCGGCCAGAAATAGAGTCCATCTGGTCATTCTTGGGGAAAGCACCTGTGGAGTTTGCTTGTCACCAGCTAACAGTCCCAAGAGAGGTTTATGATCTGTTACTAGTTCAAAAAAATGGCCATAGAGAAACTCGTGGAATTTTTTTACAGCAGCTACAGCTGCCAAGGCCTCCTTATCGATCTGACTATAATTTCTCTCTGCAGCAGAGAATGTCCTTGAAAAGTAGGCAATGGGTGCCTCAGATCCATTTGAAAGTCTGTGGCTTAAAACTGCTCCTATACCAAAAGGTGAGGCATCAGAGGCCAATACTAGGGGCAAGTCCTTGTTAAATTGAACTAACACAGCGTTTGAAGTTAAAAGAGACTTCACTGCCTGGAAAGCGTTGGCTTCTTTCTGTCCCCAGCGCCAGGGGGCCTTCTTATCTAGGAGCCTATGTAGGGGTTCAGCTACAGAGGCCTTGTGGGGTAGGAAAGATGCATAAAAATTTAGGAGCCCTAAAAAGGCCTGTAATTCAGTTTTGTTAGAGGGAGTAGGTGCCTCGTGAATGGCTCTAACTTTACTTTCAATGGGGTGAATCCCAGAGGCATCAATTCGATAACCAAGGAAGTCTACTTGATTGGTAGCTATGGTGCACTTGTCTTTTTCAATTTGAGCCCGTTTAGTCTAAATCTGTCAAGAACAGACCTTACTCTGAGTAGCAGTTGTGCCTTGTTGGAGCCGATACTAAAATGTCATCGAAGTATGGAACCACCCGGGTAGGCCCTGGAGGATTCTTTCCATGAGTGATTGAAAAATGCCAGGGGCTACGCTGACTCCAAACTGTAAGCGTTTACATCTGAAAGCGCCCCTGTGTGTTACTATGGTTTGAAGGTCAGCAGTGTGCTGGTCCACAGGGAATTGTTGGTATGCCTGGGACATGTCTAATTTTGCAAAAATTATGCCTGGTTCAAATGAGTGAAGCAGGTGTTGGATTACAGGGACTGGGTATGTGCTAATTTGGAGGAAACGGTTGAGGGATGTCTTATAGTCCGCGCAAATTCTCACGCTGCCATCCTTTTTTAAGGGGTGACTATGGGTGTTTCCCACTTGGCAAAATCTACCTGTTCCAAAACTCCTTGTCTAATGAGTTTGTCCAGTTCAGCGTCTAATTTAGGCCTAATGGCGAAAGGAACCCTTCGAGGTTTCAAACGGATTGGGGTGGCTTGTGGACCCACATTGAAAGATATGGGAGTGCCAGAATAACAGCCAAGTTCACTGCTGAAAACGTCAGAGTAGTCATTAAAAAGGGCATCAACTTCAGAGTTTATCACAGAGTGAATCCCTGTAATGTTAAGACCTAGGGCAGGGAACCAATCTTGTTGTGAACTAAAGAAATGTAATTAATAAAGATTCATTTGCATGGCAGGATCATAATCCTGCACTTCCTACTGGCCCATATAATGGCAAGTTATGATTGGTTCATTCCAAGCAATCTGACTGGCTGTTGGCGGGCCGAGTCCCATGGACAGGTTCAAACCCTATAACAACATCCATTGGTCATCCGGATAGCAGTTCACTCTATAAAGGGCAGCCGCTATCTGGGGTTTTTGTCTCTGTTATCATGCTGTAAATAAAGAGCTGAATTCACGAGAAGCAGTTTCATCTCCGTTTCTAAACCCATGCCTCATACTTAACACTGGCGGCGAGGATGGGATTCGAAGACAATAGAGCTGGCTAAACCCTACAGAGCACCAACCGAAGCACGTGGCTGAGGCGCACCTACATCGACAGGATGTCAGGCGGCGCTATACCACCCGCTCCTTTTGACCCAGAAGAAGAAGACTGGGAGTCGTATATGGATCGTTTTTCAGATGTTCTTGGAAACTAACAATTTAGAGGCGTTTCCACCAGCAAGAAAGAGCAGTGTTTCTGGCTCACTGCGGACCTGCTGTATTCGGGTGGCTAAAGCACTTGCAAAACCGGCTGAAGTAAAGAAATGGATTGGGACACCCTCGCACCTCTACTGCGGGCTCATTATGCATCCGCTGCATCAACACTGGCCGAAGACACAAATATTACCAGAGGGACCAACAGAAAAACCAGAGCTGCATAGTTCTGGGATTAGATGCACCACACGGGCGCAGAAAGCCTATGGAGAAAGACAACGTCAGCTTTCCAAAGGCCGTCACCTATGCTACTGCAGCAGAAGAAACCAGGAAGTCGGCTGCTCGAAGGCGCTGCAACCACACACCGCTTCGTCAACTCACCCATGACACTTCACCTGGCTTAGAGAAGTTCCCGGCAACAACCCATCACAAGAATCGTAATCCGGAGAGTAATGAAGAAGAAGTCATCAGGATTCTGGGCAAGCAAAGTCCACGAACTCTAAAGACTCCGCACAAATGCAAATTCCGCTACGCACTCTGCCAAAGTTGCGGAGCCAACCATAAGAGAAGCAACTGCAAATTCTGCTACGCACTCTGCCACGCCTGTGGGAAAAGAGGCCACATCGCACGGGCCTGCAGAAGCAAGAGAGAGTCCAACCCGAACCGAAGGGAGAGCAACCTCCGACAACCCGCAAGAAACGTTCTTGTAAATCGGCATCGCTTGGGTAACCAAGAGAACAACCAATCCCACAGAAACAGGGCACCGGCTCTTCAAGCAAAACGGGAAGAGGCACACCAAGCGAGAACCATCGGCCACGCTTCGCTACTAGACGCACAGAAAATCCAAGTGAGAGTCACCATAGAAAACCAACCTTGCCAAATGGAAGTCGATTCGGGTCGTCCCTCTCGATGGTTTCCTGGAAAACCCTCAAACAACTCATCCCGCCATCCGTCGTCAGGATCTCAGCACCCAGAAGATTGTCCTCAGGGATTACCAGGGGAACACGATTCCAGTCGCCGGTTTGACTCAAGTCCGAGTAACTTTCAAAAATCGTAGTGCAGCACTTCCATTGACTGTTGTCGATGGTAACCGGCCCAACTTGCTGGGCCTACAATGGTTCACCCCACTAGGGATTGAATTAGCCGGCATTCACCATGCCGAGAGCGACGGTGGGAAGAAGGCATCGTCCAAGAATTCCAGGACGTGTTTTCGGACAACTTAGGCAAGTACAAGGGGACCCCTATATCATTTAGCCTCAATCCAGAAGTAGCCCCTATCCGCCTTAAGCCTTGTCGGGTGCCATTCGCCCTTAAACCCAAGATCGGCGAGCAACTTGATAAGTTAATAGCCCAAGGGGTGTTGGAGCCTATTGACCATGCCCGTTGGAAACCCCAATCATAACCCCCATCAAACCGGATGGGTCGATCAGAATTTGTGGAGATTACCCGCTACCCTGAACCACGCACTCCAACAGAGCGCTTATCTGGTGCCGGTGGTTCAATATCTTCTCCACTCCCTGGGCAGCGGGAAGATCTTCGCAAAGTTAGACTTAGCGCAAAGCGTATCAACAACTACCGTTGATACGGAAACCGCAGAGGCACAGACTATCGTTACACACCGAGGTGCCTTTAAATGCAACAGACTCCAGTTCGGAGTGAGTGTAGCCCCGGGATATTTCAGAGTCTAATGGAGAGACTTTTGCAAGGCATAAAAAGGGGTTGTGCCGTATTTTGATGACGTTTTAATTGCTGCCCTGATAAAGAAGAGCTCGAACGGCATCTCAAACTAGTTCTGCATAGATTCAAAGACGCCGGCCTCAAGGTAAAAAAAAATAAGTGTCAACTGTGTACTGAGCGAGTGGAGTTTCTTGGGTATCTCCTCGATCAACAAGGGATTCACCCCACCGAGACCAAACTCAAAGCAATTAAAACGCCCCAAGACCTAAAAGTAAGGCTGATCTCCAGGCCTTCTTGGGACTCATTAATTTTACAGCATCTTCTTGCCTCACAAGGCAACAGTAGCCGAACCCTTACATCGACTTCTCGACAAGAAAGCTATTTGGGTTTGGGGTCACAAAGAAGAGCGCTCTTTCAGAAAGGTGAAAGACTTATTAACCTCCGGCGCTGTGCTAATGCAGTACAACGAGACATTGCCATTAAATATTACGTCCACGCGTCACCGTTTGGGGTTGGAGCCATTTTCAGCCACGTGTTACCGAACGGGAATGAGGCTCCTATTACGTCTTTTCCGCACGTTATCAAAGGCTGAACGAAACTATAGCCAACTTGACAAAGAGGCTCTTGCTATTGTATCGGCCGTGAAGCGATTTCACGAATATGTTTACGGGCGGACCCTTTACTCTAGTTACAGACCACAAGCCTTTACTTGGCATTTTAGCAGGTGATAAACCAACGCCGCATATATTGTCGCCTAGAATGACTCGCTGGTCAGAATTCCTAGCAGCCTACAACTACGTACTGCAGCATCGCCCGGGAAAGCCATTCCCCACTTCGGCGGAAACCGTCAAGCGACCAGCTTCGACCCTCACTACGCTGCAAATTGAAACCCTCAACTCGCCGCCACTAACGGCAAGGGATATCGCTGCTGACACAAAATGGGACGCTATCCTCGCAAGAGTTCTCAGTTGGGTCGACGCATGGTGGCCAGTCGAAGAAATCCCCGCCACTTTTGCACCGTTCAAACACCGGCAAACGGAACTATTTTCCCAGAAGGGCTGCATCCTATGGGGAGATAGAGTCGTCGTACCAGAGAGACTACAGCGACTCGTGTTGCAAACCCTGCACGAAGGACATCTGGGCATCGTCCGCATGAAGGCTCTCGCTCGAAGCTACGCGTGGTGGCCAGGCATCGATAAACAAATTGAAGCCTGGGTAACCACGTGTAGAAACTGCCAAGAAGTCAGCAACGCCCCACCGAGAGCAATTCCCACCGAATGGGAAACTCCTCGAGGCCCTTGGTCCCGCATCCACATTGATTTTCGGGACCCACTAAAGACACACTTTTCTCCTAACCGTGGATGCTTACTCCAACTGGCTCGAAATCCACAAGATGAAAAGCACGACTACTGACTCCGTTATTAAAAAACTAGATAGATTATTTGCAACACACGGTTTCCCGGACGTTCTAGTTTCCGACAATGGACCCCAGTTTACTGCTCTCACCTTGAACAATACTTGGCGGACCGGGGCATCCGCCATGCCTTAACTTCGCTGGCTCACCCTGCGGCAAAGCGGTAGGGCGGAACGGATGGTCAATTCGTTAAAAGACGCTACAAAAAATGGATCCGGGGACATCGACGCTAGACTGAACAAAATACTCTTACTACAACACATTACCCCCACAGTGTCACCAACAAGACCCCAGCCAAACTTTTAATGGGGCGGAAGCTTCGCTCCCACCTCGACCGATTACACCCGGCTTATTCGCCAGAGAAACCTTGTGGATCCAGCGGAACATATCGCCAATTCAAGGTAGGCGACTTGGTCTACGCAAAAACCTTTCCGGCGAACCGTTGTGGGTCCCAGCCACCGTAGTCTACCTCACTGGCCCTAGATCTTACCGCCTTAAGACGACAGACGGCAAGATATGGAAACGCCACATACATCAACTTCGATCTCGCTTACAACCCAACATCCGCGACCCCCGGACTTCCAAACTCAGGGGAGGGAATGCCGAGGGGACGAGACCGTATAGGCGACAGCGTAATCGAGGACAGACGGCCGCTAAACCAAGTGCTCGCGCCACCTGAAGAAGGTCCGGGATCGGGGCATCCTCCCGCAGAGGAACACCGTAGTGGAAACATGCCCTCCCGATCCAGGAATGGACTTAAGGGACCCTGATAGTGTCGCGGAATCAACCCCGTGCAGAAAACGAGCCTTGCGTTCCACGGAACCGAACTTTAAACAAAAACCGGTGGAACAGCGGAAATCAAATAGGCAGGTAAAACAACCTGCATACCTGCGTGATTACGTCACCACGGCTGTCAAACGGAACCCGGGGGTGTTGTGAATTAAAGAAATGTAATTAATAAAGATTTATTTGCATGGCAGGATCGTAATCCTGCACTTCCTATTGGCCCATATAATGGCAAGTTATGATTGGTTCATTCCGAGCAATCTGACTGGCTGTTGGCGGGCGAGTCCCATTGGACGAGGTTCAAACCCTATAACAACATCCATTGGTCATCCGGATAGCAGTTCACTCTATAAAAGGGCGGCCGCTATCCGGGGTTTTTGTCTCTGTTATCATGCTGTAAATAAAGAGCTGAATTCACGAGAAGCAGTTTCGTCTCCGTTTCTAAACCCATGCCTCATACTTAACAAATCTAGTCCTAGCAAGCTAGGTAGGGCACCATCAACAACTACCAGTGGCAAGTAACCTCTAAAGTTTTGGAATTGAATAAGGAATCTTCCCTTACCCAGGACTGGGATGGTCTTCCCCTGGTAGTCCCGAAGATTCAGGTGGCAGTCGATCAGCTTCCTCCTTGAGAGCGAAGGCAGAATTTTCTTCAATGTGGTCCACGCAATGATGGAGAGGGTTGACCCGGTGTCCACCTCCATTTGGCAGGGCTTACCTACTATAAGAAGAGAAATGCTTATTTTGTTAGGGTTACGGGTGAAGCTGCCCGCGTGATAACAAGTGCAGCAGCTTTTTACTTGCCTTTGGGAGGAGGCAGAAACTTGAGATTTTTGAGAAGGGGCCTGCTCGGCTTGACATACTCTGGTTATATGCCCTCTCTTCTGGCAGTTCAGACAGATAACGTTTCTGAACCTGCAAGTGGATCTAAGGTAGTTACCCCGCAGCTCATACAAAGGGGTTGTTGTTTGGTGGACTGGCTGCTGTTTCTCCTTGGTGGACCCAAAGGTGTTCTGGGACGTGTGAGGCGGTTTACCTCTAATGGTTCTTCTATTTCTTCCTGGGAGACTTCATCATAGTGAATTGTAGCCTGCCCTTGTTTTGTGGTACTTCCCTGAATCTCAGCTGCAGATTCTTCTGATAACTCAGCAGCCTGGGCTTCCTCAATGGCTAGGGATAAGGTCAGGTCTTTCTTTGCCAATAACCTCCTCTGAAGCTTCAAATCCCTAACTCCACCTACAATTTGGTCTAGCAGCATGTCCTCAAGGTAATCCCTGAACCCGCAGTGTATGGCAGCTGATCTTAGGGCTGCCATGTATTGACTCACAGTTTCCCCTTCAGCTTGAATCCTTCTCCCAAAAGCTAGCCTCCTAGCTATCTGAGAGGGTCTGGGGAATAGTGGTTTGACAAAATTTCCTTCAACTCATCCCAGGGGATAGCCTTAATGGGTCGTGGGGACACTAGCGCAGAGGCTGTGTCAAAAACGGTAGCCCCACAGAAGCTTAAAAATAAGACCTTTTCCTCAGGTCTGTAGCCCTAGACAAATCTATGGCATTTAAAAACATTCAAATCTGCTAATGTAAGATTCCCAAGTCTCTGCTCCCGGCTGGAAATGCAGGAATGTCGGAGTTGAGGCCATTGGAGTGGCAGAGTCGGTTTCCTGAGTGAGGAAAATTAGAGGTCGCTTTTAGAAAAGCGTTTCTGGTAGTGCCTGTCAGCGGCGTTCGGCTCCTCAGCTGTGGAGCTTTAAAGTTCGCGCTCTTTTGGGGAGCGCCGGCGGCGGTGACTTCAATCAGCCCTTAGCGGCTTCAGCTCTTTCTTAGTGTGACCTCGGCTCAATTGTTTCGCCTGGGCGTCTTTGCTGTATCCCGCCCTCGTCGCGCCAGTGTTGTAGAGCGGCGGTTACAGAGGGAGACGGAGCCAGGTTAAGCTAACAGTCTTTATTCATGAGAATAAAGGGTCGCGCGGCTTCAGAGGCAATCTGACAGCCAGCTGGCGGAGACAGCTGATGCCGTTTGACAGCTCCCTTTTATAGCCGGCTGTCAAACGGCATCAGCCAATGGGAGCGATCGGCGCTCCCGCTCAGGCGGCGGACCAGAAGGAGAACTGCTGGCAGGTTCTTAAAACATAGCACAAGACATCAGACAAGCAGCCATTACCATTACTGCTGCCTTACCTTCCTTGTGACTTTTAACTCTGCTTGTGTGTGAAAGAGTCTGTGCGCACTTATGCTCACACAGAAATTGTATATGTGGAAATGAGATGTTCTAGGAGGGCTTCAGTGAAATTCAATTTATCTTGAAGGCCTAGAACTGTGTTTCTCAACCCCATAAAATTTAAACATGTATGGAGTTCAATTCACAAAATTCCCCAGCCAGCACTATTTGGGGAATTCTGGGAATCCACACATCTTGCTGAAGTTGAAAAAAAAGTCTTGGGCCCAGAGAATGAAGAAGGAGTGTGTGGGGTTATTCTCGAGCAGGGGTTATTCGAGGGTCAGATCAGCATTGTACTTCTCCATGGTTTGGCCGGTGGGGGAGGAGATGGGATGGACACCTTCTGCAGGACCCTTCCATCCAAAATGGGGCATGCAGGGCCACACATCCTCCCCATGTTCTGTTTTGGCCGGCAGGGTGTTGTAGGAGGCCATCCAGGCAGAAAACAGGGCACGGGCCATTTTGGCTGCCAAAGACACCACGGGCCAGTCCTTTGCTATTTCCAGTTTGGCCTGTGGGCCAGATTTAAGCACCCCAAGGCCAGATCCAGCCTTGAGCCTGGAGTTTGACACCCGTGCTCAAGAGCTTCCAGTATTTTTTAAAAAAGTGTTTTCCCCCTGTTCCTTCTCTTTTAAGCAGGGGCATCTGAGCAGGGTGATGTCAAAAAAGTGAAAATCATGGCCACAATCATGCAATTGAAATTCCACCCTTTATGTGTGTGTGCAACACGCATACACATAAAAGGAGCATAGCTTCAAACACACAACTGTAATCTCTATCTTTGCTTTTTGTCCTCTCCTGAAAATGTCCCTGCTTTTAAATTCATTTTATTTTGTCTAAAATTAAAACATTTGATTTTATTTAATATGACAGTCTGAGGCCCTAGGGAATAATCTGAAGTGGCAGAATGAACTAATTTAAATCGCTTCTAGAAAGCAGCAACCAGCCAATCTCCTGTTAGTAGGCAGCATCACACTATCTCACTATAATATATAAAGGCAGCTGCTATTTCTTGGGGTATCATTCAAAGAGGGAAATTATTTGTGCACCTGAAACAGGATTTTTAACATTTCATTCTGATCACTTGGCTTTTTCCTGAACCAATTCAAATGCAAAGACTTATGCTTCCCCAAGTACTATAAAAACTAATAGTGATAACATTGTTGGTAATCTTAATATTTAGGTGAATCCAACAGAAAAAAATGACAGTGCTTTAAAAGCATTTTGCAATTAAAAAGAATAGCTGCAGCTGTTACTATTTCCTTAAGTGACTGTACTTTTCTCAAGTATAATAAGTCACTATATGGCTCTTGATCACCTGAGGATAATTTGCTCTTTGCATTATTCCCCAAACATTATTTAACATAAAATCATTCTTTCTAAGTGCAACTCTTTGTCTTAATAATGGCTTAATAATGGCAAGATAAGAAACCCACTTGATTCTTAAAACAAGAGACCATCAATATTTTTATTCCAAGGTTGGAAAAGATTGACAATGTGAAGCCTTGTGAAAAGAAGGCCTATATCAATTCACCAGTGTAATTTCATTTATAATGTCTCAGTCATACATAACTTGTTTTATAATGTTGTACCTCTTTATTATAAGGGGAAAAATAAAATATCATATTTCAACATTTGAAAAACACATTAGATACTAATCAGGAAAATAGATCTTATCAGAGCTGATGATTGATTACAAAGTTAGATACACAGCTTTAAAAGAAGCATGTCTATATTGAAACATCATAGTAAATCACAAGCACTGTTTAAATGCCAGTGGTTGGATTTATTGAACACACTAAGCCAAAACTAAGCAAAGCACATCTTTTATTTTGTACAAACCAAAAGGACTCATGTATTGATAGAGCATAACTAACTCCCATTTTGCCCCTAAACTGTAACTTTGGTTCAAGTAGTTCCATTTTGTCCAAAAATGTTTGTTTGATCCTACTTGTTAATAATAAAAAAAATGGAAAATTAACATAATAGTTTTGCAGGATGATTGTATACATGGACTTATATCAGTTCATATATAGAAATAATCTATAAATAATCCTGGAGACTAAAATATTAATGCTTTTTCAACAGCTAATGAAAGTATTCAAGGAGTATGTCAGTGTTGTATATTAGCATTTATTTACCTAACTGATGAATCCAATGTTCATTGTAACCTAGACCTAGAAAGAAAAGAAAGAATTGGTATTATGGATTACATGTCAATAATATGATAATAACACACACATATATATAATAAAAAATATGAGAGGGACTCTCGTAGAATATAAGATAGCTGAAGAATTAGGATGTACTGCATAGATTGCACATTCATTGAAAACTAAGGAATTTGGGAATTCAATTCTAAGGAGAGGAGGGGAAACTATCAGAAGATTTATTTTTTATAAGAACACCAGACACAGAGACAATCTAATAGCTAAAGGGTACAATACATTGCACTCTGACCAGTTACAGCCCTCTGTCTTGTCTAAGGTAGGATGCTGTTCTGCTATCTGTTGATGTGTGTTGATAAAAGACTAAAGACTAAAGTGCCAGCTCAGCTGCCTTCTGTACCTGGAGAGCATACTATCTTATTTTTTTACTTTAGACAGCAAAATATATTGGGACTGAGCCAAGTATTAAGTTACTATGCAGCCTTGAGCATCATGTAGGTTTAGCAAAAGGCCAGAATTACAATAACAAACAGTTGAGAATCACCACTTTATTTTCCCACAGTTCCTTGAAGATGAATTTCATTTGAAGTACTGTAGGAAAATCTGTATGATTTCTAACTCATGGTTCTTGATGTTCTTTAAAAAGAGTCAATCATCATAGTTGGCTGCTGAGGATGATGCCACTCTTCCCATGGCTCAGAACATAAAAGTTGTGCTGGCCACAAAAACTCAGAATTATTTCCTTTAATTTGTCCTTTTGCTTAGTTTCTAACCAATTTGTATATGTTTCCAAATTTTCTATTAAAGATGGAGACTCTAATCACTTCACTGTTATATGAAGGAAACTTAACAGGACCAAGATCGGATGCATGTTGCTTGAGGACAAGATTGTCTAAGGAACAAAGTTAGAAATAAAAAGAAATGAACACATCTATTAAATTACTTCATAGACTGGAGACTTGGTGGTTTGTAATTATCAAGAGGCTTGATTCAGGAAGAAATGAATCAAAGGGAACATAGAGGCTGCAACAGTTGTGATGGCTAGTTTAGATCTTGATTTCATAAGCTGTAGGAAGATCTTAACCAGAAATTCTTTACCCGAATTAAATATTTTTTTTAATGATTCAAGAATACCAGGCACACAGGGGAGCTAACTTTAGTTGGCAAGCAAGGTACATCACTGTACTATAATTGGCAGTTCTTGAGATTCTCCAATACAGTGGAATCTTTAACAATCAGCTACAAGCTCAGTATCAATTTATTACTGAATACAAGTGTGATAGTTTAGTGATAAAACACATGCCACCCAGAGACATATGTCCCTGACTCTTCCCATGTAGAGATGGGAAAAGTTCAAAGAGTTGTCACAGTCACTATTGATCACATGTAGCCAAGGCTGTCTTGGACACTCTGGCCCAATAAATTATATATTCAGAAAACTATGCTTTGCCGAAATACCACGTAATTGTGGTATTACTGTGCCACGTAATTTAATACAAGGAAGGTAAATTTTTTCAGAGCATACATAACTATCGTTATCTTATGTAATCACAGAAATAATTACTCTATGCCCCCATTGATCACTTAATATGAAAAAAATATATTAGGTAATATTAATATATTTTATTTCAAAAGGGAAGACAGTTTCTAGCCACTCTAGGCAAAAAATTGAAATTTGGTAGGAAAAAGGGATCAGTTGTCATACATAGTGTGATGTTCAGTATTGCCATACATCAACCATGCACACACCCCGAATCACCAGCATTTGTAATGTTAATGGGCAGGTATAAAGAGTGCATAGTGATAAAGAGAGTCAGGTAAATAGAATGAACAAATTCAATCACATAAGTGTACACTCCACCTACTAATAGTTTACAAAAGACTTCATTACTTATGAGCCTCATTCCTTAAGCAAAATTTATATTTTTATAGTAAATTAAAGCTGCCTTTCTTCCAAGCACAACTAAACATTTAAATTATGAATCAGGACTGAAACTCCTTTTTTTCCAAATATGATTTTCTATTTCCAGCTATTCTCCCAGATCATACCCCATTCATGTGATTATCTCAGCAGACATCAGACCGCATCAGAATATAAATTTTGGTGCTGGCAATTATATGTTGATTTTATAAACTGACCATTAGCATAATATCTGTTTTGCTATTCAAGATTTCTGCTGAATTTTTCTGACTCTGGTAGATAACTATTGGCAAACCATGACTCATCAGGTCTGAAATTACTAATGGACATTTTATTTTTTAAATGTATATGTCTCCCATCTTACTATCCAAAGTGACAGTATGCCTTTTCTGGGCTACCTAACATGGCACCCTCTTTTTATTGCCTTTTACATTTTCACAGTGTTGCTTTGCTGTAATGTATCTCCCACAGCAGTCTTGTTGACCATATGAGTTTTCATCATTGTGCTTAGGTGACTCACATAATTTTTTTTCTTCACTGTGAATACAATTATTCTTTTTTGTTCCCTTCAATTCTTGCTTACTAGGCTTCTTCCCATATCATATCATACTATTAATACTGGTCAGTAAAGAGCTTTTGTGACTTTTCTGTGAGGAACACACAGTCAAAGTAGGTGACACCATGGACACAGGCTGGATTAAACCCTAGTTATGGGTGGGAAAAACCTTTCAAGGGCAATCTATTTTTTTTCTCTTCCATTTGAAAAAGTTTAGCAATCCCTGCCTTTACCAATAAGTAAAGCTATCCCTGGAAATCCATAATCCAAGCAAATGGTTTCTTCTCCTCCAGCTTTAGGTAAAAAATAATTCTGAGACTGGGTGGGGGGCAAGTATACATCGGTCTTACTAACTCATCCCTCTGGTAGCAGCTAATAGCACATTTATCTTTCTGCTATGACACTCCATGCAGAAAATAGTTCCTTGTGAATAGTAAGAACCAAGAATTAATACAAACCACACTACCTGTACTTGTGGCCCAAATACACTCAGGAAATATAAAATCAAGTAGACAAATCCAAACAATGGTTATTGGCTTTCTGGCTTGTAGTGAAGATGGGAAATGGGAGACACCAAAGGGTATATTGAATCTTGTGTAGTATGGAAAATCGGACAGGGACATTTTTTGCTTTCTGGGTCTTCCACTGGAACTCAATACAAGGGGGATTTAGAGTCAATGCAAGAAAGAACTAATGTGCAGTTCGTGTCACTGTAGTGATGGTGACCTGTTGAAATATTTCTAAATGGGGACTGATCAGAAATACAGATTGGATAATAAATAGTTACTTGATTTAACTCCACTGGAATCACAAGCAGCTACCGTATCAGAGAGCAAATTATCTGCTCTATTATGACCTTCCCAAACATCCTGTTGAGCTTCTTAAATACATTTGGTTGGCCACTGTGGGTAATGAACAGAAGGAACAACTTTGAGGAACAGAAGGAAGGGACTCCCTTCCATCATCTTCATGAGAACTGGAGAAGATCTTGTCTTGGGTGTTTACTTGGATTACAATTTTGCCCCAAACTCAGATTTGCTTTATCTAACTATTGTCATGATAGTAGCTCTTCCGCCTGTTCTTCAATTCGTTATTCCTTCTGCATATTATGTTGTATGACACAAAAAACCCTGAACTAGATGGTTTGATTTGGCAAGTCTCCTATCATATGTTGACATAAGTGTTTTTAGTAAAGAAAGCATATTGCTTTAACTATTACTGAACAAATATAATTGTCTATCAGATATAACATGAGCCATCCTGGGTTAAACCAAAAAAATTTCTGCTGCAGCCTTGTTTTCCAATATTAGCCAAGATATTTCTGAGAGGCTTACATTCAATAGAAGAGCAGTCCCCTGTCTTTGTTTTCCAACAAGTATAATAGCAAGGAATGAGGTATCTGATATTGAAAGTAGTACAGTGATACTCTGAATATGAATCCATGGTAGACTTGTCTTATATATTTCCTCTAATGACTGCTGCATTAGAGTTTGGCATTATCAAAATCTTTTGGATTTTTGGGGTTGAGACAGTTAAAGAATGAGGATTCATACATCATGCTAAGCCATAGGGCTTTTTAAAATCATTTTGTTTTGGTACAAACTGCAGTATTTTGTATAATATATAGCATTAGGTTATAAACTGTGAAGTATAAGCACAGTGGTTGGATTTACCGATCACACAAAATCAAAGAGAAATCTAAAAGAAATGTGATGCTTCAACAATAACAACCTCTTTTTTTTAAAAAAAAATGCTGTTTTTTTTAATGTCAGCAAGGTTAGTTCCTGGGATAAAACTGAGTGATAGTTGTGTCACAGACTTTGAACAATGAACATTCCATTCTACTAAACTTCTGTCATCTTTTATTTGAGTCTGTTCCTTTCCCGTGTCAGGAAAATGCACCGCACTGTCACTTGGCATTCGGAGATGCTACAGGCCCATCTAGAAATGTCTTCATTAACCTGGACCAAATTAAAGATGATGGGGATGGGGTGAATAAAAAGAGGTGAGAGAACCTCTTTTTTACGGTAAGTGTGTGCATTAGAGAAAATATTGTATGTATGTATGTGCATTATTTTGCAGAAGCCTGATCAAATATTCACATTTCAGACAGGATCACAAAAACACAATAATTCTTAACTGAAAGTCCTTTTGGTATCCTTTGAAATATAAAAACACTATCTTGACAATCCTATTCTTGGTTTTATTTGATATCCAAGATGGTTAGGATAAAAGAATATGAAGATTAAGATGGGGGTTGTCATCTAGATTCTGAACCTGAAAAAATATACAAATATAACAGGAAATATTATATAAATGCTTGTCTTAGAGGATTTATTTTTTGGTCCAAAGTTTACCTATTTTCCCTCCAAGTAAAATAGGGTGAAATAAAAATCAATAATAAAAACATTCCCTAGTTTAAATTTATAAAGGCAAAATTGAGCTCTCCATCCACCATATTTGGGCCAATAGGAATAATTACTTTATATTTTCTGAAATGCTCATAATTATTGGAAGCTGATTCTATTATTACTCCATTAGCTAGCATAGGAACCATTGCATCACCAGACAGAGAAATGTAGATCATACTGGAAAAGCCCAAGTTGTGTATCCCATTCAAAAAAAAAATTATTTAGTTTTTCCAATTGTTTCCATCCACCTCACTGGGTCCAACAGAAAAAAATATTGTAGTAAGTATTAGTGATCCTCAGCTGCCATCATTTATATATTGTTGTTCTTGTTGCTAATGGTTGTTTTTATTTGAGTTCCAATTTTATGTTAGATATTCAGAATTGCTGTTGAGAAATTGACAATCCTATACATTCATGGAAATAAATGGTAGATAAAGAATAATGGCAGGAGGAAGAGTCAGAGTGTAAGGTTTATTTTCTTATGACGTTGCAATCATTGCATGCAGCATCAATCACACTAAAAGCCTACCTTGCCACTATAAGCTGTATTGCTCAGAAGCAGCACCTCGGCCAATCATCCCTCAGCCCTAGGTTCATGGTCCAAGACAAGCTATTATCTTCTTTGACTCAATTTTGCATTCAAAAACCATTGCAAAGTGTGAAGAACTGAGAACACTAGAATCTATTATATCAAGAATGAGAAACCAGTTGCTTTTCAGAATTTATTGTGTTAGAGGTCTCAGCATCTCCCCATTGGCAATATTAGTTTGAATTGCTCAGTTTTAATTCTGCAACATCTGTTGGGCCAAATGTCCTCACCTATATATTTCATAAAGGCTAGAAATTATTTGTCAAATACATCATTCCCATTCATTAAATAGTTTTCTTTCATGGTGCAGAATTCAGTAGGTATCCGCCAACATCCTACTTTCCACCTCTATTTTGCTATTAGATACATATAATAGTTAAGGTTGTTATAAACCAGGGGTGTCAAACTCAAGGCTGGGGGGCCAGATCTGGTCCGCGGGCTGCTTAGATCTGTCCATGGGACCACCCTGGAAACAGCAAAGGTCTGTCCTGCAGTTCCTCTGCCAGCAAAAATGGAGCTCAGGAGGGCTGTGGGTGGCCCTTGTGAGCTCTGTTTTAATTGGCAGAGGGTTGCAGGAGGTTGTTGCAGCTGAAAACGGATCTTGGGAGCCCATTTTCTCTGGCAGAGCACTCAGGCCACCACAAGTGCCTCCAACACAAGTGGTGGTGAGCTGGCCACGCCCACTCTGGCCCTCCAAGGTCAAACACAACCCTGATGTGGCCCTCAATGAAATTGAGTTTGACACCCCTGGAATAAACAAAGGTCTTTTGAGAATATCCATGCTAATCATTCAAGTGGTTCTGAGAAGCTGTGTGCTTTTTGATATAGAGGTGTATGTAATATGGATTGCTATAAACTCTTCTGTCTTTTTATTTCTGCTCTGTTGTTTGGGTCTGCTTTCTCCCTTTTGCCTGCTTTTGGTCCTCTTTGACTCATGTTCCTTTTTTGCCTACTGAACAGTGTTTCCTACCAGTAAATTTTGTGCACTAATGGTTATGTCTGCAGCAGGCAAAAACTTTTCAGATATGAGATTTTAACACTAGTGGCAGGCAAAAAAAGTGTTAACAGTCTCCTGTTTTGCCAATTAACTTTTCTTATATATACTGTATATTTAATAATATACATCAAGCTATATTGTTTTCTGGATGAACTGAGCAGTACGTGTGCTTGCTCTGACCTACAAGGAATGACTGAGAATGTGCTAAGTGCAAACTAAATTGGAAATTACCCACAGTAATTTTCTAACATTATTAAAAGTGGCTTCTTATTTCAAGAAATAAGTTGAGTCAATACATGGAAATTCTACAGTGTTCAATTATCTTGGTCTGCCAGCACAGGTCTTGATAGCAGGGTCTGATAAAAAAAATTGTATAGCCACAAAAACCCATGTACCATGATTTTATCAACATTGCTACAGTCATACTATCATCATCAGTCAGGGGTTCACTGATGCTATAACATGCCGGTGATAAACAGTCATTCTGCTCCCTTCTCCCTCTCAGATCTGGGTTCAGGCAGACTTTTTCATCTCTGGAATCTCCCCATGTTCAACAATAATCTCACACCTATTATGGGAAAAGAACAACAAGAACAAGAGCATCCTGGTTTTAATCAGTAACCAGTAGATTTGCAAAGTGACCCAAAACAAGGAAAGAGTGTTTGGTGTATACAAGAACTAAGAATTCCATCAAAAGAAAGTTATAAAGAGTTTTCAGAATGTAGGAGGTAAAGGTGCATTTCAGTAGCCCAGTGTTTTTCAGCCCTGACAAATTTAAGATGTGTGGACTTCAACTCCCAGAATTATCCAGCCAGAATTCTGGGAGTTGAAGTCCACACATATTAAAGTTGGCAGTTTCATTACACTAGCCAATGAATACCTGCCTAACTCTCTTAACTGCAGTGGGCATTGGCTGCCATGTGTTGTGTTACAGTCCCACCTACCCAGGAACACCTAAATGCTGTTTGCAAGCAAAGGGGAAAGAAATTTGGACATGCATACAAGTGAGAAAAAAAAGGAAAGCCAAAGTTTAAGAATGTTAAGTAAAGAGCAAACCGAAAGAAAACAGGCCCAAATGAGATAAGAAGGCTGAATCTGGGAATCAGAAAAATGCAGCAAAAACTTGAGGAAGAAATAGGGAACCTAGAAATGCCAATTTGTTGAGCCATTTCCTTGCATATGAGGGCATTTCTTGATATATGATGGCAATTTCTCAATGTTGCCTTTTAAAAAAAAAAAAAGAAATAAGTCATCTTCTTCCAATTTGCCCAAAGGGGGGGAAATGTTGTTCTCTAACTTCATCCTTGTTGTTTCTCTATCTTGTTGAATTCTGTAATACAGAATCTATAAGAAACTGAAAAAGCCACTACCTTAGTTTGTTCTGAAGCCCACCCCTCTATTCCTATGAATGCTCTCAAGTAGTCCAGGTTGTCCCCCCACTTTCTTATCTCAACTATATCCAAGGCCTCTCTTTGTCCTTAACAGTCTTGGCACAAGGTAGCAATAATGATTAGCAATTCTTGATGCACTTAGTAAACATTAACAGCTTTTGTTTATGGAAAATCTGATATCAAGGATTTTCATCTTGCTAGTTAGTAACGTAAGACACCAATGGGCAAGCCAGATACTTTTCAGAAAAGGTGTCTTTTAAAAAAAAAAAAATATTGCAGAACAATCTCACACTGAATGTGGATCACAAGCAGTGGTGGGATTCAAATTTTTTTACTGCCAGTTCTGTGGGAGTGGCTTGGTGGACATGGCAGGGGAAGGTTACTGCAAAATCCCCTCCCCACCCCACTAACCTACTTTTCAGCTCCGTTCTCCTTTGCAGGGCAACAAAAGAAGACCCAGCCAATCAGCTGGGACTCAGGAGGTAGAGAATAGATGGGGGAAGGGCCAGTCAGAGGTGGTATTGGCTGGTTATCTAAACTACTCAAAATTTCTGCTACCGGTTCTCTAGAACTGGTCAGAACCTGCTGAATACCACCTCTGATCACAAGTCATTAATCTTTCTTGGCTGAGCTCAGCAGAACGCTAACAATCACAAAAAGTTTTCCTATTTGAAAAATACAAACTGAATTTCTTGAGGTAATACTTCTAATCCCTTTGAGATGAGAGCCAACCAGAAAACCCTCAAGCACATAATTCAAATATAATGTCATCCAATACTTTGAGACTAAAACTTCCATTATTCCTAGCCAAAGAGGTCATTAGCATGATGACTGCTGGAATCCTGGAACATCAAATTGAAAATAATGCTTGCTACTGGCATGTGGAACATTTTGTCTTAGCAAAGAGCTGTACCTTTCTTTAACTGATGTGGCTGGGGTCTGTACTCCAGAAGTAGGCAGGACCAGGATAAAAACAAATGTTGATTTAATTTTACTTTAAACATTTTGAAAATTAAATTAAATGCAGTTAAGAAGATTGCACCCATAATTTTAATTTCCATTATCCCCTTCAAACAAATTAGAAATAAAAACCCGGAGGCAAAATATAGAGAAACTCCATTTGGAGATGAGCTATTCACTAAGCATTTCTGTTTTTGTGATTAAGAAACAACTTTTAAGGATTGTTTCAACTGAGGAAGAAAGCAAAGTGCAAAATGGAGGAGCTAGGATGTAGAGCAGAGAAGAAGATGGAAAGCTAAATATCAAAAGACAAGGATTTTTGTTTGTGTTGCAGCACAGCAATCTCCTGTCATGCAGCCTTCCAGCTGCTTTCCATTCAGGCACCCCTCAAAGTGATTGCTTTGAATTTGGGACCTTTTCTCTCCCTTCAGTCTGAATTAAAGTATGGGAAAACATTCTGCTAAAGAAAATAAGTTCCAGGCTAAATAGTAAGGTAACATGTGTGTCCTTTTGATACACAAATAGTAGCTATAGAAAAAGTACGTGCCTGAGGACTACAGTATATCTAAAGAATTTTACTTTTTTTTCTTTTAAAATAATCAAGGAAGTGTTTGCCAAAATATATACAGTCGAGCAACAATTCCAAGCAAGTTGAAGTATTGTACATGCACTGAAGAGTAACACTTACAGCCCTAGGATCTTCACCTGGAATCAAGACAAAGTTCTTACTTGAGACATAAATGATCAGGCTCCCATTATTCAAAAATCCAGCACTTTTGAAAAGTTCATAATGCTGGGAAAATGGAAGGGAAGAGAGAAAGAGGATGACTAATAGCAAAGTGAGTTAACAAAATTGCAAGAGCAATCAGTGTACCCTTCATTGAGACCTAAAAGGCCTGATTTAGAATATACCATTCTGGAGAATTATCTATGTGGTTGCTAAGAGGAGACACCATTTCCAGCCCAATTTTGAGCATTGGCTATTGCTGTCCCAGGATAAATATGTAATCAGATCAGTTCTATCCTATATGGAAATGGGAGTTCAAATAACATTTCTACAGTACTGATCTAAAGTCTCTCTTGCAATGTTAGCACAAGCATTTTTGGGTTTAAGTTGCAAAAGACTATTCTTAGAATATCTTTATTAATAGTTAACTAGATTCTCCACAAAATACACAGAGAATTGTTTCTGGCCTGTTTTCTGGGTGAAGTTTCCTCTAACTCAGCTACTGTTTTCCACAATAACCACACAATCGTCTCTCTGCCTCATTTCTACATTTCAAAAGATACTTCCTGACATGTTGGAAATAATGACAATTTTAGCCACTGTTTCCATCTATAGGTTTCAGGTCAATATGAATGTCTGCACAAGTATAATCAGTAACTCCAAATTTCCAATTTCTATCTCTCTTTTTTTTTTTTTTTTGCAAAATGAAGCAAATTTACAACATTTCTTCAACTAGTGAAAACAAAGTGAGAAGGAATGAATAGTGATCATTCACTCCTTCTGAGTGAAATTGAATTTTGAAAATCCTAGACAGATTAATAGATAGATCAGATTCCTTATTTTATTTAGTATCCATATGGTTTATTATTGCCAATTGAGCTTATCCATTCTATATTTGTTTATTCCTTTGAAGTGTTTATATGTTGCCCAATAATAAAGATAATAACCCTGCTACAACATATAATATTGCCAGGTACTGTGCAGCAGCATTTAAAATGCATCGGACGATGACCTGTGCCATAAATTAGTCTTTAATGAGCAACTCATTTATTATTCAAGACTGCTTTCTATTGCAACAGTTTTAGCTTGCTGTATATTAATCTTTATGCTCCCCTATACCCATTTAATGCCTCTACTCTTCCTTTCAGACTTTCATTTTTACATATAATTTTGTTTTATATACATTAGCTTTTTCTTATTTTTTATCCTTTGAGGTATTTCCAGTGCTTTTTAATTCACTGTAATCCATCCGACTTATGCTGCTTGTTTTTACTGTGACAAAAAGATCTGATTTGTTTCCCAACCTCAGCAACTTTAAAAATGTGGATTTCAAACTCCCAGAATTTCCTAACCAGCATACTGTCTAGGGAATTCTAGGAGTTGAAGTCCACACATTTTAAAATTGCCAAGATTAAGAAGACTGCTTTAAAGTCATAAAACATGATCCAAAGCAAGACCCTATATAACTCTTAAGTCAACTCTGGATTGAGCAATACTTTCCCAACTATGGAACTGATATTTTGGATAGGAAATCCAAGTACTCTTCAGGGTTCTCAGTCAGTCTGTGTGCCACAGAAAAGCTAGTTTTGGGGAAAAGCCTTAATTTGGGAGCCAATGGAACTTTTTATCTAGCTTAATTGCAATATAATTTGCACGGCTGCAACATTTTGACAACTAGAAAGAGAAATTTTATTTACTCTGAACCAGGATTCTATAAGCACAGAAATGATGGGGCAAGGTGAAGCTATCAGCTCAGTAACATTCATGCACAAATCATATAATTATGAACCAGAAACAGCACTTTAGTGTACGAGGTAAATAAGACAACATAATCCTGATCCTATTCATGTGGTAATCAGGTATAGGAGAAAGAAGAAAAACAGGGAACTCCAAATGAAGGTGTCTCCTGCACTGGTAGTAAGCCATCAGAATGATCAAATTTTTGAAAATACTTCCTGTCTCATCAGGTAATACATGACCGATACAAGAGTATGGAAATTTGCATGCTATAAGCTATTTGGAAAAATGAGAAGATAATAAAAAGTTCAAGGCTGATTTGAAGGCATTTAAGAAATTTCAAGATTGAGATGTCTTAACCAAATTAATGTCTGATTTCTTGTTCACAAAGCAGAAGCAGGAGACATTTTATTTACTTTATCCAATACAGATATCTGACAATGAGTTCTTGACATTGCAGAAATGAACGAGGAGATGCCCTTAAGGTTTGGTGAGTTGCTGTGAAGACACCCTAAAACATCCTAAAATATATAACATTTGTTCAGACAGTATGCAATTATAGACTACAACAAAGAATGCACATGATTTTCCACTCACAAGTGTTATAGTTCCTTTTTCCTAATACACCAAGATGTTGTCTTTTTTCCCCATTTACAAACTGTATCGAAAGTTGTGAAAAGTGTTGTTTCAATGGTTTTGTGTACTGAAGCACAAATAGTATCTTGTAAAAATTCAAACTGTATGAAGTTTTCTACATCCAACCCATTTATCATTTATAATCAAAAGCTTTTCCAGGTATACGTTTTAAATATTTAATAGGCCTTTTCCAAATCAGCAACAGGACAGTGCAGCAGAAGATGGGACTAAAAATTGTTATGGAAATGAAAAGGCGTTGCTGCAGAAGAAAGGAAGAAGTAAGTCAGCACAGGATATTCCCTCCTGTGGCCTTTTCAGAGAGACCCATAGCAGAGAGGGATTGATTGGCTTAGGATGAGTGATAATGGGGTGGAGCAAAGAAAAGATGAAGAGGGAGAAACAAGAAAGTTTTTTCAATCTTCAATAACTCTTTCTTTGAAACCAGCTTCAACATACATGGATAGTGCAAGGAAGGGGAAGACTGGCCTCACTCTTCACCGATTAATTTGATATATTATGTAATGGATTCTTATTCAAGTGTAAACATGTGGTTTCAAGAAGCAGAAATAACTCCCTCTTTTAAACTAATAGTCATGCCATTGACCAGAAGACATGCCAAAATTTAATTTACCTTGTGTAAATATACCACATCAACATGAAAATTATTCACTTTTGTTTAAATGCCAGCCATTACAAAAAAGGCCATGTATTTCTTACAGCTATCAATAACATATTTGAAGTAGTTTTCAAAACACTCAACTTCTATGTTAATTTTCACTTACATTTTTAAAGGGATATTCCTAACTCAAGTATATTTCAAAAAGCTTTGCTCCATTTTCATAATAATAAATTCTTCAGAAGGAAAGATGCATATGAGAAAAAGACTACAATGTAACATAATGGTTTTTTTGCCTACCATTGTTTTGGAAACTTGTTAACTTTGATTCACTCAGCATAGTTTTCTATTGCTTATGGTTTTACTATGCAGTCAATCCCAGAGTAAAACAGTTACAGTATGAGTTTGGAGTTGGCTTGGACATTGTTTCCCTACTGTTTTGCAGCCTTTCTTATCACATGAGCATCTTGTGGTTCATATTGATATTTTTCTCTTTTCCCTCTCTTGACCAAAGGCTCCCAAACATCTTTAGTAAAAGTCCTATCAAAAAAGTAATAGCAGAGGAAGAATAGCTCAAGAAACCTTTCCAACTATTGCTGAATTTTAAACTTCTGAATGTAGGCCCACCAATCAAATCCCTTTAATTCCTACATAGGTGACTAGGTGAAAAACAAGTGATTTTTTTTTTTATCCTGGAACAAAAATATATCTTGCTGTGTGGACAGCAACTTTGGGAGAGAATTTGGGAAATTCCAAGGATGCTGGAGAAAAGGAATTAAAGTGTATGTGATACTTCTCTTCAGGATTGCTAATAATTACATCATCATTTACAGTCAACCAATATATATTTTCTCTGAGATGTCTATGATTTGAGAGAATAAAAGTTTTGACCTAAGACATCTGGAAAGAGGCAAATTAGGAAAGACTGCCTACCATAGTAACCATTCGTGCAAAATTTGTCCATTAAATTCTGTACTTGTAGAGCTGCAGTGACATCTAGCGCCCATGCTATATCATTTACAAATAATGCTATATACAACATAGAATGATCTATATAGTGTTACAGCAAATCCAATGCATCATAACTTGCAGTAAAGTGGCAAAGAGAGCACATGGATTACTGTTCTATGCAAGATGTCACTGGTTTCGGGGGGGGGGGACATCTGGTCAAATCCCCAACTTCCAAGTTGTTTGAAAGAATTGTGACAAGCTCACGTTTCAAACCACTGTACAGAAGAAAACACAGATGTTATTTCACTACATGATTACTGGCTGGAATTAACATATCATGCCTCCTTATGTTGTTAACAATATGTTCCAGTTACACAGTTCCCTGGGCATAAATTACTTGCATATGAATTTGTGTACCTGAACACATAACTGGATGGAAAAAATAAGTGAAGATTATATGTATAAACTAACCTTGAAAATGGAAATATGTGCAGTGCAAACATACACATTTTATTTAGAAAAAAATCCTATGTTTATAATGATTTGCTCTGTAGTAATTGTTCCTAGTTATCAGCCTAAAGAACTCAAAAATTATGGGAAAATGTACTGTAGAGTCACTCAGAAAAGTAGTTTTAACATCTGTAGTGATTCTCTGTGAGTAGTAAGGAATTGGATGAGTGAAAGTCAGCATGTAACTGGAAGTTGATAGGACCACACAGTGGCCCCATTCTCTTGCGCTTGGATATCATCTGTGGCTCCCGAAGGTTTATCAGTTGTTATTTTGTACCTGGGCAGTAAAGAAACATCCCATTGTTAGGAGGCAGCAGATAAGAAAAGTGGGATAGCCATGCTTACCAGATTTAAATCATCTTTGTTTTTTCCTCTTTCAAGGAAGAGAAGATTGCTTCCATTGCTGGGAGACAGGAGATGAATCGATTATAAGCTAAGCAGGCCACTATTTTCCAGCAGGAAATGGTAGTCTTTGTTGGATGGAAAGATTACATTCATGTTCCATGTTGGATGGAAAAGAAGGTTTATTTTATTTCCTCCCTACCCACACAAATGCTCCTCCCAGACACAAGATTTGCCTTCCTTTATCCTGTTAGCAACGAGGAAACCGTAATCTGATAAAAGATCTCCTTAACAAATGACTATTTCCATGGATGAGAGGAGAGATTCTAGAGATGAACCCATCCCCTGCAAAAGGTTTGTGGAAAGGGGAACAAGACAGGTTCTTTGAGATGAATGAAACAGAAAGGAAAGATAAGGTGGGGGAGGAATTAAAATGGCCACCATGGTGGTGAGATTGAAGCTCTGCTTTATATGTGCTGTGGACCTTCAGCTGCACTCTTCAGGCACCATACCCTCTAGACATCCCTGGTTATAGACCACAGACAAGACTGGAGTTTTTTTTCTTTAGTTACAAAGGAGATTTTATTGCTCCGAAGTAATAACTGTTGCCTAAACAACATTTATAATGACTATTTCTAATCCTTATCACTGTGCCTATTTCTCTATGTGCTCTGTGTCTACTTCTAAAGATTCTTATCCGGAATTCATATGATTTTTCATCAATTTATTTTCCCTTTTTAGTTTTGTAAGCAGGCTTCAATTGCTTACTTCAGTGCAAAGTAACAGGCTTAATTAGCCTTATCCTTGTGACTCTGACCTGTGGATTGAAGAGAAAATGGCTCAGCTGGGGTTATAGTCAAACCTTAGCCATCTTAGATTTGCCTGGATTTATTGCTGGCTGATGTTCTAGTGACGTCAGCCAAGTACTAATTGCTGTCATCCTGAACAACTTTATCCCCTTTCTCACCACTAACATTCTGCCTTCCCACACAATTGTAATCTTCCCAATCACATAGATAGCCATCCCTAAATGCAGAGTTGGAGCACAGGTGTGATCCAGGCATTCACCCTTTCTTAAAGTCCCAGAGGGAGGCAGGGAAAGAAAAAGGGAAGGAAAGGCTCCTGCTAATATTGTTAAAACTCTCCTTCCTCAGGGAGCAACATAACCACCCATACACAATACTGTTTTACTCTGAGAAAAGGACATTTCTAAAAAGAAAATTGCAACACAATATGCATTGTTCTTGCAAGGTTATTAAAAGGATAAATGGAAAATGGCCTGTGGCTATATGATAAAAAGTTACTCCAATACTCTACAGATTTATAGCACACCATATATCTTCAGTTGAGGCTTCTTCCACACTACTCCCTTAAATACATCTGGGTACTGCAAGTAAAAAAAGTGCTTTTTAGGTTAAGCACTAATATTATCTAGTTTAAAATACAAAGTTATAACATGCTAAAATTAAATTGATAACATTCAATTGACTGATTATATTAACTCTTCAATCAGTTACACAAGGGATTCCGTAGTAATTGATTTAAAACTTTTTAAATTTAATTTTAAAAAAGTTATACAGATGGAACATATAGCTTTAAGAGATATTCTCCACAATCTTACATATTGAAATCCTCAGCAGGTTTGAGAGAAGTAAGAAGCTGTAATTCAGCAACTACTAAAAGGAACTATTGTTGTCATGACGTGTGTGCATAACCTGAACACATGGAAAATGTAATGCAGCAACATCTGGAGAACAACATTCTACTTTGGAAATGTATCTCTATGTTCATTTGTATACATTTATGTTGTGACTGAAAGGATCGATCCTGCTGTGAGTTTTGATTCTGATGACTCTGAGGATGAAAGGCTGGAGCCTGCTGAGAATTTGGAGTCTGAATTGTTAGAAGACACAGATGTGAGCCAGGGGGATGAGAGGTTATCACACAGACATTCTTCGCCTCGACCTCATTCATGCCTGCAATTGAGCCACAAAATGAATCAGAAGAGTCCAGCGAAGAAGCTGACAGATCGTG